>NW_009259310.1:2934336-2959169 GCF_000687185.1 Egretta garzetta | reverse complement strand
TTTGGTGGGCAAGGGCCGCCGCCGGGTGCCCGCATCACCCGTCAGCTTCTCCATGGTGACATTCTCCTCCCAGGGGTCGGAGGCACGCTCCTTCTTGGCTGCTCTGTGAATTTTGGTGGAGGGTCCTGGGCGGATAAAAGCACCATCAGGCACCCAGCCATTGTGACAAGTGAGCAGGAGAGATGGAGGAAACCATGACTAGGGACTCACCGGAGCTACCAGTGACCCACGAGCTGCTCCTGCCAAGCCCTGGCCTGCCGGGGCCAGTGATTTTATTATAGGTGGAGTTCACCAGCTCAAAGCCTTCATCCTCAATAGAAAGACTGCCCTCCTCCTCCTCAGCTGACGGCATGTCAGTAGCAGAGAATGAAGTCAGGGTGCTCCCATCAGGCTGGAGGTTGAGGGTCTCCTGGGCATCCTTCCACGTCCAAGGTGCCCCCAGGGTCAAATCCGAATCAGTGGATCTGGAGTCCTGGAAAGAAAAAAACTGAAATTTGAAGTTCTCACTGTTTTTCCCCCTCCCTGCTCAACACACTTTGTTCTTAACTTCCCACAGGCATGAGCACCACAGGGGGACACAAGGCAACCCAGGGCTTGAGAGCCCCAGGGAGCAGCCCCCGAGCTCCAGGGAAGCTCATCAGTGATGGGCAGGTCAGTTCAGCCACCTACAAAACAAAACTCGCCCTCCACAAGGGACACAAACCAGTTCTTTGTGTAGACCATGCTAACATGAACCTCCTGCTCACACTCCCACTGCAATGATCCCCCCACAATTTTCTGTGCTGGAGGGGCATTGAGAGAAGAGCCCATAGCTTAATAACAGAAATCCAAGCTTGAGAGCAATTACTAAAGCAATTAAAACAAACCAGTCACACCAGGGATGGGTCTGCCCCTTCAGCCTTTGATTTTGCTGCTTCTGCACATTTCAAGGCTCCTGGTGGTCTCAGGGGAATGGCACAGGAGCTGGCAGCCCCCACCACAGATCTCCTCCCCAGCCACTTGGCTGGGTGGCACTCCCAGCAAACCTCTGAGTCAGGAAGAGAAGGCAGATGCAAGCCCAGGTGGAGCCTCCTGGACACTTACGGCAAATTAACTTAAGGCAGTGGCTTGCAAGGGACTTGCTCTGTCTTCAGCTGCTACCCTAAATGGTCCCTGCAGGACAGTGCAGGTTGCAATGGTTCTTTCAGCCCTACAACCATCAGCAGAGCCCGGGCACCAACCACGGATGGAGGAAAAGGCAATGTTGATAGAAATCTCTACACTTAAGACAAAAGCACTGAATATGAAAATAAAGAGTTAAGCTTTAGAGAGTTTACCTGCACCTAAAATGTACATTGGTTTTACATCTAGCACCAGTAGAGGTGCCTCAGACTGGGCTTCCACACATGCACAGACACAGGGTTGGGTTGGTTGGTGGATGTGAAGGACCTTTGCCTCTCCTGGATCAGCTGGCAGCACTTTCATCAGCCGCGCACAGCCACCACCACCCCGCTCAGAGCTTGCCCTGCGCTCCCACTGAGCTCCACGGGGCACAGACAACCTGGCACATGGCACCAAGAAGAGCTGGTGGGACCCCAGCCCTGGCTGGTGGCTCCTTGGTGCTGATGCCATGCAGCTGATGAAGAGACAGTCTTCAAGAAGTCACTAGAGGGAGATGCAGGCCCATGCTTGCCTTGTGGGGCTGCAGAAGGGATGCGGAGAGGAACAAGGAGATATGGAGCATCCTTCCCATCCCATCTTCTTTCGATTGAACCTGGTACTTGGTTCCAATTCTGTTCTGCACCAGGGACCCAAGACGCATGCTTGCTTGGGAGCACCAAGTTGGATTTGCATGAACACAAATTAGAAAAACCCAACCATTTCACTGCCAGAGCTGGCGATTCTGCAGGTGAGGATCCAACGGCATGGGTGGGTCAGGGCAGTCAGCTCCGGCCAAGCCCCACACCTGGAGGGCCCTGGGAGGCAGAGGAGCTCCAAAGGCAGCAGGAGCTGCTGAAGCCTTTGCTCTGCTGCTGGATGCCACGCCATCAGATTGGAGATTTCCAAACTTTTATGCCAAGTGGGGAGGAAAGTGAAAATTTTCATTTTTCAACTTTCAGAAGTCACGTTTGAAGAGTTTCTTTTAAAAACAGCTGAAACGCTGTCAATTGTGAAAGCTTTTTGGGGGGGGGGGGTTCTGTCTTTGTTTATTATACATAAATTTGTTACAATTTACTTTGATTTCAAGTTTTCATCCACAAGCAATTTTATAAGCTAAAACCCATCTCAAATGAGAAAAAAGTGGTGTTTTTCTAAAAAAAAATCAAAATGAAGGATTTTGACAGCCTTTTTTCCTGTCCAAACTCTACGCCAAACAGACTTTCCCCACAAGAAGTTCTAACCAGAACAAATCAGCATCCTCCTAAAAAATTAGCAGTGCCAAAAACCTACCGCTGGTATCCGGACCCCTCCGCAGAGCATCTCCACCTTCATGCCCACAGAAGGAGGATGGCCAGGCCCACCACACACCCATTTTCGTTGGTCCCTCCGACGTTGCAGTAGGTAAATACACAAGGGATGTGTCTAAGACTACAAGCAGGTACCAGAGGAACCCACCCTGGGTCACATCCAGATCTTACCTTACCCAACCCTGGTGCTCTCTAATCCCTGCAACCAAGAGTGGCTTGGGGCCAACCACCCCTGACTCCCCTTGAAGCCATAATACTCACCCAAAGGGACAATATTTTTCTGAGCCAAGACAGTCTCTGAGTAATAGAGGTTTTGGGGAAAACAGGACTATTCCCATTTCCTCAGTCCTTTGCACAAATTTGTCACACCACTTGCAGACAGACACTTGACCCTCCAAAACGGAGAAGCAATGGCAACGTCAATGGGCCGGTGCTACTCAGCTCCTCCAGCCAGCGCTATGTCCCAAGCCAAAGGACCAGGACTTATATGGCCCAAATGGCATCGATAGCCATATTAAAGAATGATGTCTAGGGTAGGCGTTAGGTAGGCAAGTGACAACCCAGCACCAAGGAATAAAAGTTGAGAGAGGCTGGGATAAGGCAGAAAAGACAAAAAGCAAAAGAAACAGAGATGGCAAGCGGGAAAGCAAAGACTAGAGGTGACCGGCCAAGCCCCTCTTTCCCCAGAGTCCTCTAACGAGGACCTGTGGCCCTGCCTTGTAGGCTGGAAACCACTGGATGCAACTGAAGGGTAGAACGCATAAAACAGGAGGGAAGGGAGAAGTTGGAAAAGGAGATTACCCTAATTCTGAAAGGGAATTTTCTCAGGTTTAGGAAGCTCTTGAGACCAGATCCTGCAACGCCTCCTCCCCTCGCTTCATGGCCAAACAAAAGAGCCAGGGGGGAGGAGCAGCCCCTGTGCCCTGAGGCCGCCAGCTTGGTGACCCGCAGCTCCGCTGGCCAAGGGGAAAGCAAGCACCTCTGGAGGCGAGGAGCAGCACAGGAGGACACAGATCCCAACCTTCGGGCCCTGCTAACTCCCATTAGCCGGCTTTAGCAACTAGATGCTCTCAGATTTTCCCCTCAGCCCGCAGTTCAGTCACCATCCCAGCCCTGTAGAGCAAGGGAAGATAAAGACTGCGTTTCCGAAACAGCACCCGGCATCTGGGTAAAATTCAAGGAGATTGAGGAAAGTAAGAGGCAAAAGCTCTGCACAAAGTCATCAGAGCCGAGAACCTGAAGGGGACAGGTTGCAATGAAGCTGTTTTCATCGAGAGAAATGCTAACACGCAACACATGAGCCTGCAGAGTTCAGAACAAACGCAAACACGCTGCCAAATAAATCCCAGCGGTTTTGCTGCCTTCGAGGTGGGGGGAAATCAGGCTTCAAATTGTGCAAGCAGGGAGCTCATCCGCAGCTGGGCAGGCTGGACCCGGAGCAGCATAGCAAGCTCTCGAGCGTGGCCAGCCAGCACACCCGTGCCCTCGCCCAAGTGTCCCAGCCAGCCCAGGCCCTCTGCTCAGCGACACGGGTGCCCGGGAAGCTGCTGGTGGTGGTCAGTCTGAGGAAGCTCTTGCAAGCTGGGCAAAACTCACCACATGGCCACGCTCTGCGCTGTTAGAAGAATTACACTGAATTTTGGTTTTTTGGTACTAGAGTAGTTTTCGGTCAGCTCAGGGAGCTGCACTGACCTGCCCTGCGGTTCCCAGAGGATGGTGCTGAGCAGGGGACTGCTGGGGATGGGACCTCAGGGTGGGACAAGCCCCATTCCCTGCTGCCTTTAGATCAGCATCAGCTAATCAGAAACTCCACCCAGAACATAGCACCTTTCCAGCAGAAGGTCCTGTGGTTTAGCTTAAGCTGTTCATAAATGTTAGAAAATAACCAAGGAAAGGGCGTTCCTCCCCTGCAACAGCATCCGCACAGCCCAGAGAGCAAACCAGCACAGCACCCGCCGGCCACGCTCCCCTCTAACCCTGCAGCAAACTCACAAACCCTACAGCCTTTCCCACGGAGGTACGATCCAAATCTCAAGAAAACCAGAGATCTGCTCATCAACCACCTGGGCATTTTTTGAACCCCAAAGCTGCTGGAATAGGGGCTGAAGCCACACAGCACATGGGGAGGGTGAGGACAGAGCTGCCAGGCATCAGCTTTGACCCACCGTGAGGTCGGATTCGCAGCCCCCTATGGCAGCACGAGCGCTTGGCCGGACAAGGTAGGATCCATCGGCTCTTTCCCATCACGCACGTTATCAGGTACCTGCCTTCCTTCTCCTTATACTTCAGTCCCAGGCAAAACAGGGCTGTGAAACTGGAACTGAGGAAAGGCAGAAAACGTGCCCTGGCTACACCGGGCTTTCTCCCCGCATCTCCGTTTGCAGCCGCTTTGCGCACTGCGCAGTCATTGCTTTCCTTTTTCCTTCAAGGGATTATTGCTGATTTGTATTAAAAGCAGACCCAGGCTGGCCCCTACATAACCACACATCGCCCAGTCGATGTGGAGACCATCCTGCGCCTGCCCACCGATATCCATCAGTGCCCTGAAGTAAATTAGTCTTCTCAAATATATCAGGATCAATGGATTCAATTACAGGAGGGTAAAACCCTTCGGAGGCTCCTTCAGTGTAACATATAAGCCAGATTTCAAATCCAGTTAAGGGCTCCCCCATCATTAGCTCTAACTAACTTGGTTTGTGGTCCTGTTTCTGTTTAAGCAGGATGACTGCGAACTGGCGGTGGTCAGTAAGGAGCTGTAACACACAGGCTCTAAAACAGAACTTTTTTTTTTTTTTTTTTTAGCTAATACCATTAAAAAAACCCCAAATAGTTTATTTTACAAAGTCCTTTCAGGCAAGAAATCAAATAGAGAGTTGCAGAAAAAGCGTTCTGGCTAAAACTTGACACCATCATCGCTACATCTTGAAAGTGGTTCAGCTGTTAATGATGAGCAACCGCATTCCCTGGGAAGGAACCTTCCCACAGGGGGTGTGAGAGGAGCCAAAGAGGAACCAGATGGACCTGCGGGCAGCTGGTTCACCCCCCTCAGCCCAGCACAACCTGTGGGGCTGACCCCCAACCACCCTCCAGGAAGGAGCCCTACGGCCACTTTGGGAAGGGAACCATGGGCACAGGGCAGAGCTGGGGACTGCAGACCCACAGACGAGGTGCCCTCAGCTCTACCCACAGACCCCAACAGACCCACAGAGCTCGTGCTTGGCCATAGATATGACTGCTGTCCATCTGCCTAGCACCCGGCTCCTCTGGCTTCTCCAGGAGGTGCTTCTGGGTAGTCTAAGACGCTAATTGCTCCTCTTAACGCACTCCAAATAGCAGCCACCAGCTCACCTTCCTCCCCGAACAATGCAGTCCACAGCCTGCACAATCCCTTAGCAAACCAGGGCAAAACTGGTGGCAGCTCCACACGACCCGCTCTGACATCTGCCCAGCAAATATACTATTTATAATATATAATATTAATATGCTATTTTATGGCCCAGAAAATATACTATTTCTAAGCCTCCAACTCCAACAGCTGGGTGTCTGGAAAAGAGCATCTGAAATATGAAAGGGGCTGAAAAACTCATCTCAAGTGGAGGCAGAGGGAGCTCATTTACCTCCCTGTCCTCTTCCTGGCACAAAGGAGGCTTAGAGAGGTGAGGACCAGGCATGAGATGCTCCTCCACGAGCCTCCGCCTGCAGCTGTGCTCGGTAATCAAACCCTCTGCAATCCCAGCTGCATGATTCAATTTCGGATTTGGCACACAGTAAATCCAACAAGAAACAAGAGCTGGTGGGGGCAGGGACTTGGCCCATTTGTAAGTTCCAATTAAAACAGTTTTAAAATTTGACTCATTCCTGGTTAGCTTTGGTTTTGCTATTTCTAGTCCTGTTTTGTAGTGTGGGTGCGGAGGACCTCTTCAGCCACCCCCAAAGAAAATTCCTTGGCTTTTTATTTTGCAACCAACCTTTCCATCCATGAACAGACCTGCAGCAAACCAGGGCTTTTCTATCTGGAAATGAAAGTATTTCAGATGGAACAATATGCGACACTGAACTCTGCCCCAGGCTGCTGTGACCTGGGTACCAGGATCTGCTGTGGGCTCCTATCTCCCACGGCACCCAAGCAACCCAAAGATGCAGTAAACTCCACAACAGGCATTTTCTCCTTTCATTTAATTAGGCACCGACATCTTTTGGGGGAAAACAGGGGCCTTACACTTCCAAGGTCCATCCTAGAGGCCATGGACATCATCACCACCTCCCAACCCAAACCCCCAAGCCCACCAAGACCCAGGGTTGCAGAAGGACCCATTGGCTTCACGGCTGCCCTGCTCTCACCTGGAGCTTCCTTCTAGCCAAGGTCTTTGCTAATAATTAAACAGTAAGTCAAGGAAATAAACGTGCCCAACAGAGCCCTAAAAGGGAGGATTTGGGCACTAGATCAAAACTGCACTGACCGAGGGAGCTGGGGAAGATGCAGAGAGCAGGAGCAGCCCAAGGCTTTCCCGCTGCAGGGATTCAGCAGTTTCACCAAGGACAAGGACAGACTAGTTCAAGGCATGAGCTGCTACAGCAAGAGAAAAACCTTGCTGGATGACTTCATGTTCCCTGCTCGTATGCAGAAGAGGCCACGCACAGACCCAGCCGCGTGCATCCAGCTCTACTGTGAACACCACGGCGCTACATCCAGGTGTCTGCTGCACAAAGAGCATCTCCAGGGCAAGCAGTGGCCTCCCCTGCTCCCCAGGGCCCACCGGCCAGGAGATGTTGGCAGGTTTTTCAGGACATTTTCTCATCTGCAGCACTGGCTGCTGCCATGGAGACCAGGCTCAGGTTTCCATGGGCTGCCTGTAGCAAGAAAGCTCTCAAAGTCAATGGGCTGTTACACAGGAGTCGTCTTTTTAATTTTGCTGTTAAACTGATAAAAAAAAAAAGAGAAGCCACCTGATGCCTAGATGTACCTTGAAGTCCCAGGCAAAGAGGCTGCAAGGATCCCATCAAATCCATTAAAATAAATTGGCAGAGGCATCGCTCCACTTGGGAAACCAAAGGGGAGGCTTCCAAGCACCCGTCCTTCACCCATCGCACACCAGCAGCAGATATCCTCATGTGTACCTCAGAGATGCTGGCACGTGCCTGTAAAAGCTTGCCTGAAGGCCAATAAAATTGGGTCCCTGATGCAACCAAGCCCACCCTGACATCACCAGCCATCCTACAAGCCAGGCCTCTGCCCCAGCCCAGCCTCATTAAGTTGGCAGGAGGGGTTGGTTGAGGTTTGGAGCCTGCAGCCGTGCAGGTGCTCACGAGCATCACCACGGTCCTCCCTGCCCAGCCATGGTGGCGTGAGCCATGCTCGGCACCGCTGCCAGGGTCTCCTGCAAAGCCTGAGGAACCCCTTTGGAGAGACCCTCAAAGCCCTGTTCCTCATTTATATGCCCCAGGGAAGCCCCAAAGAGGGGGATGAATGTCAGCAGAGACACACAACCACCTGGGTGACTGCCACCACGGGACAGCAGCTCCCTCGAGGAGAGCCAGGTGAGTATTTGTTCTCCATGCAGCAGTCCCTACAGGGTGTAAAAACTACAGCCATTTCTTTAGGAATTGAAATAAGAAAACTTTTTTCTGCCAAAAATGAAATTGCAAAGTAGTGTGGTTTTGATGTTACGTTTTTGTTGCTTTTGGGGGTTCTCCGATTAAAGTAATGAAATTTAGCTTTAATGGTAAAAAAAAAAAAAAAAAAATCAAAGTACTTCAGGCTTTCCAGCAGGACCTGTATTTCTCCTCCAACCAACAATTTTGCCAGTTTTGACCCAGGTGCCAATTTCCTTAAAACCCATTTTGCGGCACAGTGTTGAAAAGTTTCAGCTACAGCCGCTTGTAAAAGAACTTTGCAATCTCATTCTGTGCACCTTAAAGAGGGAAATTAATGAAAGACATAAGCACCTCTCTGCTCCATGGGGCATCGTGGGGGCTGGATGATGAAGCCCACGGAGCGCATGGGCATCATTAGCCAGAAATCATTTGACAGGCAGAGGACAAAGGGAGGCCTGGCTTAAAAAGATGCTGGAGACTCTGCCTCATGAAAAAAACCTCTGCAAAGCCAAAGATTGAAAAGCCAGTTCTTCAAAGGCAGGTCACCTGTGGACAAGACACCGAGGGACAGCGAGCAGATGGCATCAGGTGAGGAAGAGTACGGTGGGAAGCCAGGGCTTACAGCCTAAGCTCTGTCCTCGCTTTCCTAAAACACCAGGTTTAAATGTTTGTTTGTTTTTTTAACCAGATGCCCAGATCTTACTGACCACCAGCTGTGAGGTGCTGCAGGGGAAGGAGCTGAAGCATTCGGGTGTTCAGCGGGTAAAGCCAGTGCAGCACCAACCCACAGGACAGACACCAGGCAGGGGACGCAGACCCCCAGTGGGAAGCCGGGGTCCAGCCCTGGCAGCCCGCACTAACATCGCGTTAAATTCCGACCCATTGCAGACGAGCGTTTTTTTAATGCGACTTCAGTGTCTGACATGGGAAAGGTCTATACTGGAAACTCTCATCTGGTGAGCTCGGGGGAAACGGGACTCTAAGCTAAAAGTTACTGGTCTCTTAGGCATAAGCAATCACGGCTGAATTATACTGGTTCTGTGTAAACAGAACAAAAAGCCAAAATCAATAGCATACGTGCTTGCTCCTTTAAATAGGCCACATTTAGAGAAGAACCAGCTGAGAAAGACAAATTGGGAACTGCTTTAAACAGCTCAGGAGTTGTCCAAAAGCACGAGAGCTGAGGCAGAAGGCATGCAGGTTTAAAACCCCCAGAAATTAGATATGGGAAGTGGGGAACAAGCACAAATTGAAAGCAGCCACGACGGATGGTAAAACAGAAGAAAAAATATTGATTAATGTGATAAGCAATGCAGAGTCTATTGTAGAAAACCAACTTGGACAAGAAAAATAAAGATGGGAGAAATCTCCGACCTGGCCAACCCTCGTTGCAGCACAGGGTCCCTGTTGCGGCCCCCGCCACGTGGAAGCGGTGGAACCGCCAGCAGCAGCATGGGAAGACAGAGCTGGCGAAGCCCATTTCTGTCCACGTTTGGGAAACACCAGCTGACATAACCAGATGACAATGAAATACTTTCCATTCCAGAAGTGACAAGGAGGAGGGGGTTTCTCAATCCCATCCCGATAATTCTAACTAAAAAGCATTAGAATAGCAGGCGCTCCCAAACACGAGCGCTGATTTTTCAGTTTGGCTCAGAAAGCTGGGGAAGCTCCAGGGGACTGGGAAAAGGCTTCATGCTGTGCCAATATGCAAAAAAAAAAAAAAAAAAAAAAAAAAAAAAAAAAAAAAAAAAAGAGGCAAACAGGAGGCCCTGAGTAATTACAGACCTCTTCCCTTAAGCCGAGCCCAAGCAAAATAACCGAGCAACTGATATGGGGCTCATTAATAAAGAAACCACAGATAACGTAATTAATGCCATGGTTTTGAAAAGAGTTGCGGTGTAACTAACTGGGTATCTTGCCTGAGGAGATGAAGAGCGTTTTGCTGACAGAGATAACACTGTTGATTTAACACTCCTAGACTTCTATAGGGCTTTTTAGTCAGTACAGCTTGATGCCATGATCCAAAAAACTCCACTGACTTCCTAAATGGCTAACAGGTTAAATCCCAGCTTGGAGCATACCAGTCTACTGGAGCCCAGGCAACCAGTGTAGCACACTGCCCTCATCATTTTCCGCTAGGTCAGGATAGGTAAAATGTATTTCAAAGCTTAGTGTCTTCTCTCAGAAAACACGTTTTTGTTAATAGAAGCCTCTTCCACCCAACAGCCAAAGGTACGATGTGATTTACAAGCTCAAGATCAGAGAAAGACAATGTTAAACTATTTTTTTCCAGCACATTCTAGCATCAAGCCCCTGGCCATGGGAAAGTTGAAAAATCAAGGCTGGACGCCTTGCTACACAAGCTGCACTGATTTAAAGGAGGAATAATTGCCAGGAAATCCTATGGGCTGTGTTCAGCAGCCGAACAGGTCAGATATAATTACACCTCTGGATTGGCAGCGTCCGCAGCAGGAGCCTGAGAATGAAAAAACCCTTCTGGTGCTCAACACAGCCTCCCTCCACTCTGCACCGGCCCCTGCTTCCCCGGAGAGGGGCACGGGGCTGCAGCACCCTGTCCTTCTCCAGCCGCTTCGGGCCAGAAGCGTGGGATCTCGTGCACAGGAGACATTTGCTCAATTGAAACTGGAATAGCCCAGCGATCCCCACATTGCTGCTTTGCGTAACCAAGGGCAGAAATTTTTGGCTCACAAGTTTCATACACGGCATCCAGGTGCTGGATTTGGGAAGCAAATATGTTGTAAGCCTAAATAATAACAAAGAGGAGTTATTTCTTTTTGTAACTCCATGTGAGATCATAGAATCACAGAATCATTTAGGTTGGAAAAGCTCTTTAAGATCACCAAGCCCAACTGGTCCCCTAACCCTGCCATCCCACCACTAAACCCTGGCCCTAAACACCTTGTCTGCCCGGCTTTTAAATACCCGCAGGGGTGGGGACTTGACCCCTTCCCTGGGCAGCCCCTTGCAGTGCTTGACAGCCCTTTCGGTGATGCCTCAGTAGTGCCCTGCCTCCACAGGGGGGGGTTCGGGGCCCCCTGGTATCCCACCCATGCACTCAAGCTGAAGCAACCCAAAGGCCTGATCACCCCTGCAAGCTCCACATCCAGGGGCCACATTCAGACTAGAAAGACTCTGAAGGACTCTCAGTGCTCCCCACCGCACTCTCAAAGAGCACCAGTGCCTCTCCTCCAACAACCTTTTCCAAAGCAAAGGCAGAGCAAACCCAATTTCTAAGTGACCCTTGGGCAGAGAGCAGCCCTGCTGGCATTGCACACAGGAGACATGGCTGCCCCAAGCACACGGCCATGAACCCGCAGCAGGACACAAGACACTGATGGGAAATGCCATGCCCCGTGAAGTTGCTCATGCAGGAGCAGAGAAGCTGCCGATCAAGCCAAGCCCTCGCTGCAATACTTCTGGCATATGGCAAGCCATAAAAGTCAGCAAGGGCACAAAAACCGAACCCAGACAGAAGGTCAGGTTGAAGAGTAGCTGTAATTCTCGCTAGAGGATGCCTCATGGCTTGGGCTAGATGGAACAACACTTTATTTCTTTGACACGGGGTGGTGGTTAAAAACCACCGCGGTTCAGATCAATATATTCCTTTCATTGCATTTATCGTGCAGTGGATTTGAAGTGCAATAAATTATCCATAGACACCTTATCCTACCTGAGAAACTGGTTTCAGAGGTCTTCAGATGGCTGAGGTACTAGAGCTATCGGAAATGAGAGCAGCCATCTCACGATAACAGCCGAGAGCAGCAGAGATACTGCTGGGCTCAAGCTGTCAGCCAGACTTGCCCCACCAGCCTTCGCTACAAAACCATGGGGATATTTGGTGTTAGCCCAGATTACCCAAGGAGCCGGCAGCCCAAAAAGTCAAGGGAACCAGCAGGGTGGAGGACTGGCAGTTATTAAATGGGGTGGACCAAGCACAAGCCATTCGTGACAGGTATTTTGAAGACCAACATCCAAAGTATGTACATCTCCTGATTTATGCAGGCTTTGGGCTGCTCTGATTATAAAGGAAGGATGCTCTGGTAGTACTTCAACATTAAGCAATCAAAGGTGCTAACAAGAAATTAGCAACTAAATCTCTATTTACTGCTTTCGAAAATGATCTTTAAGAGGGACGTTCCTCCTAAAGTTTAAGTGGAGCCAGCATTTCCTTTGCCATAAAAAACCCTAAGCTTTTTTTCTCTTCTTTGCATACGAATTCTCTTAATCAAGAGTGCCACACTATGATTTGCTTTATTCAACTGGAATGTTTCTGGGTATGATCAAAAACTAGCAAGAAAGTACTGTCAAGCATATTGGATATTTTAAAACCTCAACAAAACCCCCAATTTTTAGTTAAAACTCAGGCTTGGTAAAAAACCTCACCAAAAAAAAAAAATGGTTTTTGCCATCCAGGTCATTGTAACATTCAAGCTCATTTTGCTCCATGTTCTCTGCTGCCACCAAGCATTGCCCGACCCAGCAGAAATATGTGCTCGTGTGCCACACAGGAGCATCTACTCCTGCTTAAGCATGTGCAAAATCAGGAACAGAGACAAGCATTCGCCCAACACGCTCTTCTGGTTCATTTGGCCTCCTGTTCCCTGGAAGTTTCTGAAAAATTCCTTGCAAGGAGCTCCCTGGCTGCTGGTTTACACATGCCATGAAGCAAGCACAGTAACGCCAGCCTCGCCCTACCATTTCCCTCTCAGACTGAAGGACAGGGATTCCTCCAGCCCATCACCATGGGTTCAGGCCACCCACTAACTGGAAAGACGCCACGCTGCAAAATAAGACCCTCGCCAGGCTCTCACAGCAGGGTCCAGGCTGAAAATTTTAAATCCTTGCAGAAGTGCTCAGATGCCCTACCTTGGGTTTTTGAGTTATGAAGGCCAAAGAGAATGGTGAGGAGGAGGAACAAGCAGACCCCGCTACTTTGCGTTTATACACACAGTGACCCTGTCAGAATAGTACTGAGCTGTTACTATTTAAGTTGCTACCACCAGTTTTAGGATTGAATGAGGCCAAACGAGCGATTGCAACTCAAATTTTGTTCAATAACAAATCTGAGCGCGAAAGAACAGACAGGCCATGAACAAACCAAGCATTTCCTAGAGCTTTCACAGCATTTTTAAATCAAGAAGAAATCTCAGAAATAGTTTGAACTGTCCAGATAATTAAACCTGTGAAATTCCATCTCCTTGGAAATCAGTGGGTTTTAAGATTTATTTGGCTTTTGGCTGAATGGCTTTAGGATCCCAGGTTAAATTGCTTTGGAAAAAGCCTTTCAGTTTAGTAATCAGCTCAGCCCTCTTGCTCAGGTTTAATAAGGCAAAGAGAAGACAAAAGGTCAGAGAAGTGGGTCAATACTATCCATTGCTTGAAGATTACTCATAAATTACCCCTCAAAAAAAACCAACCACAAAAGGAGTAGACCGCAATTCAGGGATAATTTAGGCTGCCAGCATCAAACATCTAATCTATTGCCTTCATCCACTTACCTCTTCCTTCACCATCACCCTAGCCTACTGTAATCATTTAGCTCCAATTAGCAGTTAAGGAATTAATCTATATACTAATTTACTTCTAAATGAACAAAGGCACAGAAAGCATAACTACAAGTATAGCTTTGGATCGTCCCTGCAGCAGAGCTGATCTGCTCTTCATTATTTTCAAACTGTAATGTGTTAGTAGCGCATTTTTTTCTTTTAATAAATCCAAACGTCAAAGATCCCAAAGCATCTCTGGTCCTGATTAAGTGCTTAAAAAATAAACTTGTCCCAAATCCAGAATACCGTTAGTCTTCCCCTGCAGATCTATGAACTTCACCACTTTTTTTCGTTAAGGCAACATCTTGCCAATCCACACCAGTTGCCGGGAGAACCGTTCCCAGCAAAGCTGACCAGCAAACAAGCATCGGATGGGGCAGTGCGTCCTAACCAGGACCCATCAGGACTTGAGGACTAATTGCAGGGAGGCAGAGACCACCCTTCAGACACACTCAGGAAGAGCGACTTTGCCACCTCGGTCACCACCACTACAAACCTGACCCACAAGCACCCTCATCAGCAAACCAGCAGCATGCTCACCCGTACGACTGCCTGCTGCCGCAGCATTTGCAGCACGATTCAGCCCCAATGCACACAGCATGAACCCAGCTGCAGAAGTCCACCGGGCCATGCATGAAGCATAGTTTGCATGAAGGCGCTAGCAAGGTGTAGCCAGACCATGTTTAAGCCAGGTGTTAGGACAGAGACCATCCCCAAAGAGTTAACAGCAATGCCTAGGAGGGTGAGGGGAACACCGTACACACACACAGGAAAAAAAGTCTCAGTTGACATTAGCTGGCAGGTTCCCCCCTCAGGATGTCCATTTGCATGAACTCTAACCACCACTTTGGCTAGAAATCCCAAATCAGGCAGAAACATAAAGGACTTGCAGCCTGCCCCACTCAGAGCAATTGCCCACTTCCCGATGTGCGTGGAGGATCTGGAGGCATCCTCTCCAGACGCCGGGGCAGCCCCAGCAGGGAGGAGGGGGCCCTCAGCCCCAGGCAGAGCTGCAGTCCCAGCACCATGAGCACCAGTGGGACTTGGGAGCAGCAGCTCCTCTCCCACCACCGGACTCCCTGGGGAGCCACGCAAAGGGAGCACGATGCCTTGCAACCCCCAGAAGCACAACCACCTCCTCCCCCTGCAGAGCTTCAGTCCTTCCCAGCTTCTCAATGATGGTGAGCAGCAGCAGCAAGACTTCCCCGGGCAGGCGTTCACATCCCACGCATGGGCAGAAGCAGCAGTCATCCAGCCTCCTTCTTTTTTCTGCACCATGCAAAGACCTGTTGCCCTGCCGACCTCACTGTTTCCTTCCTTCCAAGCAAATGCAGCTGCAGCCAGGCTCGAAGGCAGATCCACAAACACCTCTGTGTATGCAGTGACCTGATCCATCTCATAGAATCATCACCACCTTCATCAAGCCACCCCTCTTGGGCTCAATGCTCAGGAAGGTCACCTGAACTCACCTTGGCCTCCAGCTCTGAGACATGTCAAGCTACAGTCAAACCATTGAAGAGAGGCATCACAAGAAAGATAAAAATCACAACTTGTAGCCTTGCCTGGGTATTTTGGCTTTTCACCCCATTGCTCCTGACAGTGACTGGTTTCCCGAGGAGACATTAAAGTGGTGAGACATACCAGAGGGACACGGGGACAGGCATTCCCTGCACATACCTCCTGCAGCAATGCAGGAGTCATACCTGAGCAGATGAGTCCTGGATTTCATTGGTTTCTTTTGGCACCTAGACAGTTGGAGAGAGAAAGAGGAAAAAGATCACTGCCCAGGGACCTGCACCAACTTAAGAGTGTGGTTATTGTTGGCTCCAGGATTGAAAAGCATGGGAAGCATCCAGGGAATGCACACTGGGAACCAGTCATTCATAGCAACATGAGGGAAGAGCTTTCGATTAAACCTCTCGAGTCTTTGGGTGGTTTTTGTGGTTTCTTTTGGTTTGCTTTTGAAGCTAATCAGCCCTAAGGAGAGCCAGCAAGGGATGGGAACTGGTGTGATGTGGGGCAGAATTATCCCCTGGGTTCCCACTTGTAGTCAACTTGCTGACACTTAAAAACCTTCTCCCTGCTGGATAAGCCACTGGAGCCATTCAGGTGAGTGCTCCAGGCCTAGGGAGCACAAGATAATACAGGTATTAAGAGCAGGTTAAGAGGAGCCCATCACCTTGCAGGCTCAGAGGACACAACTTGCAGATTTTACATGAGATTTGCCTTATTACTTAGCTCTAGGGAGTGAGCCTGACTTATCTCATGGAGCTACAGCCAGCTCCTAAGGGCTGTCAGCATGAGAAATACCAGGTGTCATTCTGGGGATGACCATGGGTTACGTTTGCTGGGAACGCAGACGCACCCATCTCCCTCAGAGGAGGCAGATGACCAGCGCGACCTGCTCTGCATTACATACTTGGCCTTCTCTGCATTTGCTCCCTGCCAAAGCCAGCTCCGAGTTAATCCCTTATGATCAGGGCTTTTCCTAAAATCCTCCTCCTCTTAAAATAATAAATACAGAAACTGATGCAGCCTATTCTGGGGAAAGGAGCAATTGCAGCAGGGCTGCTCCAGGAGCAGCCGCACCAGCTGGGTGCCACTGCTCCCTCTTTGCTGCCGCAGGACCCTGGGCAAGGACCCAGACAGGGCAGATGCCCCATCCCACACCCAGTTCCCTCCCCTGACACTGCCCTTTCCCAGCAGCTCTCCCAGCTCCTCACTAGACCATCAGAAAAGGCTATTACACCTGGGAGGTTTGTGCCAAACCTTGACATGAGGCACCTGCCTCTTGAGGGAGCTTCAAAGGCTACAAAGCCCTTCTAGACACTTGGCCTAGAGAGATGGGGTGTCTTCCCTGGGCCAACTCCAGCTCCTGAGGAAAGCCTGGGTGCTTCGTGTCTTTGGGGATTTACTATGTGACCTGGGCTTTTTGGCACAGATGTATTTCTTGAAAGATTGCTGAATGCTGTAATAAATGTAAACTCCACAACACTTCCGTTTTCCCGCAACGCTGACAAAACAGGGGAGACAACCTTTGAAAGGCCGATGCATCAAAGGGTACAATGCAGCAACCTTGCTGGGAGCGAGCAAGAATTTCAAATTGACGTACAATTCCAAAGTACAGCTTTCACCCCCTCCCAAAAGCAAAGCCCCAGCTGCAGCATTACTCAACAGCTACTCACAACTTTCCTGCGTTAAACACATGAGCACACGCAATCATACACACACCCAGGCTTTCTTTGGCTCCAAAACTCTCCCTCTAACTCATTCTCCCTTTGCACCAAACCCATTTATGACTTGAAGGGAGGGTTTAGATGGTGGAAGAACCACCACCCCATGTGCTGGCCACCATCATCCCCTTGCATCTGCTCAAACTGGAGACCCAAGTAATCCAGGCTGCATTAACTCCCTGGGTCTGTTCTTTCATTTGAATCATTTTACACCAAAGAGGAGCTTGGGCCAGCAACCCCAAAATTTGTCAGGTTGCTCTCAGCCACACCTCTGGCCAGGCTCGTGAAGGCTCCCCCGGGGAATCGAAGCGGCTGAGGTTGAAGGCGTGCGTGCAGGTTGAGTTGTAGCTGCAGCAGTGCTCGCCGGCGGCTGCTGGGTCTCCCATCACGAAGGTCAGTTGCTGCAGAGCACCCTGCGGAGGAAGAGACAGACACCTCTTTACCCACACACCTCCTCCAGAGGAGAGGGGAGGATCTGCAGTCATCTCCAGTCTCTGACAGCCCAGGACTTCACAGGATGGTTTAGGCAATCAACACTCACTCCCCATCTTCAAGAGCTGGATGCAACCATCCTGGGAACAAAGGCTAAGAGCCAGCAATGCGCAAGCCATTCTTGAGTTAAATAACAGCAAGGACTCAAGAGGGGCTCAGCACACTACAGGATCAGGCCCTTATTATTCACCCCGAAGGGAGCATCCTCCCGCGGCCCAGCCCAAGCAGTACCCCGGTGCAGGGCCAGCACCCACAGGCTGATAGCTGCGTGCCCGCCGGCAGGGAAGGCTTCCAGCTTCATCCTCGCCTCCCCGCACACCCAGCCCCTGCAGCTCTCCTCAAGGACAGCTCCGCCGGGTGCTGCACAGCAGCAGGGAGCTGCTCGCCTACTGCAAAGGCCCTGCTGAAAACAAGGGCGCACCGGGAGAGAGACCAAAGGGAAAATATTCTGAACAGGAGAGGATTTACAAAGGAGGAAAGAATGAAGCATGGTATTGGGCTCCCAACAGAGACCAGCAGAGGAGGGAGGTAGGTTGATCTACAGAGATGCCTGTTTGTCTGCCTAAGGCAAAATGTCAAACCCCAAGGTTCTGCACTTGTCAGAATCAAAACTGATTCAAAAAGGGCTTCCCTGCCTTACTCAGCTGCCTTTGCATTTCTTTCATTAAGCTCAGGGCGGCTGGAATAATTAGTTAGCAACACAGCACCACTGATGCTTGAGCAGCTTTTTGCGTGTCAGTACTATCCAGAGGGAACATCTGAGCCGGCTCCATCCATCCAACGGTCCTTGGCTACCTCCCAGCAGCAGCAAACGCAGAGAGGAGCATGTCAGAGCTGACCTCTTCACTAAACGAGCTGAAGCCTTCTGATCAAGGACAGCTCCGCCGGGTGCTGCACAGCAGCAGGGAGCTGCTCGCCTACTGCAAAGGCCCTGCTGAAAACAAGGGCGCACCGGGAGAGAGACCAAAGGGAAAATATTCTGAACAGGAGAGGATTTACAAAGGAGGAAAGAATGAAGCATGGTATTGGGCTCCCAACAGAGACCAGCAGAGGAGGGAGGTAGGTTGATCTACAGAGATGCCTGTTTGTCTGCCTAAGGCAAAATGTCAAACCCCAAGGTTCTGCACTTGTCAGAATCAAAACTGATTCAAAAAGGGCTTCCCTGCCTTACTCAGCTGCCTTTGCATTTCTTTCATTAAGCTCAGGGCGGCTGGAATAATTAGTTAGCAACACAGCACCACTGATGCTTGAGCAGCTTTTTGCGTGTCAGTACTATCCAGAGGGAACATCTGAGCCGGCTCCATCCATCCAACGGTCCTTGGCTACCTCCCAGCAGCAGCAAACGCAGAGAGGAGCATGTCAGAGCTGACCTCTTCACTAAACGAGCTGAAGCCTTCTGAGCTGACCTCTTCACTAAACGAGCTGAAGCCTTCCTCCCCAGGCCAGGGTGCAGCTGGGCAGCCCACTATAAACCAGGGACAAGGAGAGAGCTACCCCACAGAGATGGAGAAGAGCTCCAAATTGATGACACAAACCAGGGGTTGGGCTCAGAAACACCACTTGGACTTTTTCTGTGAGAGTGAGATCTGTTTGATGCCCTCAGTTTCTGTGTTTGAGGTTGACCATCAGATATGTTTCAACACAAAGCGTGACGGGCTTTGAATTTATCAGGCATTTTGATAAGGCCATCTACTTTGACCCACTGGGAATCCTTTACTCATAAAGTCCTCAAAGCAGGGACTTCATCTTCAACACATGCATGGGATAAGCTCCCCAACCAAAAGCTTTGCACGCCAACTGCACAGATGACTTTGTGCGTGGTGCAAGTCGTGGCCAACACGAAAGGATGAGGGTAAGTCTGTAACCTAGGAGTCTCTCCTGCTGACCTGCTAGCACTGGGTGTTGCTCTGGCCCAAAGGCAAGCACTTTGCACAATTCAAAGCCTTTGCAAAGCTCACCCTCCCCAGCCCTGAAAATAAATGGTGTGTTTTAGGAAGAGAAGGCAATGGATTACTTCAGAGAGATCTGCAAGCTCAGTTCCTGCAGCTAAAGCAGACCACGTCCTCCAACAAAGCCCTGCCATACCTGCCCAGCTCTCACCTTAAAGGGGATCTCGAAGGACTCGATCAGGCCTCCGACGATGATCAGCCCCTCAGTGTTCACTCCCATCCCAAAGTAATTGGACCAGCTCACCCTGTCCACCAGCCGACAGTCCACGTGCAATTCCAGCCTCTCCAAGGAGATGCTGAGAGCAACTTGGTGCCAGTGCCCATCGCCGAGAAGGGAAACTGGGAACCTGCATGCACCAGAGGGGGAAGGAAGAGGCACAACGTGAAACTTAGGTCCCACATCTTATGCAGGACTAGGCTTCACCCTTACCAGCTCCCAGGGTCTATCATGTCTTCATCCTTGGTGTAGATGCTACGGACAGTACAAGAGAAATCAAATCTACCTTTTGTCACAGGTGAGCACCATCACTTCTCTTCCAGCATGGGAATATTATTTCTATCGAATGGATCTGGGCACATCCACAACCAGTTGATGTGCCTGGGAAGTTATTGCTATTTGTGTCTCTCTCTGCTTGATTTACCCTCAGTCTTTCTGTAGGGCAAACTATAGGCTACCAAAGCAATGATAAAGGCAAAGCTGGCCCAAGGCACCCTCTATGGTGGATGTCAGTGCTGTTGGTCAGCCAGAAACACCACTTTTCTTTGGCTCTAGCAAAGCAGGGCTGATCCAAGCAGGCAGATGTGGCCATCAGCATGGGGACACTCAGGTCTCACTGCGGGAAGGACTGTCCTTGTTTCAGAGTTTCTCTCGGCATGAGCGGGTGTTTCTTTCCACCCACCTTTTATTTCACTGCAACACATCCATGCCTATTGGCAGACGTGACCCTGCTACCACCTCAC
Organism: Egretta garzetta; assembly: GCF_000687185.1. Classification (NCBI taxonomy): domain Eukaryota; kingdom Metazoa; phylum Chordata; class Aves; order Pelecaniformes; family Ardeidae; genus Egretta; species Egretta garzetta. Next base: position 2,938,923 of record NW_009259310.1, on the reverse strand, counting down.
CACCCACAGACATGAGGCAAATCACTACTGGCCACCAGAACGTGCTAACAGGGCACCGCTGGTGGGAACAGGACTCCAGCTGCTGCTGCAGAGACCTGCGAGCAGCAAGACCTGCTGCAGATTGGAGCCAAGGCAGGCTGAGGGCTTCAGAAACACCCCTCTCCAACACAAGTCCCAAGGGTTTCTTTAGTAAAAGGGAGGTGCCAGGCTCCTTCAAGACCAGAAATCACCATACCCAGCTCTTAAAATAGCTTTTATCATCTGACAAGTCTCTAAGCTCTTTGCAAAGGAGATGAGGGCTGTCACCTAGCTTCACGGGCAGGGGGCCCGAGGGCCAGTGCCGCTGGGCTGCAACTCCTTGCCCAGCAGGTCCAGGACACAGTCCAGGTACGTACAAGGCTTCCTGCAGGGCCCTGCTTTCCTGCAAGTTCCCCTTCCTACGCTGGACTCAGTGCTGGCTGGTTAGATGCGCTGCTTGGGCCAGAGGCAGGCAGAGCCACGTCTCCCAGAACACTCATCCCCACTCCCGCTGCCAGCAGGGATTTCCCAAGGAGCCACCCCCAGCACCATCTCCCAGACCAGCCTGGGTATTTGAACCTTTTTGTTCTTTGCTTTGTTTTCCAGATCTGTATCATTTTGACACAGTAGTTAGGCAGTGACTACCCATGCAGTCGCACCACCAGGTCTGTGTGACCATCACTCAGGTGGGGACAGGCAGACAGACACAACCTTGACCAGCTGAGGTGGGCTCAGAGCAGCACCAAGCCCGTAGTGGGAAACCTGAACTCAGGCTTTGGGAGTAGAAAAGGAGGCATGAAAAGGCAGGAAAGCAGCACCAGAGCCAGAACTTACTCATAGTGTCTCCTCCTCGTGGTGACAAAGACCAAGGCATATGGGTTAATCCTGATCTGGAAAAGCACGTGGCTGCGATGGCTAAGGATGGTCACTAGGCTGGTGTCCTCCTTCAGCGAGTACCTGAGCTTCATGAGCACGCTCAGCTCATCTGCAAACCTAGCAGAAAGAAGCAACGTGTGGCGTCCTGCAGCAGCTGCTGAATCACCACAAACTGCCCTCTTAGGACAAAAAAAAAAGAAGTCACAGTACAAATGAACTCAGTGAGGACAAAAAAATAAAAAGCCAAGAGCAAACAGTCATTCGTGTCATAAGGTCAGGTACTCAGGAGCAGCCAGGCCAAAATTAGCATTGCCCATATCACCTTAATGCAACCCTCTCGGGTGCATGATTTTCCTTCAGTGCTGCCTCCTCTCACTGTGTCCAGTGTCCTTTTGTCCACAGCAAGCTACAGCCCCATATCAAGCACAGCAAAGGTCCAACCTGGTCTATGCCTCCATAGACCAGTGCCTTGGCATCACACGGTACCAACGGATACTGCTGTGCGCTCTCTCTTGCTCCCTCCAGTTCTGTGCTGGAGCAGAGAGGTCTCCCTCATGGGTACACCAAGAAAATGCATTCCTGGAATGGCCAGTCAAGCACTGTGTCCACATGTCTTCCCTGCACACAACCAAGAGATGGAAGAAAGGAAAGAAGCTCCAGGCTCCTAAGAGCACAGAGTGGATGCATTATCTTTGTGTTGTTATGGGATGGAATCTTTAAGTAACCCCTCAGCCCAACAAGCATGCATGAGATGATTTTGAGCACTCCAACCCCATCCCTTGAAGACAGCCCACCTGTCCCCAAAGGCCTCCCTCGTGGGCATGTTGAGGGTAGCGTACTGCCCGATCTCCAGGATGCTGCAGTTGGCTTCATCATAGCTGAAGGAAACATTGCTGAGGTCCTGCGCATGGGAAATAATTTTGTCCAGCAAGTTCACTTCATCTGCAATAGGGGAGAAGAAAGAGGTGCTCAGTAGCTGAGATACCTTCACTACAGGGCTCTGCTCTCTTTGTTCTTCCTATTAGATGACAGACAAAACCCCCAGCAAGAAGAGAATGCAATTTGGAGAAATTAAAATATTTCACAAATTCAGCAAAGTTGGATCAGAACAAACATTCAGACAACCTCAGAAGCATCCAGGTGATATTTCTGAAACAGAGTACATGTCTTGAGGCCAGAGTCCCAAAGACATGAAGGGCCATTTCTACCCAAGCACTGGTGGTACCTTTATGACCATATAGTTGGGATGCTCAGGACTAAAGCAGAGCCTGGGATACAAATGTCCTAAAACACAAGTCCTGGATCAGCTGGGTACAGAAAATCCTGCTCAGTCCTTTCCCAATCTTCCTTGTTGAAGTTTGCCCAATTTCAATAAAGAATTGACCCAAGGAGCGGGATGAAGCTACTATGTCCCTCACTGAGGTGGGTGTCCTGACCAGCCCACGGGGGAGAAGGTTCATCACAGGGTTCATCGCTACAACAAGGTCAGGAGCTCCATCGGGAGCCATGCATCGTGCAATCACCCTTCCCTAGCAAGTGGGAGGCCCACTTTCAGAACTGTGCTGTGAACACACAAGATGATTTGAACTGGGTGAGAAGCCCCTGGTCTGGGCTCTCTGGCAGCAGCATTGCTTCAGTCTCATGAGGAGCTATTAACTTGCATGGTGAGCAGAGACATTCCCTTCCCAAGTTCATCCTTTAACTAAAGAATCATTCAACTACAGAAATACCTGAACAAAAATTTGTTTAAAACCACAAAGTTTCTGTTCCCCTCCATTAGCAAAAAAACCCCAACCAACCCAACAAAACCCGCAGACATCTGGCTCTACCCAGACACACTGCTTTAGCTCCAAAATATCTACAACCATGTCCCTCCTTTCTGCTGGGCAGTGTTGCAATAACCGTGCCACCTGCAAGGGGTGGGGACACGGGGTGGACCCAGCCTTGCAGGAGGGGTCTTGGATCACTCTGGACCCACAGCTGCTTTACTGGGAGGGCCTGGACAATCCCACTTGATGACTTATCAACAGGAATCCTGCCAGTACCATCTGCACTAGCATCTGCCATGGCTTGGGAGGCATCCAGTCTCTGTATTCTTTCTAATTCCCATTGTCAATGAGGTGCGAGATTTGAGGGCAGATGAACAGCCTCAGGCAGGCTGCAGCCTGACAGGAAATATACACACCGTACAGCTCTGCTGCTCTGCAAAATAAGAAGTCAATTGAATAGAAAGCTGCTTTGATCCACTTCAGACACTGACGTAGCCATCCCACCACCATCTCCTCCAAAGATTTTGTAAGGGGAAGAGCCCTGTGCTGGGAAGGAGAGGAAGGAACGTGGTCCTGCAGGAGACGTGGCTGTTCATGGTGACCTGGGATTTCATGGGGTATTTCTCCAGCTCCCCACACTGTCACAGCACAGACACGTTCCCAGGCAACTCTCAGCTCAGCAACATGAGCGCGCAACAGCCTTTGGCAGCCGGAACATTGCAAAAATGGTACCGAGGCAGAGAGGGTGCAGGGATGAGCCCCTTGGCAACTTCAGTGGTTGTAAATCCCAAACCAGTGCCAAGTCGGCCAAGTTTATCAGCATTGCAAGTGACGCGCATGCACAGCATGGGGAATTAACTTGGGACCAAACACAGCTGTCAGAGGGGAAAAACCATCAGGGATGCTTGTCCCTTCTCACTCCCAAGCAGTTTTGGGAGGCAATTTCCCAGATGCTGACACCAACAGACACGCCAAGACCTGCGTGTGCCATCTCCAGGGCCCGCAGCCCTCATCATCTGTCAGCTTTGCTGGTGGTTACAGGCAGACAAGTGTGAATTCAGTGGGTCCTATCAGGTGAATGGCCTTCCTGCAGCTGGGGACTTCGCACTAGATAAAACATGCTGACAGCAATTTTCCTGGGGAGGTTATGGCCTTAGCACACATCTTCAGCATGTGCTGAAAGTTAAAACGATGGTCGATGCCAACATGTGCAGGCAGGGTTAAAGTTAAGTACATGCTTGGTGCTTTCCTAAATAAAGCAGCAGAGACTCCTCTCCCTGTGTCCTGGGAACTGGAGGTAGCTGGAAAGCAATCACCAGGGCAGAGCTGCACTGGCAGGATTAAACAGCCACGGTTGGTGTTACCTCTGGACCCCTCGCCCACCCCAAGAGAAGAATTTGGCATGAAAGAAAAACAGAATTAGGAGTGAAATTAATGAGGTCTCTTACAGCTCAGGCAAGGGGATAGGTAGGAAGCCCAGCCTGGCATAGCCGAGGGGGCAGCTGCCCGCAGCACGGAGCACCAGCACGCGTTGCACTCACCGGCCAAGGGAGAGATGGGCTGATGGCTCTGTCCACCCAGGGCCAGGAGCAACCCCAGCTCTAACAGAGGAGCTATGTGGCACTGCAGACTCTGCCACGGCCGCCATCAGGGCCTGAACACCACAGGAAGGATTTAGTCGTGTTCCCATCCCTATGAACAACTCTCTACATGTCTGCACGCACACAAGGAGCGGCAAAGCAAGAGCCCAGCACAGGCGCCCCACAGCCCCTCGCATGACGTGGGCAGTTCAGAGAACGATGCCAAACCTCTGCTGGAGACAAGCAGGGCCAAGCAAAGGACAACGGGTCATTGCAACCCCCCGAGAGGGGCACGTTCAAACCCTGGCAATGGGCTGCATGGTCATACCTTGGGCAGATCGGCC
>NW_009259310.1:2933126-2933376 GCF_000687185.1 Egretta garzetta | reverse complement strand
TTCTCTCCCTGACTTCCCCAAAAGCCAAAAGAAATGTTGAAATAAATGATGTGCCCCAGACACCGGCCCTCACGCAGAGCTAGGGAAGCTGGAAGGCAGATGCCCTTCTCCTGCTTTACCAGCTCCAGACCGCAGCTCTTCCACATGCACTGCTTTTCCTCTCCCTCCCTGCTCTCCAGAAGCAGCTTTCCATCTATTTAGTTTAGCCTCATCCGGATAGTTCCTGCGCCATTGGGATAAGCCAGTGGGG
>NW_009259310.1:2927183-2932634 GCF_000687185.1 Egretta garzetta | reverse complement strand
CCTGCAGCAGAAACCCCTGCTGCGGGAGCCAGCAAAGCACCAGATGGGATCAATCTACTACAGACACTTTGAAGAGTCTGCTGCCTTAGCTCTCATCCTGGGGCAGAAGCTGATGCACAGCGAGGCTGTTCATGGCACTGGATTTAGCGCTCAGTCAGCCTCAACACCAAAGCTTTTGCTTGCAACTTCTCCCCAGGATTAACCAAGGGTCAGCTCCCCATCCCGACACTACTGGGTTTCTGGTTGTTACAAGAATGTCATGGACTTACTTTAAATTGGAAAGCAGGTTTATTTTCTCTCTTTGCCTTAACCTCTGGGAGCAGATGCACCACCTCTCAAGGACACGGATTACCTGTGGAAGTGATTCGCAGCTGTAGGTCTGAGTCACCAGCTCCCAGAGATGAAGCTCACAGCCCTCCTGGGAGCAGATTAATCCCAGGCAGGTGGATGCTGCAGATGCAGCGAGTGCAGTTACTGCAGCAGCCAGAGTCAGGGATGGGACAGACTGTATATCCGATACAGTAATTCGAGGTTTCCTTTACAAAAAATCATGTTTTCTCATGAGCTTTCAGCTTCCCTAGGGCTCAGGTTGCCTTATCCCCATGAGGCATTCACCCCACCGCCTTGCTTCACAGCCAGGCTTCCCCAGCTCCTTCCAGTGGCCACCAGCGAGCAGCTCTGCTCTACCACTGCTGAGCAACCTTCACCCCCAGCGTGCTCCCACCTCCAGCCTGGAGGCAGTGCTGCCCAGGGCCCCAGAGGCATGCTCGCACCAAGCTGCGCTCCCAGTCCAGCGGCGTTCGCACTGAGCTCTAGACTTGGGTTCTTCCTTGCCCACCTGCAGAAAAGCCAGGCAAGACTGTCCACAGTGCACATTCAGCATGCCAAACCAACATCGTTGCTATTCAACCTCAACCCAAAAGCCTGCAGAGGGACTATTTCTATGCTGGAAAGGAGATTCCTGGAGTTCAGCTGCTGCTGCCAAATCCAGCTTGCCTCCGGGCTCCTAAAGCAGCTCAGGAATCTTCCCAGGCAGCCCGGTGCCAGGGAGACTTGTGCATGGGCCAACCTCAGCATGGACAAGCACTGGCCAGTGGAGCCAGAGCCAAGAACGCAGCATCCCCAGCTGAAGTTAACCCCAAGCTGAAGTTAACCAGCAGTCACCCGGGTGCCAAGCATGTTTGGGGAGAAATGCTTCCAACGAGCACAGCAGCCAGTGCAAAAGGGGACACCTATAAAAAGCTGTCAGAGATACAGCATGGAGCTGTTAAATCACACCCCATGAACCCGTTGGTGTTGTGTCAGGAGGCCTCTGCCTCCAAGAGCCCAGAAACTGAACCAAGAGAAACAGCCAGACTGACCTTGTGTTTTAGTGCAGATGTTCCAGCAATCCCAAGCTCTAGGCTAGAGGAGAAAACCAGCTGAGTCTCGCAAAGCCCAGCAACAGAGGACACATCCCCTGCTTATCAGCAGTGCGCCCTGGACCATCATTACCTCCACAGCCGTGGTCTGAGCACATTGGTGCACTTCAAGAGATGGTTATTTCAAAAACTAGGACTTTTTATTTGTCTCCTTTGCAGAATATGTTGAGCAGTAAATCAAAAAAATTTTAAGAGTCCCTTTATCAAAATGATGTTGCTTAGAAAAACACACAGAAAGAGGGGTAAAAGACTTTGCCCCACTACTCCGAGACATTATAACCAAATTCCAGCCCAAATATTAAGCATGCAAAAAGCACCAGCTTTCCTAGGATGAAGAGCTCAGGAGAAATAAAGGCAGAGGTGTCTGCATATGGCCCTGCACTCTTTGGTGTTGGGGACTTCACCAATGCACCTGCATCAGACCCACAAGATCCACATTTTCAATAAGGTTTTCCTGCCCTCATCAGTCTTTTGGCCCCAACCAGAGTTAAAATTCCCAAGGAACAAAAGGAAAAAGAGCAAACATGTCTTGGTCATGACCCAGAGGGCAACCCCAAAGGTAAATACATCCTTTGACAAGGAGTTTTGCAGGGAGGGACTGTGGTTACCCTTGCGAGGCCAGCCAGTGGTAACAAGGTCCATAGGCAACCCCAGACCAGGCTAGTGTCCGGCATCCACCATGGAGCATAATCAAGTCCAAAGGGATACGTGGGCAAAAGCTGGTCTGGAAACAAGGCTACAGTATGGGCACAAGGTCCATCCAAGAGACAGAGCCAAACACAGGACAGGAGACAAACATACAACAGGTCCTACAAGGAGACAAGCTACATCTGGCATAAGTCCACAGTCCCTCCAGGAGGCAAAGTCAGAGACAGGGCTGGAGGCAAGCACCCTACACCATAGCTCAGGAGAGGGCTGAGGGCATTGAGCTGAGTTTAAATGGGGCTCCTGGGCTGAGGGTGTGGGTGGAGGTCCCAGGTGAGCCTGGTCAGGGCGATTAATGCTTATTAGTGCCCTCAGGGCCCCAATGAGATTCAGCAGTGGGCCTTCCCCACCTCACCCCTGGGGCCACATCCCAGCGGGAGGCATCCCTTCAAGGTGGCACCCCAGGTTGCAGAGACAGAAAAATGACCATCTGTGCTTTCCTCTGGCTCAGATGCACACGTGAAGCTTATGCTCGGGTTTATGTTCTCCCCAAAGGAGGGAAATGAGGGAAAAGGAGATGATATTAAACAGCATAAAACATAACTGGAGCCCTGAGAGAGCTCGTAACGGGGTCTGTCACACTGAGTCACTTCCCCTGGATTCGGCACCACTGGCTGGGAGCTGACGTAACTGGGCTGGACAAGCCCTGAGGACAACCCCAGGAGAGCACTGGTGCTCGCTGGCTGGGCAACAGAGCACACGACCTAAGGGGTCTTCCTCTCTCTGATTTCTGGGTGCCTTATGAAAATGCCCTGCTAGAAGTCTGTTTAGGATTGCAGGCCATGCACTTCAGCTGTGTTTTCAAACTCTGAATTAGAGAGGCTTGTACCTCACAGCTAGAATTTAATAATAAAGGCTTTCTGCATCAAGTGATGGAAAAAGAAGCTTTTACACTGGAGCAAGGGTTTCCTGGCACCTCACACCACTGACACCACCACATTAGCACAGGCACAGTCTGTAACCAAGCATTCGAAACATGACAGCCCTCACAGAACACCAACGCTCCTCCCCTCCCCTCTCAACAGCTCACTCTCCTCCACCATTTGCCTCTTGAAAGACGTTCTCAGTCTTGGAGGTTGTGCAGGACCTTCTCTGGACCAAAAGGACCCAAGATGGCAGCTTCATATTTCATAGAATCACAGAATCGTTTAGGTTGGAAAAGACCTTTAAACTCATTAAGTCCAACCATTACCCTGCCACTGCCATTCATATTTGTTTGGACTTGCCTGATGACTCTGCACATTGGGTGGACAAGGACACCTTGGTAGTATCGCCTTTGCAGGACATCAACCCTCCAGCAGCTCTTCCTGCTTCTCTTTCTGTCTGAGCACTGCTTGTAGCATAAATAATGCCCACGGCAGCCATCCATGTCACCTCCTGGGCCACCTTCATCTCCTACTGTTGCCATTTCCCTTGCCACCTAATAATTTCTTTTTAAGGGCAACACCACAAGCCACACGAGACGAGGTTTAAGCTGAAGCGCACACAGCTCGCAGTGACGGACCCGCATTCAGAGGGTTATGCAACAGGATTTCAGCCTTTGCCTCCCTGCTCCGGAGAGCAGAGATAATTTGGTTTTGACCCAGTGGCTGGAAGTTGAAGGGGACAAGCAGGAAGAAAAAGAAAAAGCACATTTCTCACGGGGAACGTTGTACCTATTAGTGGAAGAGTGAATGCAGCCACACACCCACAGAGAGGACAGAACATTTCAGAGAAGCGAAACCTTTTCAGAAGAAGGAGCAAGCCGTGCACATTCTTCAGACAGGAAAAACTAGAGCACAGGCTTCTTTTCAAGCTCATTACGCAGACCTGCAGGTGTGCTGCCGCTCCTTTGTATGGGCCCAGCATGGGGGGCTCTGCTGGGACAGGGATGGGGTTTTTGGGGACAAAGCCTGGGAAGGAGGAAGAAAAAGTAGGCTGAGTTGCAGAAAAAGAAAAGAGCCTGCAAGAGAGATTTGGGGAGAAGAGCAATGGGAGCAAGAAAACAAAGGTTTAAGAGTCGCTAAACCCACAACGGGAATGATGAAACCAGAGTGGCCACAGGAGTGGGGAAGGGGCTTGGTGGGCATTTCAGCCTTCAGCTTCACCATCCTCATCAGGTCTTCTCTCTGCAAAACCCGACTGCCCAAGCCATGAGACGGTGTGAAAATCTCATCCCATTAACCAAAGGAGTATGGTTCCTCGTGGGAACAGGGAAAGGCTTTGTAGACATGGAGCAAATCAATATCCTGGCAGCTGAGGAACAAGAGTCCGAAGACCCTTTTGAAGCAGGCACTGGGAAGGGCCGGGAGGAAAGCTCACAACGGCTCAAATCTGCAGGATTTGGTGGCCTCACCTGGGTTGGTTTGGGTTTGTTTTTTCTAATAAAACAAAAAAGAAGCCACTTCTAACCTTCCCGAGACATGTACTGAGGGATCCCACAGAGCTCCTCAGCCATCTTCTGAGCAACCAAGAGGGTTAACCTCAACCCAAGCTCCTGGTCCCTAGGAAAATGCTCTGGGGTGCTACACTTCACCCCAGCCTTGCACACCCCCGGGCCACACGCACACCCTGGTGTGTCTCTTACCCCCACGTATCTCCCCCTCCAGTTGCTCCCTTTTCCTCTCTGTGCATGCATGTCCTGTCCCCTCCTGGAGCACTGACAGCAAATGCCACTGGGCTGAGCTCAAGCCCTCGCTTTACTCAAGCCAAACACTGTGAAACTGGTGGGTTATCTATATTCAGGGCCTAATAGGTTTAGCTGGGGGGGTATTTTTAAATGGATTTCATTTAAACCGGTGCAAATCCCCGCACAGCCACTCTTCAATCTGTTCAAGGCTGCCTCACAGCAATTAGACGTAATTACTGAGTTACAATGAATTAGCATAAACCAGATTTGAATTGGTCTACAATGCCTATACAGAGGATTCTGTGGGATTAATTTAAAAACGACTAAAAACCATACTAGTAAAACTTGTGTGAGGCTGAGTGGGGACAAGTCTCAACAACATTGGCCCTCACTGCCGCTAGTAAATAAGCTTTTTGTCACTCCATTGTCGAAGTAAATTAATAGCAAATTCTGCAAACTATCACACTCCAGGGGCTTGTTTCCCGCACCAGCTTTCCAAGAGCCTCCCGCTCTGTTGTTTTGTTTTATAGGGTTGGAAGACACACACGTAAATCCGCACAAAGCCACCGGAGACAAGCGATGAAGGGATGATTGTGCAAACCGCCTCTGGGTGGGATGGCCAGCGCCAAGCAGGACAGCCCAGGACACAGCCAGAGTTTGTGCCCCTGATTTTCAGCATCCTCTTGTGCTGATGGAGAGCACACACATGTTGGTGTG
>NW_009259310.1:2902464-2927132 GCF_000687185.1 Egretta garzetta | reverse complement strand
CCCCCGAACACCCATGGCCGTGGCTTGTCTGGATTTGACAGACTTCAAGGTCAGGACTACAAGGAGGTCCCTCCAGCCCCCATCCCTGGCTCCAACAGCAGATGCTTGCAGGAGGGAAGAGGAAAGGGGCAGGAACAGAGCGAGTCCTTCCTGCTGCTTCCCCTGTGCTCCCTGCAGCGTGAGGATGTGCTGAGCCAAAGCCAGCATCCGTGTTAGCAGCTGTTGGGAGCGACTTGAGCTCAGGCCTCTCCTGTCTTGGGGAGCACTGCTCAGCTGGAGCAAGAGATCCCCGGGCACACGCCGCTTTCTTTCTCTCCCCTTTGAGCTTTTTTGAGCTTTCATGATGTCTTGTGAAGTCTTAAACTCCCCCTAAGGCAGAATGGGATGCATTTTTAAAATCTCAGCAACACATTGTGGGGGTAAGGAAAGCTGGATGTAGCACAGCCTCACACAAGCAGCCCCTCTGCAGGCTACACTCTCCGAGCAGCATAGGAAGGGAAGGAGGTGGAAGGGTTTGGTTGAGCTCCTAACTCCCCTTTCTTCACCAAATGGCAGGGGGAATCAGCAAAATATATACCAGAGGCTACAAAACTGAGTATGAAGAGGTAAAGGTGAGTAAGGCGGAAAGATTTCTTACAAAAGGAAATGCAATTTCAGAGTTTTGGAATGGAGCAGCAGTTTGATGGGCAATGTCTGCTTTTGAAATGCCTCGGTCCCCTTCCTCTCCATTACAAGTTGATCGTCACAAACGTCTCTCCAGCTCCTATTGTCTTAGACAAGTTGTTTTAGAGTCTGGCAGAGGGTCAGCTCGAGCTCTTATTTCAACGATGTTGAAGGCGTCTCGAGTAACAAGGGAAACGGTTGGGTTAGGAGTATCTCCTGCTGCAGACACACACAGCTGGGAGAGATTACAGCCTGAGAAAACAAAAATAAACACGTCCAGGGAGCCCATCCTGGGAATTCCTCTTGTTTCAGCAAATATGGGCTTGGTGCACCCCAAAACTAAACCCTTCGTCCAAACACCACTGCTCCTGCTCCTTCCATCAGTGATGAATTGGTTTGTTTGGTTTGGTCTAACAGTGATTTTAAACTGCACATGTAATGTCATCCATGGCTGAAAAACTGAAGACTAAACCTGATACCACTGGCAATGTGCAAGGCAAGCCAGATCTAAGGTAAGACGCCCAGGCGTTAGTCACTGGTGAAAGGCAACCAGAAAGGATCTGATTGTGTGCCAGCGGCCATCCGTCGCACCGCGAAAAGGCGCATGTTGGCTCAAGATCCCTGCGACCCCTGTTTTCCAAGAGATAATCAAAGTATCAAAAAAACCTGGGAGAAAGGAGCAGCAATAAAGCAGTGAAAGGTGCTTTGTGTTTTCAGACCCAGGGGAATTTATATTCAAATCCCGGAGCTGCAATGGCACCCGCAGGCGCTGCTTCATTTCTGGTCATGGTCACAGCTGGAGGGAGCAGCAGCGAACCTGCCCAGACGGCATAAAAAAAAAAGAGTCTTGGGTGAACTGAAAGGCGTGCAGGCTGCGCCGGTGAGGATCCACACACCGGTGAGGATCCGCACACCATCCACGCGGGAGCGGGGCTCCCCAGCTACATAACCACGTCTGTGCCAACTGAGATCCCCCGGAAAAAACGGCAACTGAGCACGACACAGCCAAACAGATGCTGCTTCATAACCTGCTCTGCTCAGGCAAATCCGCCTACGTGGTGGCTCACCCTGGTGATTCAGCAAGTTGCCTAGGTTTTCATTTCCACTTCCACAGGATCACAGGGAAATCAATTTGTCTTTTGTACAGGTGGAGGAATGAAGCAGAGCTAATGCTGGGAGGCACCGTGAGGATTTGCATGTCGGGATAAGTAGGATGTACACGTGCATACCCTAGCCGAAAGGAAGGATCAGACAATCAGCTTGCCGCGAAAGTTCTTGCCTGTCTTCTCCGGTGCCCATCCTTCCCGGACCCTCAAGACCTCAAGTGCCAAGCAGGGATCTCTTACACCCCAGCTAAAGCAATAAACGCTGCAGCTTTTAACCCCTGCACCCCCACAATTCAGTCCTTGCACTGACCAAACTGATTGCTATTTCCTTCATTGCAGCCAAAAAAAAAAAAAATCACAGTGTGTTTTCCCTAACCTGGCTGATTTTCACCTCAAACTCTGCTGCTGGCAGACCCAAGGGGCTGGCGTCTTTGGCAGAGCTAGAGAGGTGGAGGCAGAAGAGGGTAACCTCTGTATGAGCTGGAGATATCCAGTGAGCATCTTCCCAAAGCTCTCACCTTCCGTGTGCTCGCGGGTCCTTTGCTCCTACCACCAAGCCCTGGCAATCACCACCCTCTTCCTCTGCTCGGTCTCGGTGTGTTCATGACGAATGTGCTTTAACAACCTCCCTGCAGTAGCCCAGAAGACTAATTAGCTGGGGGAAGGTGAGGCAATCAGATAGCTTAATTTTCCAAGCTTGATAAGAGCTGATGACTTCACTCAGGGAGAAATCAGACGCAGGTCTGGCTGAGGTCAAGTCGCTCCCACCGCGCTCGCCTAGGCAATACCTTGTTATCGCATCCCTGCAAGCTGGAGGGCAGGCAAAGATCCTACCCAGAATTTGCCGTGCCCTTGGCCTCGTGCCATACAGTCCCAGGCAGCTCTCCAGCCCCATTGCAGGCATATGCACGCATGGAGCCAGCAAACTCACACTCGTAACTGTTTCGACTTGTATGAATTCACAAATTCAGGGGTGACGAAAGTTGCAAACCGCAGAGACTGTGCAACACACTTCTTTGTGGGGCACACAAGGCTGCAGCACTCATGGTGGCAGCCCCCGCCCCAGCCAGCGCTGCCCCTCCTGGGGCAGGAGGAGGACGTTTGCTGTCATGTTTAGCTGTGTTTTCAGCACTCCGGTCTGCAGAAAAAACCTTAAAATTGTCGCCCCGGAATAACCAATAGCCCCGAAAGCCCAGGGCCAACGTGACAGTTACATCCACGAAGCTAGATGCACACCAGCACCGCACATCCCACAGGCGTGGCTTTGGAGAGAAGTTGGCACTCAGGGAAGAGAGCTTGAGGGCAAAAGCCAGGGGACAGGCAAGGGACATGGGGCCGGACACAAGGTTGCCAGGGACATGCTCCTGTGCTGTGCCAAGCACGGCAGGCAGAGCCCCAGGGCCCCAGCCATGTCCGGGCTCCCGGGCACGGTCTGCTGCCTGCCAGGCTCCTCCAGCCGCCTGCCTGGCAGCCAAGGGACCAGGGATGCTTCATGGGAGCTTGCTGGAGACTCCAGGTCCCGACTGCTGGCAGGGAAAGGCAACTCCTGTCTGGTTTTCGCAAAATCCTGGGGTCTAATGCAGGAAACTCCCTATTGCACAAGTGTCTGGCGAACTTCTTACCTCTGTCCAAACCCATCCTAACTCAGGGAAACTCTTTCCTAGCCATGCCTTCATTTAGAAAGGCCAATTTTCCCCTTGAAAAGAATGGCTACAGGTCAGCACATGGTTTCTCTTGGCTAAAATACAGCCGCTTCATGCTGCAATTTGTTGCTTTGGAGATACTGGCGTTCCCTGCAAAGTAGCAAGGGTCCCATGCTGAGGGAGGAGGACAGACAGACGCTGCTCGGTGAGCCCACACCCACCACAGCCCCAGGCTGAGGGAGCTGCTCCTGCCTGAGCTCAGCTTTGCCATTGCGCCTTGCAAGCGCTTCCACCAGCTCCTGTTGCTCGGCATATGACTAACACCCAAACCAAAATTAGTACCAGCTCACTTAATTGAAGGGAACATTTTCCACTGCCGGCAAGAGAAGCGCACAGTGCTTTGCAGGGATCTATTTCTGCTCCCTTCACTTTTAGAGATGCTGCTGCAAGGGTCAGTGCTCAGTCTCTGACCTGGCATTACCATTCATTTCGCCGGGAGCAATGTTCTGGAGGTTCTATCTAGCTACCACGCATCATCTGCCCTGGGGGGATCTGCAGAAACAGAGCAGGCATGGGAGCGAGAAAGAAGCACCGGAGCCTCAGGCCCCAGCAGCAGCCCAGCCTGGGGCAGAGCGGGGCAGGAGCAGCAGTCCTGACCTTCCCCTCGTGCTCCCTTCAACACAGCTCACAAGATTAAAGAAAAAAAAATAAAAACGAGCGTTTCCCAGACTAAGCAGCTGCCATTTCACAGCCAAAAAGCACTCTGATTTTCACCTCGGGCAAAACATGTGCACAGTTGTGATTCATTCCACACTCACGGCTGCCAATTTTCTTGCACAAACCATGGAACTGTTGCGGTTTCAACCTTTACTCAACTCCTGAATGCTCCTCCAAGTTCTTTATGCTTGGCGGTTTGCAGAGCAACTCACCTCCCACCTCTCCCTCTCCACTGGTATTTTTACACCCAAAGGATCTTTGGGTGCCTGTGAGTCTCCAAGGCTCATGGCAATGAGCCTCCAAGATGCCATGAGCTGCTGCTCTCCCAGGCATCGGGGCCAGGGACCCTGAGACCCCCCCCAAGCAAAAAGATGTCCCCTTCTTGTAAAGTCTCATTTCACCAAAGCCTCGTGGGTCAGATTCAACCCATAATGCTTGAACCAAAGCTCAGAAAGCTCTGGGCAAATAAACATAAACCAGGATTTCCTTCACATGGAGAGAAGCTGTCAAACCCCAAACTGTGCTGGAGGCACCACTTTACCACCTACCAGGAGGGGCTGCCCCTCTCAGCGCTCCCTTGGCAGATGTTCATCCACCACGGCCCCCCCGTGTCCCAGGGCTGAGCCTTGGCTCGCTGTGGCTGGGTCCTGGGTGGAGGAGGCTCCGCAGGCAGCGAGCTTCGGTGAGGATGGGCACAGAGGCTCTGCTGGGACTGAAGAAGCCTCTGGCAACTTCATTTATAGCTGAAGTCCCAAGGAGGGACATGCTCAGCACATGGGCACGGGCAGACCTCTACAGTGGTCAGCCTTTCTGCAAAAGCCCCTTGCTGGATGTGGAGATCTCCACCCCTGTTTTCTCACCAGGGCTGAAAATCCTGTTCCTCCCTGT
The DNA here is from genome assembly GCF_000687185.1 of Egretta garzetta. Lineage (NCBI taxonomy): Eukaryota > Metazoa > Chordata > Aves > Pelecaniformes > Ardeidae > Egretta > Egretta garzetta. The sequence continues at coordinate 2,922,115 of NW_009259310.1, read as the reverse complement.
GAGAAGCATCCTGCCCACAGGCTGCTTCATGCCCACTCCTGTATTGTCTACTTCTAAGGCTGTGTTCATAGAATCACAGAACCGTTTAGGTGGGAAAAGCCCTTTAAGATCACCAAGCCCAACCGTCACCCTAACCCTGCCACCCCACCACTAAACCCTGGCCCTAAGCACCTCCTCTGCCCGGCTTTTAAATACCCCCAGGGAATCGCCCCTTCCCTGGGAGCAGAGCCCGCCCCCCCCGGCTCCCCCCTCCTCTCAGGCAGTTGTAGGGAGCGATAAGGGCTCCCCTCAGCCTCCTCTGCTCCAGGATGAACACCCCCAGCTCCCCCAGCCGCTCCCCAGCAGCCTGGGGCTCCAGACCCCTCCCCAGCTCTGTTGCCCTTCTCTGGACACGCTCCAGCCCCTCCATGTCCTTCTGGGAATTTGTTATGCAGAAGAACCCAGAAGAAAATCTCTCCCACCAAAAGAAAAGATTTCAAGCCTTTATCATTCATCACAAGTGAAGCTGAGGAAGGTGAAGTCACACAGGCTCACCCGTGCCTGCTGCTGCTGCACAGCCCATCTCAGATAACTGCAGATTTTGGGAGAGTCCCGGACACAGAGCTGACAAGTCATGTTTTAACAGCAGGGGTGTATCTGCCTTGCAAAAAAATATAAAAAAAAGTACTTGTCATTCCTCCCACTGCCTTTGAGCAAGGGAAAACACATTCGTTAGAGGTGCTCCACTTCTCTGACCAGACGACACTGAGGAAATGCTGGAATTAGGATGTGGGAGAAGTCTCAGGGCTAAATGAAATTGCTGGAGAGAAATCAGTGTCAAACAGAAAACTTTCCCAATATTTGACCAAAAAAAAAAGGTAAAATGAGTCATTCAGAGTCAGCCTGGAAATGCAGGGATTCACCTCTGCCTGTGGATGCGTTACCTCTTTCTCATTTTCTTCTGTTGGGTGAAGGTAACCTCCGTTAACTGAAACACAGAGAGCTGTTTTGGAACTGAAAGTGCAATTTTGTTTTTAGAGCCCTGAGATGTCAGGACCAAAATCCAAACCAAATCCAAACCAACAAAAAACCCCAAAACCTTTCTTTGCAAAACACAGGAAAACCCAACTGTTTTAACGGTTTTGAATTTCACTCCCACTTCCCAGTTTGAAATTATTCACCTGATTCTCAGACCCAGTTTCACAAGCCCTGCTCCATCCACCCCCCTTCTCACCACACACACGAGGTCACTAGCAGATACCTCTCTACTACCAGCTCAGCTTCAGGCTCCAACAAATCCATCAAGGTCCACCAAAGCAGATCCCCAAGGCCACCCTCCTTCAACTTCACCCTTCCTTTACCTTGTGCAGCCAACCCGAAGAACATCCCCAAGTATTTTTTTCCTCTGTGCAGCTGTATCTTCTGGTTTAGTGCCTCAGCATCATGCCTGATAACCTCTGTGGCAAATACTTTGCTGCATCTCTATTCCACCTCACTTGCAAACCACCTCTAGTGCAACGGACTGGGAGGTCGTGGAGAGGACCACTCAAATTACAGTCTTTATGGACACACACAGGTTGGAAGACACCAGAACCCCTCTTGTATGAGCTTCACCCATAGCCCACCCTGCTGTCTCTCCAGCTCTGCCAAAGTGAGCAGTGCCTTGTGCTACAGCCCTGCCACCTCTGTGTAATGATGAAAAAGAAGAAAAGCAAGACCTGTGGGACATCTGAAGAATCAAGGACACTTAGTGAACAATCCAGACCGAATGCACCTGTTGTGTTTGTGAGCAGTAAGCCTCAAGGACATTGTGGGAGCTGCCTGCAGTCAAATAATGATGAGAAAAACCTTGAGAAGAAGAAGAAGAAAAGTTGTTGTACGTGACTGAGATCAGAAAGCAAAGCAGGATGCAGGTGGAGAGGACCGTGCGCGTGGACAAGAGACTTTAACGAATCATATCGTAGCTAAGAGCGCGTGTACAGATATAGTTAACCAATTAGTTAGGAGTTTGTGCATGATAGGGAAATAGAAGAGCTATATTAACCGGGATGTATCAACAATAAATTGGCATTTGCTTGATCACATTGATCGTGTGCAGTGTCCGTGACTTCCGCGTCAACAAAGACCCATGAGGTAACTTCCCAGACTGAAAAAGAAGGGTTTGCTAAACTAAAACAACATATCACACACTGCGCTAAAATTGCCAGCAATTATTTTTTTAAGCCATATACCGTAAGGGAGAAATCCTTCTGGTGGAAGGTTTCAAGGTTTCTCTTTCCAAGACATTAAAACATTCCCAGCTTGTGAAAAGCAATCCTTGCCACCTGGTCTTGCATGCATTTTACCGCCAGAAAGTAAGATAGCCACAACAAACTGCGGATTGGGGGGGGTTTTACATGGTTCCTGGGACTGATCCTCCAAAGGGTCTGGGCTTTGCAAGCTGCCCATCCTCGGCAACCTGGAGCTAGCAGCAGTGAAGCTCAAGGTCTCAGCCAACATGGACCACCCTCTGTGGGAAAACTGGGAGCAGGGTGAGGAAGGTAGATAGGGAAGGAAAAGGTTTATTGCTGAAATGGGGCTGGTCAGGGCAGTCTGCTGGACCCATCGACGCTGGCACAGCTATCAAGGCACTGTGTGGAGGAGCTGGAGTGGCAGGATACCCTCAGGCACCCGCACAGCATCCCTGGGGCACGGGCAAACCCCTACACCTCTGCACAGCTCCTGGGCCAGGGAGGGTCCCTGTCAATGTCCAGCACCTGCAGCCCCCCATTTCCTAACCCTAGGCTCTACCACTTTTTCATCCCAGGCACATGCTGAGGAAGCCCAGATCTCCCCAGAACAGATGACCAGCACAGGCACAAGCAGCCAAAGCATCTGACAACAGTGCCTTTGCAGAGAGCATGGTTCCAAGGGAGGAGAGGATTTAAGAAACTGGGATCCCACCAGACCTAAATCTCCTCCACTTCCAAAAACCCTCTCCACTTAGCTCCTTAGACATGGACAACCTCCTGCCACAGCATGGCTCTGCTCCTCTAGGCTCTCCCAAAAATATCCCTAATAAGGAGCAGCTCTACAAAGGTACAACAGATACTTCTCCGGGGCTGGAGCGCTGCAGACACCGCGGGATGGTTGCTCTCGCTCTCCACACCTGTATCTCCTAAGGGCAGAGAACATCACTTCCCTCTCTCACTCCAGCAATACCTGCTAGATTTATTCACTGAGCAACGCGCAGATTGCTGCAAGCACAACTCGCGCAGGGCTCCTCCAAACCAACCGGGCTGAGTTTGCTTTCAAGTCATCAGATTAAATGTCCTAGAGACGGCTGTAGCAGTCCCTCACACCGGGCTTGCAACAGCGCTCCCAGCTATTGCAGCACATTCCGGTGCTCTGTGAGCAGCAGGACCACATGAAGAACTGACTTTCCTTCTTTTTTTTTTTTCTAGTTTGGAAGTGAAGCAAACAAAAGAATAACGTAAAAAGTGGAATTGGCTTGAACTGCTGGTCCTCTCCCACCAAACCTCCAGCAATACTTCAAGGCATCAGCTGAGCCCCAAATACACAGTTATATTCATTCACCATAAAATCTGAAAAAGAGGGCCAAATCGCAGACCTACCGAGCCAACAGAGCTGTTCCCTCCCTGCCACAGCCCAGAGTCCAGGACACTGACTTAAGGTGTGGGACAGCCAGGCTCAAATATCTCTTTGCCATAAAATATTTGATTCCAACATTTCAAGAGCCTGCCCTACCCTCCTGTCACCACTGCCTTGAGAGACAGACTGTACACGGCCACGACTGCATGGTGAAATGCAGTCAGTGCCTACAGGAGATGGGCTGACACCAGAGAAGGGATTTGCCAGTGCTGGGCAGCTCTGTGGATGCTAATGCCCCATGGAGAAGGAGCAATAGGCAGTTACTTTTCTACAGAAAACCATGGAAAAAGGGCACGGGGAAGGAGACACGACTGACAGTCCTGGTCGAGGTCTGGGGAGCTCCACGTCACGGTGTTCAGCAGCAGAGAAACCCTGGTTGGGGTGTGAGGTCCTTGAGGAGCTACAGATGAAGCTTTGCTCTGCTCAACTGCAGAAGCAGCTACAAAAGCGCCAAATCCAGGGCATCGCTTAAAACGCAACAGCAATTGTCACCTGGAGATGTCCGTCATCTCCTGATTATTGCACCCTGCTTTGAGCAAGCAGTTCTTGTGCCGTCTTTGATACAGCAACTGTTGGTGTTGCGGGCTTCAAAAGCAGACAACTAATCTCCTAAACGCTTAACCCACTTTCAGGTTCGAGATAAGAAGAAAAATGTACTCGTTTATCCAAGCAGACCAACACGCATCCCTTCATGCTGTGGAAGACCCTGATGCCCATCCCTTTCTTCTTGGCAGTCAACTTTGCTATATGGGTAGGGGTGTAAAGCAGCAGTAATGGACCAAGACCTCATCGTGCCAACACACACACAACCCCAACAAACAGCGTGGCCTTCTTCAGGCTGCTCACAAGCCAGGGCTTGAGCTGCATTAACCCCTGTTCTGCAGCAGTGTTTGCATACTGGTATTAAGAAAGAGAGGAAAAAAAAATAATAGAGGAGCAGTTAATAGGAGTGAGCTGGTTCCTGGCTGGCTCAAGCCCTCTCCAAGCAGGGAGGGAGGGGGAGGACAGTCCCACACTAGTTCTGTGCATCAGCCAGGCTCTGGCTGTTTTATCAGGCCATTTATCTCTGTTACTTCCAGTCCTACTCTGTTTCCAATCATCATTCCCTATCCACTTGGCCTGGACCCTCTGGGAATTCCAGTAAAAGCCTGAAAGGAATAAAAAAATGAAACAAAAATGCTTTTGGGGAGATTAAAGCAGGGAAAAGGTAACCATGTGCTGTAAAAAGGAGCGGGGTTCGTTTTCTTGTGTCTCGCTGGGCAGAGAGGGCCTGGAGGAGCGCTGGGGGTGGCTCAGGCTGGGGACGGGGCTCCCTGGGGCCAAGGCCAGCGGGGAGGGCACCACGATGCTGCAGCCAGATTTTGAGTGATGGAGTTGTCCCCCTGCTCAGGGAGACGTGCGTGTGCTGCATGTGAGCTCCACAAGCACAGAGCTTGCCTACGAGCCAGCGCACGTCTGCCACTGCGCCGGCACTCACAGCCACAGGCGGGAGGGAGCCCGGGGCCGGGGGCCTCTCTGTGCTTTAAGATTCACAAATCGGGAGCAAATCTAAATGCAGATTATGAAAGGTTGCTTGAAAACGAGCTCTGCCATCCTTGCACCTCTTTAAAGACAAGCTTTTAAGAGCGTGCAGTGAGGACCTCCACGCTTCCCGTCCCCTTCAGAGCAGAAGGCTGAAGACAACGTTAGTCCGTACTCTACTGAGCTGCAGCAGAGACGTGTTCACAACAGGCTTCTGCAAACTGTTTCCGAAGGGGGAAAATAAATATAGCAAATAATTAAAAAAAAAAACCCCAAAACACCAAGGCACAAGTTATTTTAATGAGGATCAGGAAGGCATTTCAGGGTGAACGCCCCAACCTTCCCCACTTACTGTGCTTTAGCTTATGCTGCGGAGTGGTCTTGGACTGCACAAATGTCACTTTGCTGGCAACACTAAGCCAGAAGAAGAGCTATGGAGGACATTTAATGTTCTCTGACATGGAGAGCATCCTGTGGACTGAAAATCCAAGACCAGTCCAAAGTAAAAACCACAGAGCCTGTACAGAGTGGGCACGGGGGCCTTGGACCTGCTGCTCTGCAGATCTGCTTTTGGTAGAGCACACTACTTGCTGACGTGGACAAAGACTTTAATGCTCCAGCTGCTACCTCATTAACAGCTCTGAATCTCTCCTTAATTAACTTTCCTGAGCCTCACGGCTTTAGAGAAAAGCTCGGAAAACCTGACTGCTAATGATTCAAGCATGAAAAATTGAATGTAAAGGTTCAGAGGTGATTTTTATTTATTTTATTTATTCTTTTAAAACTACTTTTTTGTTTGTCTGTTTTTTTTTTTAAGCCAGGAGTTTATTATCCCGTCCAGAAAACCATCCAGCCCACCTCCACCTCCAGGAGGAAGCCATTGTCCACCCACCACATCCCAGCCCTGATGAAAGCTTCCATCTCCCCACAACACGATGGCCGGGTTGGTCTGGCCAGCCCCGTAGCAGTGCCTGTGCCGGTCTCCACTCGCTCCTGCCCAGCCCCAAGACCTCCCCTCTGACAGCAGCAAACTCTCTCCAGGTTGGCCCCACAGATGCAAGATGTGGGAACTCACGTTTGCAGTGAACCCTCCTAGAGAGAAGCACATCACCATCCCCTGCAGAGGCAACTCCAGAGGGTGGTTCTGGGTGAGGAACAGCCCCAGGGAGTCCCACCATCTCCTAGCACTTGCCAAGATCACGATCCAGCCTCTCCCTGCTGCCATGCTACAAGGTGCAGGGGTGTCTTGGCTCCCAGCTACCCCTTGTCCAGCGCTGGCCTTGGGAAGCATCTCAAGGACCTCCTGGCTCTGTGGATGGATGAACCATCCCCGATACCCCAGAACCACCCACGGAAGAAGGGGAACCTCTTTTTCCCTTCCCCCTGCATTGGCAGGAGAGGGCCACGCCACAGCCAGGGCCTGAGACATCTGGCTATCTATGTGTTGGTCTGAAGCTCAGACCAGACATCATTGTGGCTGCTGGCGGCATCAGGAAGGGATTAACCAGAACTTGCTGGTTCCCTCTTCGAAATGGCCCCTAAAAAGAGCTCCCGTTGAGCTCCCTGGCCAGGAGTACACAGGAACCAAGAGGAGATCTGGCTCATTTTTCACAGGATGGAGTCATTCTGGATCGCTCCTTGCCCTGTCATGGTCAAACTCTTGATAACGTCCAATGCAGCCACCAAGCCCTTTCACTAGAGGAAACTTTTCCCGAGCAACGTGGAAGGAAGAGGGATGCATGGGCCACCCGTCTTCTTGGGGATCCCTTCTAGGCAGGGTCTCCCCACCACCAGCCACCATGGCAGGAGCAGGCACCACTCCAGAGCAAACAGGTCCCAGAAGGGCGAGTGGGGCAAGGGAGCCCGGAGCCAAGCTGCAGCCTGCGTAACATCACTGCAGTTCCACCAGCCCCACCAAGCAGCAGATGCCTGCCAGATGCTTCACATTTTGGGAGGAGGGGAGGAGAGGTTCAGAGGTCAAGGTCAGGAGTGATGCCTGACTCCATTCGTTGTGAAGGGGCCGTGCAGGGGGAGAGGGAGCTGGGAGGAAATACCAGCCTGTGTGTGTAAAAACCATCCCGGGTGCGATTCATGGTCACATTTGCACATGTTTGGCTCAGCAGAGGCAGGAAGCTGCAAGGCATGGGGCTGAAATGAAAGGCTGGGAGGGAGTTGGAGCAGCACAACGTGCCGCGACGGCCTGGGATGCTCCTTCCTCCGTCGCTTCAATGCCTCCGAGAGAGCTGCAACTGCCCAGTTTAGGGTCAGCCTCCAGCTATCGATGTTCCCTCTCTTCTCCTTCCCTTCTTTGTGGGAATGAAATGCTGCATTGGGAGTTGCAATTCCCACACTGACAAGGCTTGGAGCTCCCTCCATACCCTGGGACCTCCTGGAGTGTGTCAGCCCTGTCTCCCTACCCGTTCGAGTACCAGTTGGCTCCTTGTACTTAAAAGGAGAAAGCTGCAGTCTCTGTTGTAACCCCAGACATTTCTTTCCAAGGCTCAAGACCAAGTTAAACTAAACCAGACTGCACATATCAGAAATACTAGACACAAAGGAACAGTTTTGGAAATGCCACTCATGCCTCTGCAGGCAAATGGCCACCCAGCAGCGGTCACCTCCAGGTGGCCCTTTCAAGGGCCTGGATCTAGACGGACCTGCCTCGAGCAGGGGTGGACTCCATGAGCTCCAGAAGTCTCTTCCAAGGTGAATTACACTGTGACAATCTCCTGCGCCTGAATGTGGATGATGCACCTCCCCTACACCTCCTGCTGCTGCACGGGATGTTAAACACACTCGCAGTATCTCAACAGCCACAAAACTTGATTTCTCACCAGCCCAGATCTCCCAGAGAGCAACAAGCAACTACCACAGTAAGACCAGTAGTGCCTCTGGAGCACAGTCACACCCTGCCCACGCAGAACCATGACTGCCTTGTATATTTAAGAAAGAAAAATAGAAAATCTAAATCATTAAACTGCAAGAACCAAAGATATGACTTCTAAGCACTGCCTTCTAAAGCAAGTGTGCCCGGGATAAACAACGAAGCACAGCATTTTTGCTGCTTTAATTTAATTTGGGGTCACTTTTGCTCAATCAGCATCCATCAAATGGTACAAGACTGGTCACCGAGCACAGGATCTGCTCCTATTTATGCACTTCCAAGACAGAAAAAAACCAAACCACTCTCATCTGGTGTCCTACAAAGAACATGCCAAAGGAGATCTCCAGCTTAATTCCTACTTTAAGACCAATGGCTGTGGCTGAATTCAGAAAAACATCTTTCCCTTTAGGAAAAACATCTCATCTAGATTTAAAGTCGTCCCAGCAACTGAAACTCTACCACAACCCAACCTTGAGGTAGGCCAGCAGCGAATTAAATAATATATACAATCAACAGATGGGTTGTTAGAGCTAACGTGAGAGGTTACAATTAAAACCAGCAGAGCTGTGGAAGAAAATTAACAGCACTTTTACTGCAGAAGGCATAGGATCCCAAAAGTCCACTCATTTGGAGAGGAAAACCCTGAGCGAGGCGTTATAAAACGAACCCATTAATAAGGATTCAGAAAACTGCCTACCCTGGGCAGGCACCTCATCTCCTCCTTGGAAAGAGCCACCAAAAGACGTCTTTGCTCAAAGCAAGTTTAGCAGCTTAAAAGCTTACCCTGCAAAGGAGGGAAACACTGTGGGCCCCCGCCGTCAAAGCACGGTACATGGCTTTGCAAGACCTGCGTTGTCCAGGCAGGACTTTGGCTTCCTCTGAGCCACAGGCGTGCAGGGAGATGGGCACCGCTTTGGCTCATCCTCAGCAAGCCGGGGCAGGCGGCTCTTCCCGGGGGCTGGGAGCAGGTTGGGGTGGGCAGCCAGCCCAGGAGCCCCCACCTTTCATCCAGGTTCAAGCCAGCCCGAGGGAGTGCTGACCTGCCTGGCAATGGCAGCATCCAATTTGCAGCCATCAAAGCTGACGGCAGCCCCAAGGGATTTGATGCCAAGAGCTGGGTGCAAAGTGAATGGCAACTGGAAAGCACCTGGTCATGAACTGTGGCTTGGGGGAGATTAAACACACGCTCACCCTCACGCATTTCCCACCCGCAAGTGGGAAGGGGCACTCTCCTCCCCTGTACCAGCCCCAGGAGCAGGTCTGAGGCAGCTGCTTTGCTTCTGTCCCTGCACCGGAGCACATCAGCGGGAAGGCTGGGGGTGATTCCCAGCTGCCTTTCTTTGCTGCCTACGGAGCATGGGAGGGCTCAGCACAGGACCTGCAGTCTTGGCCCAGGCTGAAATCTTGCTCAAACCCTTCTGCACAAGGACCTCGGGCCCTTCTCTCCTCCCAGACGAGTACCAAACCTTGTTCCTCTTTCACGTCAATAACTGCAAATTGTGCCATTTTTCATTTAGGTTGCAGCAGGGAGCTGGGGGCTTGGTTGCCCAGGTTTGCTGTGAGGGCACAAGGCAGAAACACAAACTTTGTGAAACGAAACCAAACCTCTTGACGCGCTGACAGGAAGGAAGGTGCCTATACCAACCACCCTGCCCTGAAAGAAAGTGAGACCCCATGATCAGCCGATTGCAGCCACCGAGTTCCTGCAAAATCTCTGGCAGCCACACCACAAAGCATCTCTGCAGCGCGGTGCTGGCTGCATTCAAACCTCTATTAGACAACCCATGGGGAAAACAATCCATGGGGAAACCATCAGAGAGGCCCCGAGGAGCTGGCTGGGTGCGGGCACAGGCAGGAGTTTCCAAGCGATATAGGAGAGCGAGGCCACCCGGCCAAGAAGCTGTTCTGTAAGTCACTCAAACTCAATGTACAGAGCATGTCCGCTGTTTTTCTCTCTTTCTGCCTCTTTCTTTGCAGCTCACTTTAAACTCCACACCCCGTGTCCTCCAGGCACTGGCCAGGGCAAGGAGGACCACATGACACCATGGAGCCTAGGTCCTCTGCCTCCGCATGCTTCTCTCCCCCAAATCTTTCAGTTTGCCACCCTCAAAGTTGAAAGAATCATAATGCTGCAGTAAGGGGGAAAAAAAGAGAAAAACAAAAGAAAAAAAAGAGCACAGGAGTTGTTTAAAATCTGCTCATGCAAAGCTTGCTGCCAGAAAGCGAGATCCAACTTCAAAACCCCTCTGCATCGCTAATGACCTTTTAATAGCTCTCATTACAGAACATCTCACTCGGTCCTGGCACATCCCCGCCTGCCAAAGCAAAGACCAGCATTTCCCCAGGCAAACCCCAGCTGTTCAACGGATCCATGCAAGGACTTCAGAAAAGTATTAATAATGCAACTCTGACAAACTGAAGGTTTCACTCCCGTGCGGCCGATGCCTTCGTTGGATGGCAACTCATTTAACCTGCCTCGTTAGTCAAGCATTTCCCACTCCCAGTGGAAGCTGCCATTGAAAATGTGGCTTAGAAACAAAGGCTCAGCAGTAGGAAAGCAGAAGTCACAATAAAACGCACCTCTTTCACGCTGAACTCCGTACTTAACCTGTAGCATGTGCTCATATCAACCTTGAGTACACACACAAATCAGTAGTGCAGAGGCGTACGCACGCCCCAAACTGCATCAGGTCTGGGGCCCACGTGGTGCTGTACGCACAGAGAATACCCCAATAAATTCTCCCCACCCTGAGACTCTCTGGTCTTCATGCTCGGGGTCACTTCGACTATCTTTTCTGATTTACACCTTTCAGGGCCGAGTCGTGCTGTCCTCAGCTCTTGCACTGCAACAGGGCTTTTCTCCCCAGCCGGTGGGATCTGCTCCAAGCAAGCCCATCGACTCCCGCTTTTCTCCATTACAACCCAGAGCACTCTGCTGAAATTGCAATGACATAAACATTGGCACTCGCAGAGGGAATGGATAAGCCTAAGCCACAGCAAGCTGGCAAAATAACAGCACTTCTTCAAAACATCATGTCTAGCAGGTTTGGAAAAAAAAAAAGGAGAGAGAAAGCAAGGAGCTAATGGAACATAATCCACTGCCTGGCTGCATTTTGTCTTGCAAAGAGATCTCAGCTCTGAGCTGCTACAGAAAGAGTAAAAGCACGCGTCTGTCTAGCGTCACTCCCTGCTTTGCAGCTGGAAACCACGGGCAGAGAACAGCAGCTAGCGCAGGGCTACGGCGAAGCAAGAGGTCGGGGAGCCCCAGCCCTGCTCCGTGTCACGGCCACCCCATCCCACTTCTTCCTGGTTTGGTCCTGACTTCAAAGGCTTCCCAGGAATCACCCATCATGAAGTTAGTTATTGCACGGGCATGCGCGGAGCCCCTCCACCAGCGAGCTCTTGCATGGGGAGAGCACTCAGTACCTCCTCAGTGCCCAGCTCATCCTCAGCCGCCTGCTCCCAGGCATCCTTCAAGTTGGGGTGTCTAACAACCAGACCCTTCCCCACCCAAATAAAAGGCAGGGATCCTGGACCAGCTTCTCCCATCAAAACCATCCAGACAAGCTGGCGTGAAAGATCCTTGGGCTTTTCTCTGCACTAAACCGTCCTCCCCCCATGCTCTTCTGGTTTTTGCTGCCAGCTCTGAACAGTCGGGACTGGCTGCTGTGATGAAGATCAGCTGCATCCTCCTCCTCAGCTGCCTGCAGTTGAGCAGCAGGAGAGACAATCCCTACATCTGCCACGGATGAGTTTGGGGCTCTGAAGCGCTTTAAGATGTCTCTGCAATATCTTACCTACCTGCCTCTCCTGTTTCTCTGAGTCCTGATGGAAATATTTTATGTTTTGGCGAAATGTTATCAACTTAGAATACATCCATCTTCTGCAAATTGGGGAGCAGATCTCTGCACAGTGCTAGCTGTGAGGGTAGTCAGCTTTCAGCAAATAAAAGTTAATTACCTTTCTGCAGGGTTGTTTTTTTTCCCTTTAAGAGAACAGAAACTGCTATTTGAATGATTTTAAGAGACCAAAAAGAAAAAAAAAAAAGCAAAAAACAATTTAACCTTCACTCGCACTCTGGTGAAAGCAACAAAAATCAACTGTTTCCCCTGAGCGAAACCTGTTTGATCTGTGCCCCACCCTTATAATTTCCCCACAGAAGGTTTTGGAGGGGGTGAGCTCTGCCGTACGGAGCCATTACAGACAACAAGGAACGCCTGGCGTGGCAGCAGCGGCTCCCATCCCCAGTGCTGGGTCCTCATGGCCCAGCAGCGCTCTCAAGTGAACATAAATGCAGATTATGGGGATTCACACCACCCTGGTGGGAAAAAGCACCCGCATGAGCTTCCCAAAGCAGTACCAGAAGCAGTGAGATTTCCCCAAGCTACAGGAGGTTTTGCCCTTCATTTCCATGAGATGCGTGGCTGCCACTCAGCGCCAGAACCAAATCTGCTCCCCTGCCCTGATGGCTCTGGGGTAAGGTTTTACCTACAGAAAAGTGTTTCCATAAGAAAAGGAGCGTATGCAAAACCGCCATGGCCATCCCCAGCCTTGAATGCCTGCAGCCATCCTCCCTTCTCCCGCTGACCCCTCCAGCTCTGGCCCGGGGAATCGTGTGAAGCACCTCCGGCCAAGAGGCTGCAGCGATATTCCAAAGCTCACCCTTTGAGGGGGCCGGGGCCAGCAAAGGCTCAGCCCTCCCCAGCCTGGCACAAGCCCGCAGTGCTCAACAAACTCCAGCAAATATGGAAATCCCAGCCTAGGCAAGATGCCGGTGTTTCCACCCTTGCCTCAATGCCTGGTTGCGATCAGACGCTGAAACACCCCTGCCCCATCCGTCTTGTCTCAGAGCAGAGAAAACCTGCTGGTAAAAAAAAAACCAAACCCCAAAGGGATGTTTTAAAATAGCCAGGCAGTTTGCTGAGGCATTTTGGATCAAACAGAAGAAATTCTAAGATTCTTCCCAAAGGAAACAATTTGAATGAGGTCTGTGGAAATGGGCCATCACATTTCGTTGGGAGGGAGCTCAGCGTTAACCTTCACCTTGTGGGGCTGCATTAGTTCCTGGGATTCATGGACCCACTCTGTTCCCTACTCACCCTGCTCGACCGGGATAGGGAGGGGGAAGCAGAGCAGGGCAAGGTGGCCCCTGGGGAGAGGCGATTTGATACCCCCCGGGCTGTACAGTGACCTCCCCAAGCTGGGAGTGGTTTTACTGGGGTTGAACTGACCTGTAGTGAAATATGCAATTTCTGTTTTCTCAATGGGAAAGCTCCAATATTTTTCTAAGGGGAAAAATTTACGTTGAAAAACTTCAGCATCTCAACTGCAGAAAGTGCTTTTTTGTGTCCGCTCTCTTTTTAGCTGAAGGAAATTAGGTTTCTGCACTCATGTCTGTCCCCCAAGATGCTGCCAGGGTCGACAGGCGGGAGCAGAGAGACCCTTTCCCTGCCTGCCTGGGCAAGAGCTGCAACCCCAGCACAGACCCCCCCAGACACCAGAGCATCCCCGTGGAGGAAGGCTCCTTCCTCGCACCACACGGGGCCAAGCCCCGAGCCTGCACCCAGCTGGGGCCACAAAGACTGAGCGCCCACGAGCCACCTGACACCCACTCCCACTCCAAAGGGGTTCCTGAGCGTCCCTTCCCAAACAAGCCTCAAACAAAACAAAACCCCAGAGGAACCAATGATCCCTTACGTCACAGCCATTGGGGGAGCGGGCTCCCCTCCTCGGAGGCTGAGCCGTAACCATTCCCAACTACTGGTAGTGGTACCACTGCCAGCAGCCCTTGCCTGCACAGGCTTAACACCAGCCCCACGCCCTGCAATGCCTACGAGGCTTGTGAGAGCAAAGATTAATGTTACGTATATACATAGCACAAACTGAACATACACAAAGAGCTCTGGCTTCCTCCGCCGGGGGTGGAACGCTGCTACGTCAGCCCCCGCGGCGCAGCCGGGACCTCAACCAGGAGCAGATGGCGGCCACCCCACACGAAATCAGGAGACTTTTGGGAGCCTGCCCTGAGGCAAAGGGTGGGGGCAGCCACCCCGAGCTGCTTCTCACACCAAACCCTGCGTTTGCCCCCCAGACCCTTCCACCTCGCTGGAGGCAAACCTAAAACCAGTCCAGCTTAGCTTGGGCTTGAGTGCCGGGAGCTGGAGCTGCTTGCTCCAGGCTTTGCCTGTCAACATGTTGACGAGGGCAGGCACTGGTTTAGGTGTAACAGCACATGGCTCAGTTCAAACTGTTTATTTTTCCGCAGGCACGATGCTCAACTCGCCGGCAAGTTTACACGATCGTAAACCTGCAGCATGCAGGCTATCCACTACGCTTCTCCTCTAGAAAAACCTTCCCGTAAGGAACAGCACTTACTCACCCTTGAAACCCTTTCCCAGCACACTAAAATTTAAATGTAATGATTTCCACATATGACATGCAAAAAATAGAGGTGCAAGCAGCGCTAGCACCCCTGGCTGCAGGGCAGGCAGGAGCACCTCGGTCTGCGTTTGCTCTGCAGGGTGGCAGGCGTGGGGACATGGGCTGGAGCCGGCCTGGGGCAGGATCCAGACCTGGAGGCACAGAGTGGACACTTTAAAAAAAAAAAAAAAAAAATCAACAGGGAGAGAGAATTTTTAGGAAATGAGGCTCCATATGGCCCATTGCTCGCAGAAGGGTTTAAGATTTTATAACTTGGTCTAATCTGGAAGGATTTCTCGTGGGGATGCTGCCAAACATCAAGCCTGCGCTCCAGCTTACAGGACTACAAATACATGCTGAAGATGGGGATCCTGGGAACTGCTGGACAGTTTGGGCTGAAATTTTTCAAACAATTCAGCACAAGACAGATTTGTAACAGAAAGGCTTTTCAATCCAAACAGCTCGGGTTCGGCAAAGTTAAACACCACAGCAAAAAGCATCATCACAGCACCTGTCCGGATACGGCAGCCATAGGAGCGGTACCAGCTCTATGCGTGCCACCCGCAGCGTCCCTGCGCCCCAGTGTCCCTGTCCCTTATGGCTTTCGTGTCTCTCCCATCACCTCGGGAAGGTGGCGGTGCTGGGTGGGATGGCAGCATTTGGTGAGGGCAGCGTGAAAACATTGAGCACCTCCCACATCCCAAAAGGCAGCATCACATCCCAGGTCAGTGCCTTCTCCTCCAGACATGTCAGAGGAAACTGGGGCCACGTGCAGCCTGGGCTTAGAATCATGGAATTGTTTAGGCTGGAAAAGTCCTTTAAGCTCATCAAGCCCAACAGTTCCCCTAACCCTGCCATCCCACCACTAAACCCTGGCCATAAGCACCTCCTCTGCCCAGCTTTTGAATCCCCCAGGGATGGGGACTCGCCCTCTTCCCTAAGTTCCCAAAGCACCCAAGCGAGCGGGCACCCAACTGCATTGAGTTTGTGCAAGTGGGGATACAACCAAGCAACCAAAAGTTATCAAGAGCAAGTGATGGCTTTTGTGTCCAAGGGAAAGCAGCAAGGGCTCCTGCCTCTACCCACCCGCTCCCAGTGCACGGGACTAAGGCACCAGAGGATTTTAGGGTGGAGAAGGGCTCTTTCATCCAGCAGACAAAGGCTGGAAACTGATGCTCAGCAAACTCAGACTTCAGATGAGGGAGGGGTGGGGGTGTTTTTCAGCCACAAGGGCAATTGCTCACTGCAGCCCAACCTGGGAACGGGCCAGCTTTGCCATCGCTCCAGGTCTTCACGCTACCATGGGCCATCCTTCACATCACATAGGAAAACACATGCGCTCCATCAGGCCCAGTGCAGAAAACACCGCACCAAATTCTCCAAGTTTTGATTCTTCTTTTCGTGGGGGAGCGGGGCAGACCAACCCCTCTGGCCATCTCGCCTGCCCGGGAGGCAGCGCAGCCTGGCGGCAGCCCCACATCCATCCTTCCACCCCCTTCAAATGGACCCAAAGCACAACGAACCCGGGACGGCTCTTCCCTGCATCCTCTGGTGCAGCAAACCTCAGCTAAGAGGTGTGCACGAAGGACCTCAGGGATAAAAGCTGCATTGTAAAAATATCCTGGTAGGCTCTGTCTGGGGGCTCTTGTAACTCCTGCAAGCCCCGAAGCTTTAATCGTTCGTTCTCTGCCTTCACAGGGGCAAACAGCCCCAGGGGAAGGCTGCACAGATCCTCTCTGTGATAGGGATAGAGGCAGTGACCCCTGCATTTATGCCACTTTAAATGCACAATTTAGGGTCTTGTGAGAAGGAGAGAGAAAAAAAAAAACCACCCATCTAATTGCCTAATTGAGAAAAACCCATCTAATTGCTAATTGAGTAACGTGCATGCACTGGAGGGTCAAATGGAGAAGACATGAAGGGTTCAAATCTGGGATTTCTAGATTTTTAAGCAATTTGACTTAAAACTAGTTAAGATTACCATCATTTTGTAAGCTTTATACACACAAATGCGATCCGTATCATGCCAAACATACGCTACCACACATACACAGACAGTACTAAGGCATCGCAATTTGTGTACGATTCTGCATATTTACATGAAGTTAAACATTTTGTTTACAAAGCCCGCATACACATCCTAATTACGAGCACACGACACCAGATCTGAGGAGCCCCGCTGCACAACGCCATACTCCGTATTCCAGAGTGCCAGATCTCCAGGAGGATAATTTACTGAAAGACTACTTTCATCAACCCTCCAGCAAGAAATACCATCCGCAGGAGCCAAGTGCTGCATTTTCAGATGCATCCCTTAATTAAGCAGATTTTAATTGGGCAACTCTAAGCTTTAATTAATGGCAAATTGTTTGTGCACATTCATTTTTGGGTCGTGTTCCCAGACGGGATTTTTCTGGGTTGGATTGGGGAGTTTTGTGTTTTGCAGAGCCAGGTCACAATTATGGTTATTGCACTCTACAGGGAAAAAAAACAGCTCCCAGGAGCCCTGGAGCAACCGGAATCCCACTACACCTTGAAGGTTTCCCACTTTCCCCTCCTTCTTAACCAGCGCGTCCCCCGAACAGCAGGGCGAGCTCAGCAAAGCCCCTGTGACACCCATGTTGTGCCCACTGGTGCTGACACATCTGGGACACGGAGGGGGGATGCTCAGAGGCAGCCAGGGCTCGTGCAATCCCACAGCCCCCCAAATTCAGAGAAACGCTGCCACTGCCACCTTTCCCCCCACCAGCACAGACCCACAGCACTGCGAGGGGTCTCACTCTGGAATCGTTACAGCTCAAACCGCGAAAAATAGGTGCAAGCTGAATAATTCAGCCTTGGGCAGGAGGCACCTGGGGCTTTGCCCACCCTGCACAATGTGCCACGCGTGCCAGCTTACACACAGCTCCACAGCCACAGTGGCCATGGGGAGACCAGCTCCCACCCGCTGCCTTATAATGCTCCCCTAAAAATCAACCTTGACGCCATTTCCAGGCCGCTTTGCTGCTCCGGGGAATGTGTGGATTAGGGCTGAAGGGACGGATTTGATTCAGTGCAAATGCTGTTTGCTTAAAGGGGATGGGTGTGCTCTGAGGGAGCAGTGCTCACGGAGGGCAGGACACCAGGCATCCCCATTCCCAGCATGCTGGAGTCAATTCCCACCCATTTCTGGCACCCTCAGCCCTCCTGAGATCATTAGCGAGCATCCTTTTGGGAACAGCCACAAACACAACAGCCCAGTTTCCCTCCCAGATGGATTCATCTCCTGCTTTTACAACCCAAAGCCCCAGCTGGGGTTTGTGAACTTAGAAACCGACCTCTCCCAAGCACGAGCCATGCAAACCACTCTTCCAGCCTGACACGAGGCAGGAGCTGGTGCCATCCCCGTGACAGCAATACTGCAGAAATACCAACTGCTTGCTACCCCGACCCAAGCAGAGAACCAGGAGGCATCAACAAATCACCTAATCCCAGCTGAGCTCGAGTGAGAAAAGAAGACAGGGGTCCTAATTTCCTAATGGATCCATTGAAGAAACAGATCCTAATTTCCTTCCAACCCTAAGGTGGCACAAATACCACACGCCGTGCCCTCTCCTCTGCATGGAGCAGAGGAAATGTGGAACCTCAACAAGGTCCCACCAGCTTTGCACGCCAGCTGCTGGCTCGAGTCATTAGCTGCTCTCCTCTGGCACTCGCTCCTAGCTTCAGTTATTCCCCACTTGACTCGGGCTCGGCATGCAAAGCACCCGACTGGCCACAGGGGTGCCATGGGTCACTGCTCCAGCTTGCAAAGCCAAGCCCAGCTCCAAGGCTGGGAAGGCCAGCCAAGCTCTGCAGCCGGCGGCTCCTCACTCCCCATCCCTCTGCTTGAGGACATTCATTGCAGCTGCGCCACACAGGCCTTCCTCAGAGCAGAACATCAGCAGGGACTGGCTGAAGACCAAGAGCCTCAACCCTGAAGAACTGCCTTCTTTCACGTCAAAGCCTGAGAAAACCCCACATCTGGAGGACTGTGCCCCATTCCAGCAGGACCTACAATAAAACCCAAAAACCTGCCTGAGCTCAGGACCTCTACCAGCCTGGGCAGCAGTGATCAAAGGGTAAAGCCGCACACTTGGATGATGCTCAGTCAAATCCTCCTCAGGGCTGCCCCGTGGCCCAAGGGAAAAAAAACCATATAATGATCACAAAGCTTCCTAATGCTACTACAGCCAACTGGCACTTCCAGCTCTTCCCTTCCCTTCCCTTCCCAGGGAAACTCCGGTCTGTGGACCTCCCTCGCTGCCCTATCCCATCTTCCCCACACACCCCAATACCCTGGAGTTATCAATTCCCCAGTTCCTCAGTTCAACCCCAACCCCTCTGCACTTTAACCCCACTTGGATTTTGCTCCAGTTCCAGCCCCTGGAACGCAATTCCCAGCTAAGCTGTCAACTCCATCGCTCCAGCCTTGTTTCCAAGCCAAGGTTCAAGCGGAGTTAAGCTCTACTGAGAGAAATCAGTGGTTTCCCCCTCAGAACCACGTTCCCAGGGATGTGGCTGTATTGAAGACTCTGGCATACTCTAACCTCATCCAAACATGCATGGTTTTGGGCAGAGGATTGTGCAGCAGCCAGGAGCATGGGGTCACCACCTCTGACCAGGACCCATAAGTGTTAGCACAAAACAAATGCAACAACGAATGTCTTGGAAACAGTCAGTGCTTCCTTCAGAACAAACATCCTTTTTTATAGTCACTTCATTAAAGTGTTTGCCATCCCCTGCACAGCCCTTCACTGCCCAGTGAAAAGGCCCGGCCCCACGCCCCAAACTTTGGAAATGGTTTGTGTGGAGTTTTCATGAAGCAAACCAGTCCTGTGCCCCATTTTATAGGGTGAGGGGCCTGGACCCTGCTGTGTCCATCCCAAGTGGGCTGATCAGGGGCTCCTGCCACAGGGAGGGACAGGCCTCAGCGTTCCCAAAAGTGCAGTGAAAAGTTTTGGGACAGTGACTTGGTGATGAGCTGCAGAGGGGAAAGACGAGGGACGTGGAGACATGGAGCAGTGCCCCAGGTGCAGGAAGAGCTCCAGCTGCAGCACACGCAAGCCCGTTACATTATATTATATATCAGAGAAGCTGTGCACAAATCCCAGCATGTCCGGCTGCTTGGCTCCTGCAAGGACAGGGCCACCGTGCCCTGCTCCAGTGCTGGCCCCG
>NW_009259310.1:2893436-2901654 GCF_000687185.1 Egretta garzetta | reverse complement strand
ACCCAACTGCTCCTCAGCCCCAGCCACAGCAGCATCACACTGGAAGATATTTGCAGCCAGACACCCCAAAAGCGAGATTCCCCAGGCAGCCCCACGTCTGCACGGTGCCCTGGGCGAGCGCTGCCCCACAGCAGACCCTGCTCTGTGCTACACGTGAAGCTCCCTGGTGTCACCAGTGGCACAGCCCCTGCTGCCGTGGCCGCACCGCTTCCCAGGACCACTCTGTCCTGTGTGACAAACCCCTGGGCGCTCATGGAAGCCCTTTGGGGGCTTTGGCTCGGGCCCCAGGAGCAGGCAGGCTCGCTCCCAGGCAGTGACAGTATTTTCTCTGCAGCAATCACCCAAAGACCCAAAAATGTGGGGAACCTTCAGCGAGGTGCAGCCAGCCCTGCCTGCCTCCGGGTGGATGTCCCTTGCCGGGAGGTGCTCGAGCTCCTGGTGGTGTCATTCTGCTCAGCCAAACACCGCACTGTGGCAGTGGGAAATGAGGCTTCTGCAAGCTCCTCTCTTTAGGTCCTGGCTGCTGCTTGATCCTGGGGAGATGTGAACCCAGCTGGGTGCAAAAGCTGCTGCGCTCACCCTTCTGCCCATTTCAAGGCCCTTCCCCTGCCATGCACTGGCCCAGCTTGTCAAAGAAATGAAGGTCAGAGACACATGAGGAGGCTTTTGCTTTGCCCCGTAGAGGACTTTATTTGTCAAGAACACACACCACGGTTTTGGCTTTCCTTTCTCAGCTGAATCCCATTGATTTCCACGGTTGTGACCTTCTGTCCCAGCAGCACATCTCCCGTTGCATCCCATGGCTCTGTCCTACAGCCGATCCCCGCTGTGGGACCCGCAGTTTCCCGGCCGCGGGGAGGCTCTGCCCTCCGCTCCATTCACTCACCACCCCCCCACTGCAGGAGGAGGTTTTTTAGGTGGCTCACCTGCAGAACCAGGTCTTTTAAACCCCCTCCACTCCATGAGGAGGAAAAAACCCCCAAACTCTTGTGAAAGGTACACATGTATTCTGCCACAGTCCTGTCGGCTCAGCTCAGCATCATCTTTTTAAGTACACGATCATTTTGCTGAATCCAGTAACGCAACCACATCCACTCCCCTCCTCAGCCTCTTGCAAGAAAATGGGGTTTTACACCCCTGTGGGTATTTCAGACTTTTGCACAGGAGTAGCTGGGCAAGGACCGTGCCTCCTCCTCCTCCTCCCCTGCTTGTGCTGTGCTAGGCAGAGAAAAGGCTGCCAGAAACAGAGAAATAATAAAAACAGACACAGACAAAGCCAGTGCTGGGATATTCTGTTTCAGAGCAATGACAGAAAGTGGAGATGAGGATAAAAGGAATCAACTATGGTTATTGATACTGTCGTCTTTGAATTAACGTGGCTGTGCTCCGTCAGCATGTCCCAGGCTTCCTCAGTGGCTCCGACCTCCCTTCTCCAACAGCCCCAGCAGCTCCCTCACGCTGACTCACCCGCCTCAGGACTTCACCCCTACAAATATTTGCCCAGCCTTATCAGAGCCGCCCTTCTCCATCACCGTGCCGAGCTCCTTACAGCTATCGCCTTAATCAGCCACCGACCTTTCAGCGTTATTGCTCCGTTGCTTTGAATTCCTTCCAAAGAACCAACACATCCGCTAGCGAGATGCCAAATTCCCAGTGTCACCTCACTAGCACCCTACCAGGAGCCTATGGATGTAAAAAAAAAATAAATCATGCACACGTCAGCGCTTTGAAACACCAAGATATGAAGGAGGCAGAGTAACCTGCAGCAGCTCAGGAGACCTTGTCCTCGCTTCTGCGCTCGCTTGCTGGGTGACCCTGGGCAGTTTAGTCCCCTTGAGGGGTCCCAGTTTCCTTTTTTTATCAAATGAAGATGCAAACCCAGCTGCTTTTGCAAAATATTTTGCAGTGTGCTGAGGGACAGTGTTGTGTTGAGGCTCATTGTTATGGTCAGGCACTTTCTGAAGGTATCGGGAGATCTACCTAGGGCTGATCAAGAGAGATGCGTTCCACCAGGACAAGTAATTCATCACCTGGGAGGGCAACGCAGGAGTCTACGGGCACTGTCTGCAGATGTGGCTGGGATGGGGAATCAGCCAGATGATGCTGGGTTTTCCTGCTCCAGGGAATATTAAAGGCCAAATTACCTGCGCGTCTCAGACTTGGCTGTATTCAGTGTCTCACCCTGCGTTTTCTGCATCCTAAGACAAATTTTTGGGGGAATGACCCTCAAAGAGTGGCAAGGGGAGGTGAATCAGCCTTTTCCCAATTTGGTTTCCCTAGAAAGTAGAAAAAGCCTGAAAATGCTACCCCCTATTGGTAAGCCGACGGTGGGGGGTGCTGTCCTGATCCGAAGCCCAGGTTTTATCCATAGGGCTGGGAGTGGGGATAGAAGGAGCAGAAATGCAGAGGCGTCTCCAGGGAAGAGACCCCATGCAGACCCACTTACAGCAGCTTTGCGTGAGTGGCCTTGCACCGGCCATGAGAACCAGGCTGCGCTGGGGATGGGGTACAAAATCAGACCCGTTTTTGTGGAGTTCAGGTGAACTCAAAAGCAAAGCAAAAGCCAGGTGTTTCGCGTCTTGGACAGATGCTTTGATCCCTCCTGCTCCAGCTCCTTCGCCCTGGGACTCAGGCAGTACTTGGAGAAGCTGTTGGGTGCGTTGCTGCCTTGGTCTCATAGAGCAAAAGAATACAACTGAAATAAGAAGAAAAAGAGAAAAAATAAAGAAAAAAAAAGAAAAAATAAAAATAAAAAATACAAAGAAAAAAAAAAGGAAAAAAAAAAGAAAAAAAAAAGTCAAAAAGCCCCCCAAAGGCTTTTAGGATTTGAAAACACATATGGGATTGTAAGCTGGTTTTTGGAGCACATCTGGAGGGGACAGGCTGTACCTCTGGCCCCCCAGGCAGATCCCAGCTCCCCAGACGCTTGCAGTGGACCAAATGCCCCGGGGGTCTCAGCGGAAGTCGGGATGCACACAGATTTGCAAATCTTGCACAGGTTTTCAAGCCTTCCCTCGCACGCTGCTCAGATACATTCAGAGATCTCCATTCCTCCTGCTTGTAGGGGATATCGTTAAAATTCAATAAAAATCCTGCTCTTCTCCCCTGTGCTCCACTGTTGTCCCACCCAAGACACTCAAACCCTGCACAGACTGCAAGCCAGAAGTTATTCTGCTCCAAATTTTCCTAACAATTTGCTGTGTGACCTCAAGCAAAACCATTTTCTCCACATAGATTCATAGAATGTTTTGGGTTGGAAGGGACCCCTAGAGGTCATCTAGTCCAACCCCCCTGCAGGGAGCAGGGAACATGCTACAGGCTGCACTGGTGCTCAAGAGGGACAGGACCTTCCCTTGCATGGGCACTGCACACGATACGTGACCCTCAGGTGGGACCTTGGGCGGTCTCAGCACAGGAAAGATGCAACAAGAGAGAAGGGCTGAATCCTGAACCAGACCTCGTGCTCTGAACGGACTGAAAAATGCAAAACTGCCATGGTCCTCCCTTCTGCAGTGCTCTCCAGCTGCCAATAATCTTTCTCAATTTTTTGGGGAGTCCTTGGCGCTGTCAGAAGTGTCACAACACCACACCCCCAAGAAGGAGATGCACGCAGTGGATTTCCCCCCCTGCCCCGGTAGGGAATGAAGGCGGTTCTCCAGTTATCCAAAGAAATTAAAAGTTCCTTCCTTGTGTACCAACACACCTTGGATTTTTCTTCAGCTCAGTGCAAGCCTTGGGAGTAGGAACTTTGAGGTACACTCAGCAACTATTATTATTATTATTGTTATTATTGTTGTTATTATTATTATTATTATTATTATTATTAATTTTTTTTTTCCTACAAGTGCTACAGCCTGGGACGTGTGCCAGACCGTTGACACCAATCCAACCCATTTCCATGCCCACACCTACCTCAGGTGGCACCAAGGACACTCGCTGGGAGCGCGTGTAAGGTTTAACAAGGGTTAATTCTAAAGGGGAGCCCCAAGCCAACAGTTTTGCACATCAACAAGAGCAACATCCCTCTGTTAAAAAAACCTGGAAGGCATCAATCACTGCTAGGGGTTGGGTTTTGTAACCCTCAACTTAAATTATGAGATTTTGCTGCCTGTTGGACTCCAGGAACTGTAATCTCCATGCTGGATCCACACTGCGAAGGCAAATGTGCAAACAGCTCCCTACTCTGACCGAGCATCTGTGAAGGCTGTGTGGAAAACAAACACAGAGGCAGCCAATTTCCTCCAGCATCCCAATCGGGGCTAAACTAAATCTGGATTCCCACCAGCTCTCGCAGGCCATTGCCCACTGTGGCGGTCAAGCCAAGCTGCCTCCCGTGGCTCTCCGCTAGCCAGCCTGCCAGGTGGGGGGCTGCTCTCAGGGTGGGGGTCTCCCGGTCACTAGGCACACGGCACACACCATCTTGGAATTTGTAAGGTTTTTTTGCTAAGTTTTTATTTTAATTCAAGGACTTTGCTTCATACAAAATGTAATTGTAGAAACAACTGCAGGATTCAAAGTTTGGCTGATAAATATTACTCAGGCAGCAAACTAGGCAATCACAGAACTTTTTTTTTCTTTTTTTTTCCCCCTTTTTTTTTGGGTAAAGTTCCGCTTGTGTTGCATGGTTGGAACTTTTATAATTTTTAACACTGTTTTTTTAAATATAAAGTTTTGCAACAAACCCCCAATTTATATCAAATATAATTAAAAATTAACAACTGATGAATACATTGTATCAAAAAAGTACGAAGATAAACATTTTTCCATGCACATACTTTTTATATATATGTATATATGTATATATTTTACATGCAAACATTACTTATTCAAAGTACAGCCACTACGAGACTGGTTCTGGATGCAGAAAACTGATCGGTGCAATTCAAGTTTGGCAACTCACTATGAGGATTCTTGGAGATATCATGTATGCATTGAAGAGACAGCAGAGAGGCTGTAAAAAAAAAAAAAAAGGTAGGAAAAGGGTTATGAACAATTGTGGTCAGGCGTGTCTGCCACCGTCATCGACCCCTGCGAGGCGAGTGGAGGATTAGACGACTTGAGATTCTTCTTCATGTTCTGCCTAAGGATTGGGGTGACCCAAGGCCGCTGTCGGGCTGTGCGCTTCCAGATGGTTGTGTTAGTGCAGGGCCGTGGGGCGGAGGATCTACAACGGTGGAGGAAGGGGGAAGGCAAGAGTGGAGAAAAAGGCAAAATTATTCCATACAGAAGGACATCTCTCCTGCTTCCTGGTGCGGGTACAATGTTTGCATGCACTGTCAGAGAGATCGCTTTTTCCCTCTCCTTTACTTCCTGGAGTAAAATAGTAATGTTTTCTTTAAAATTTCAAATAAAGCGTTTGTGCCTTCATATAAGGAAAAAAAATGTATAAAACGTTTGGTCACAATCATGCTGAAGCCTGAAACAGGAATATCCAGCAGATAAAGCTACAGAATGGATGAAGGTCTTTCTGACTCTTGGTGGTTTGGATGTGTTTCCGAACGTGTCGTCTTGTTGCATAGCCCTCCAATGGCAACTCACAGCCATCCCCTACCACGGACCTCGGGCTGCCACGCTTCCTTTATTCAAAGTGCACATAAATACAGAGACAGAGATACAGACAGGAGTTACCCTTTAGCAGAATCCAGGGATGAGATTGGCCAGAGATTAGTATTTAGTAACAGAACAAAAAAGAAACACCCACATAAAGGAAATGCAACCAGGTTGGATTTCCTCAGAAGAGCTACAGGAGATGTGAAGAACCACCCTACAGCAGACTGCTCCCCACCAAAGGCGGAAAGATTTTTGCTGAGAGCACGAGAGACCTCCTGAGCATTTTGGTAGCATCCGATACCCTCCAACCACCCCAGCAAAAAAACGAATCACCGGGGTCCCGCGGGATCTCTACCTGTCCGAAGCCATCACTTAGAGAAGTTTCACAGTTCTGGGGCTTGGTAGATCCTCAGAAAAAATTCATCTACCCAACACTCTCCTCTTTTCCATCAGCATTTTTAGCGATGCGCTCATCTGGCACCTCCCACCCTTCCTCCCTGAACCTTCTGTCAGTGCACTATGTGTCCTCCAGCTGCCCCGTGCCCCAGATTGGCTCTGCAATGCTTCGCCAGACCCACGGATCTAAGGTCCTGCCCAGGCTTCTTTCCCAGCGCTCCCTCCCCGCCAGCGCATCGCGTTGGCCCCTTTTCCAGGCTCCAAGTGCAGGAATCCAGATGTGCACAAAGGAAAGAAATCGTCCAATGTAAGAGTCATTGCAAGAGCACAGAAATCTCATCCCTGAGAATCAGAATTCGAGGTTTTGCTTATTTCTTTTTTCTTTAATAAACCTTCTCTTAACAGGCAATAAAAACAAGACCCTCTCCAAGTGCCCTCGACACAAGTTGCGCACCGTGGAACGTGGCCAGAGCTCTCGCATCCCGGCTGTGACTCACCATGCAGTGAGAAAGATGCTGCCTCCCCTGCAGGAGTAGCCCTGCAGACACCGTACTTTTCCACCTGCATCTCTCCTGCAGGACCTAAGCACTACTTGATGAGAGAAGGCCGGCTTTGTTTGCTGCAATCACTCCCCTCCCACCAATAAAAGTATATTATAAATAAATAAATATATAAATAAAAGAGAAAGGCCAACAAAACCCAAACTAACCCCAAAGCATGTTTGCCTTCCCCACTGTAAGCTTCCAACCTGGTATTCTAACACACTGTCCAGTAAATGTGACGCGGGGTGTTGGGTGCTCCGCGGAACCTCCGAGACGAGCAGCTCCTCCCGGCGCTGCCCTCCCTCCCCTCCTGCCCCTCCCCACACTCGCCCAAGGCTTGATGCATCGAAGCAAGAGGTTGCATCGTCGCTGTGAAAGATTTCAAAGGTTAGGCACTTAGTAGTGAACAACTGGAGCATTCGGTAGAAACGGTGGGACCTGGAATGACAATTGGACTGATTCTCTACATAAAGAGTATTTTTTTCTTTTTTTTCTTTTTTTTTTACTGTACAATTTACAAAAATGCACACAATGAAAAGTTAAAGTTCTATCTAATAGCTTGATATAAAACCAATAACATTTCTTCTTTTCACCCCTATGCTTTTTCCTCTTTTTTTTTTTTTTCTGGTTGGGTTTTTTTTTTTTTTAGTTGTTTTTTGCTAAATCAAGCTTATATTGTAAACAAGACAAAACAGTGAGGGTGTGTTGCAGTCGACAGGAGAGAGGGACAGAAAGAAAAGTCTCAGCAGCAAGGAAACAGTCCTTACAAATTAGTTCTCTTGTGGCTTTATCATGTGTCAGTGTGAAGGACCTGACGTGGTGAGTAAAAGAAAAGAGATCCACAGGGCAGCGGTGTCAGAGCAGAGCCCCGCTGCCCCAGCACTGGGGCAGCTCGGGGGTGTGGCACCGGCTCTGCCGACACGGATTGCTGTGGCTGAACATCAAGTCCCGCTGGACCGTCCTTTGTTCTGGTCTGTCTCTCCCCTCTCCCAGTTTCTTGGGTAGATCTCTTCCTCCTTAGCGCTGAACGAGATAAAACGCAGATGCGATCTTTGTTCACGGGTGTCCATTTGCAACCCTTGACTCCCACCCTAACCGGGGGAAAAAAAATAATTATAATAAGAAATTAAGAAATAGCCCAACAAAAAATGTGCCAATCTTGAAAGGGATCAACAGTCTGCTTTTTCCGCCGCCAAAGGTGAGGACCGCTCTTTTCTCAGCTTCTCGTGTGTCTCGCAGATCTGGCGTCTGGTACGTGCCTTTGAACTAGACCAGGCAGTAGGGAGGCGGGCGAGAGGTGCGCTCCCCCCACTACCTTCCCCCTAAGGAGGGATCCTTCTTCCTCGGTTTGTCTAGTGAAAATAAAAATAAAAATCAAAAAAAAAAATAGAAAAAGAGGAGAGAGGATGCAGGAGCGTCTCTGGACCCGGGGGCAGAGCAGTTCTCGCTGCTGGGGCTGCCCCGCGGGCCCCCTCCGGCCCCGGGCACCGCGTGTGTTGGAACACACAGCCCTCCAGATGATAAAACTCATCGATTTTAAACACGCCACCTTGAAGGGTTTCGCCATGCCGCTAGCACCAGTCATCCTCATCGGCTTCGTGGTAGTAACTACGTCCTCTGGTGCCAGTCCCAGGGCCTGTGTTGAGACCCAGCGTGTAATGGTAGCCGTTGGGCACCCTGCGGATTTGGTGAGACTGGGAGGTCAAGGAGGAGATGTAAGAAGTCCTTGA
>NW_009259310.1:2880352-2890732 GCF_000687185.1 Egretta garzetta | reverse complement strand
GTCCCCGCGCAGCAGCGCGTTGTGCTCGGACAAGCCGCGGCTCAGGCGTCCCGGGGAGAAAGTGGGCAGGCCGGTTTGGAAACTGGTGAAGTGCACGGGCGAGGAGTTAGCGGTCTTGTAAGTGATGCTGGGGCGTGGGGTTAGTGGAGTCTGTGGGAGCTGCCTCCGACCCCGGCATGGGGTACTAGCACCAGATGTCGACAGCAAGGGGCTCCCATTAACTGAACCACTGCCCTACATAAAAATTGGAACAAAGCAAATCAAAAAATAAAAAAGGGAAACACCAGACAAACACAAAGGCAGGCAGGTATAAAACAGAAGGAGAAGCAACAGGAGGGAGAGACAAGTCACAAGAGGAAAGAAAAGCAAAAAAGAGAGAGTTTAGACAAGCACAGTCAGGGGGAGGAGGTTCTCAAGAAATAATTCAACACAAGATGTAAAGAGCTGGAGAACTAAAGTTCTGCGAGCGGTAAATAAGAACAGAAATGGTCAGAGCATCGGTAGGACGCAAACTGGCAGACGTCTCCAACAGAAGGGGACACTGTCCGGAGGGAAGGCACCCACATCGTACACAGGCTCACATGCGCCTTACCTGAACGAGGCGGCAGCGGCTCGCAAACCTGCGGTCATTTTTTTTGCAAATGCAATTTTGCACAAGAGCACACTCTGCTTGGGGGCAGATTTTTTGCAGAACTTCACCCCACGGTTGTGAATGGTGATGATGGGGAGCATTTCTGTGGATTGGATTATGCGGAAGGAGGGTTTGGGGGCAGGCTATTTTTTTTTGTAGTTTGGGGAATGAAATGCATTTTGATTAAATAGCCACTTTCTGAAAATACAACAACAGAAAGCTCTTTGGATGGGCTTTAACAAGAGGGTTCCTAAAGAAACGCATGTTCACCTTCTCCTCTTTAACATTACATATTTGATTTTCGAGGGGTAGAAAAGCCTGGCAGCTTCCCGAGTTACCAATAGTGACAAGTGGGAGTGAACTAAGCTACGGTAAGTTAAAAAATGCTGTGAGAGAGGGGAATGGGCCCTTCTTTTGGCATTTCTGCTCACATTCTCCCAGGGCAGTACATGAATAATCCTGCAAGCATGTTCTAAAAACCCCTTAGCCCTTCGTGACCTAACATTTTGAGACCAGACCTTTAATGTTTGAAGAGCAGCTTTTCCGTCCTATAAACACATCAGGTTGCTGCTTGCTGGGCTCTCAATCCATGCTTGTTCTGCTCTGCCTGGGTTTTCCAGCTCAGTTTCGAGGGCAAGCCCAGCAGTGCTGGAGGGGATCAGCCCAGCAGCTGGACATGGAGGCTATTTTAGCTGTGGTTGCCACCACTCATGCCATGTCTCTCAGAAGAAGAGGCAATACCAGCATTACCTGGGGTGCAGAGCAGCCTGGTGTCCCTCTCTGCAGCCCTGCTCTCCGCAAGCGCTGGGGGGGTGATACAGCATCTGCTGCTTGTGCTGCTGGACCAACAACTCACATCTTTCCTGGCCTGGCAACCAAGTCTTTGCCTTTCTCTTCTTCCATTTTCACCTTCTCCCTTCTCTGGCTTCCCCATGTTTCAGCCTTACTCTCCGCTGCAGACCTGTCCCAGGCCCCTGCTCCCTGGCCAAGTTGCCACCCATCACCTGCCCCCCCGTGGTGATGGAGGTGATGGTGACCACCACCAGGTGACCTACAATGTCCTAACATCTAGGGGAAGAGGTTCGGCCTGAGGCTGAGCACCTCAAAATGACAATACTTACAAAAGAAAGCAGAACTAAATTGTTTTGATAAATCTTGAGCTGTCTAAAACTGCTTTCTGCAAGATTTTCTGCCTTAGAATCATAGAACCATAGAATCGTTTAGGTTGGAAAAGCCCTTTAAGATCACCAAGTCCAACCGTTCCCCTAACCCTGCCATCCCACCACTAAACCCTGTCCCTAAGCACCTTGCTTGGCCTTTAAATACCTTTTTTTATCCAGAACCAATTCAGGAAATGATCTTGATTGTAAAAAAAATGGTGAGGTCTTTTTTCAAAGTGTCCAACAGGCTCCTTTCTGCTGAAATATTTTGAAATGCCAAGGCTTTTCATCTTATTTAAAAAATGCTTTTCCCAGATTCATCATGAAATGGGCTTTGTATTTAACAATTCACCTGTACTGAAAAGGAAACAGTGAAATAACTCACTAAAGATGCGTAACATCTCTGTGTGGGTCAAAGAGAGCATTGGGCGTTGACCCACAATGAAATGTTCACAGCTTGGTTTTCTGGCCTCCTCTTTCTGCACTAAAAAAAAAACCTCCAAAGAACTTCTTTTTGAACCAAACCTGTCCTGATTTTTGCCTTGGCTCCAAGCTGGAATGAAGCCACCTCATTGGCAAGGTGAAGCTTGAGCCAGCCTCTCTTTTTGGTACATGCAGGGGCCTCCAGGGACCTGGTGAAATGTTCTGGGCCAGGGCTCCTGGGAAAAGCTGCAGCTCCCTAGGAGAGGGACTGGCTAACACAGAAAATACTTGAGAGTTAACAAGCGCCTTGTTATCCAGCCGCAATAACGCAGGAATCGGACTGACGGAGCTTCTCACAGACACCTTGTTAAGACAAGGGCTCTTCAGCTCATCGGGACCGGAGGGATATGTGGGTTTGGCTATTTTTTTTGATGTTTTTGGTTTTGTTTTTTTTCCCAGAGCCAAGGAGAAGGAGAAATTAAGAAATGGAAAGAAAAACCTCATCTGGAAAACTAGGTGAAGGCCCGTCGGGGACTGCAGCAGCAATCAGAGATGGAAAAGGCCTCTGGGCTACAGCTCCCTCATGCTATGGCCGCACACTGTCCCGGCGGCATCAGCCCTTGCACCGATGCCACACCTGGTCCCAGCTGAGAATGACCATGCAAAGCTTGTCCCATGCCCCAGCTGTCCCCACAGCCATGCAGCAGTGTCCCCCGGGCACTCACAGCAGCACACACGGCCGTGGGGCAGCATCCCCCAGGCACCCCCGGCAGCACACAAGGCTCCAAGGCTGCCGCTGGGATGCTGCTAAGGACCATGCAAGGGGAGAGAAAGGCACAGGACAGGGCAAGGAGATTGAAAGCTGCTTCATTCTGCAGCCAGTGGGACACTATGGAGCCTCTTCATTTAAATCCTTCCCCAGCTCTCACTCATGCTGAGGGCAGGGTGTCCTCCTGCTCCCCACGAGCGGATGTCGTGCAGGGGCTGATGGCCAACAGCATCACTTGCCTCTCCCGAGATGCCCAACCGGTCACACACCACCGGCAGGCTGCAAATTTAGGGAGGTTTTGGAGAGCGGCCAGAGCCTCCCCCTCGGCACAGCACCTCTGCATTACTAGGAGATGTCGGCAGGGACCATGCTGGGCTGGGGCTGAGCTCTCTCCCCTTCCACCCAGGGCCCACCTTCTCCTTCATTCCCCCTCTCCCTTACCAAGATTCCTTCTCCCAGCTAGAGAGCACATTTGAAGATTGATTTGACAGCAGGGAAAAGGGGCTTTTTCCTCAATTTTCAGAAAATTAACCTGTTCTGCAATACGGGACAGCTCTGAAGCCCATGCAACAGCAGTTGGAAAATCCTGCTAACGTGAGCAAACCCTGCTGAAATCCCAGCTCTGGCTGCCTGGGGTCCCTGTGCTGCATTCTGTTGGCTTATACTGCGATGGCAAAGGATTTATTTGGCAACCACCAGATGTTTGTGCACGGGGCAGCGGTAGTTTCTGGCTCAGCACCACTGGCAGGGGAACGGTTCAGCTCTGCTGCCCAGGTCCCACGTCAGACTACCAGCCTGCCTTGGCTCAGGTACGCTCTCTCCACCAGCATCAAGAGCTGCCAGGTCTCAGGTCTCCAGGCTGCTCTGCTGAAGGCAGGGGCAAGGGTGTCCTTGGCAGTGGGGTCTCTGCAAGATGCCTTGAGTCACTCACTCACTCCGGAGGTGGCTACTAAAGAGCCATCAAATGACATTTCCAATCCCTGTCTTGGACATGAAGCACCAAGCAGGACCTCAAAGTCTTTACCTGCTACTGCCCAGCCTTCCCTGTTCTGTGGCCTTTATTTTAAGCAAAGCATGGAAAAGGTATGCACATCCCCGGAAGACCTTTGGGCCCTTTTCCCACCCTGCATCTCCTCACCTGTCTGTGTGGACCTTGCTCCGGCCCTCCATTGGGTGAGGTGGGCCTGCTCTGATCGGCAGACTTGGGCTGAGAACGGTCCCGGCTGCCGTAGCGGTCGCAGGAGTAGAAGCGCTGCTTTTCAGAGGAAGAGGAAGAGTGCTGCTTCCTCTCTTGGGACCGGCCGCGTTCCTGCTTCTTGTCCTTGGAAGAATGCTCACCAGACTGGGCCACTGAAAGATGAATGTTGGTTGGGGGTCACCAACACAGGAGGAACTCCCAGGTGTGGGGCAGGGAGGTTCCTCCATGCAGATGGGACCCCAAATCTCATCAGATGACCATCGTGCATCCTGACGGGAGGAGGACGAGGGACAAACCCTTGTTTGCAAAGCACTTACCAGCTTCTCCATCGGCCAGCTGATGGGGGGACCTGTCCAAGGACTTCTGCTTCTTCTCTTTCCGCCGGTGGCAGCGGTGGTGATGGTGGTGATGCCCTTGCTCCGGCGGCATGCGCTCCAAGGAGTATTCGTACAGGTGCATGGCGTGAGGGCGCTGGGGGGTCAGTGTGGAGACGGAGCGCTTCATGGGGCTCGTGTCCGGGATGGGCTGCAAGGCAGACGGATGGACACTGAGCAGGGTGAGGGCAGGCACTGCACTGTGCTCAGCTGCTTGGTTCCCAGCATGGGGAGGGTTTTACAGTAAGAGAGAGGGGCAAGGAGGGGAAGGAGAAAAACTGTTAATTGGATATAACTGGAATGGGCAGAAGGACTTGTGGAATGGTAGATTTTGTGCTAAATTTGAGGAGCAAATGTGATCTCCATTTGCTGAAACGGGCTTTACTTTTAGCAGAGTGCCAATCCACAGGTACCATTGGTGCGGAGCAAAATGCAGCACTTCACACCAAACACAGCATCATGGGAGTCAAGGGTACATTAGCAGGGGCATAGGGCAGCACAGTAGCCAAGCATCTCACAACGATAATTCTCCAAGGCTAGTTTCACCCAAAGCTGCTTCAGGGCCTGGGGTCATCCCAAAGCATCTCCAAAGAGGAAAGCATGAAAGCGTTGCTGGGCATCACATGGAAAGGGAGAAAAATCAGGAATAATAAGTGGGCAAGGTACAGGCCAAGCCACCTAGAAATTAATTCTAGCTCCCTGCAATTGAAGACAACTCCTGTCAAACATTTAAACCTCTCTTCTTGTCCCACCATTAATCCTTGAAGCCCTTGTGGCTGGGACAAGCAAGATGGCAGTATGTCCTGCAATTCTACCAGGACATCTCCAAAAATGACTGCTTGGGTTTGCTCTTGCTGTTTTCAAAGCATTTGTGGCCAAACATCTGGACGCTGAGTGCAATAGCACAGCCTCCCTCAGGCATAGCTGGACCCTGTCCCTGCAGCAGCTCCAGGCTCTGCTCCCTTCCCTTTAGGTCCAAAACCCTGCAAAGATGCTCTGCAGAAACCAAGACAGGGACTGCAGGACAGCTATTCTCACAGCCTGTCCCTTCCCTACTGCCCAATCGCCGGGTACAGAGCCCAGAAAACGAGGATGATTCCCACGCGTCCTTCTTCACTCTGCTGGCCTCCAGCTGGCTCTGCGGTGGAGACAGGGCTTCATCCATCCTCGGAGGCTTCCCTGGGTCTGCCACTGCGTTGAAGCTGTGTGGCTGAGGAAAGGCGTCGGAGCATGGCGGCCCAGGCTGCCTGGGCGGGAGCCAGGGTGTCCTCCGGTCCCTCGGCTCTTACACTTGTTTGAATTCGCAATCCAATATCTGCCTCCGGCAACACTGCTCGCAGAACATTTGCTTTGCTCACTGTAACCTTTCCAAAGAGCCTTGGATTATTTTTACTGCCTACGCTATTTTGTTTGCTTGCCCTGAAATTCAGATCTCTGCTGCCCCGTGGTATTTACACAACACCAAGCCCCTTGTTCTGCAGCACTGCTTGCTGTTGTGGGTGCAAAGAGCCGCTCTCCCTCTCAGCGGGCTGGCGCGGGTGGGTTATCTTGCATGCAAAGGCACCATCTGGGCTGAATTTCGGTTTGCTGTTCTCTCTCTTGCGAGGCAGTTACCCAAATTTTGGTGCTTCCCACTGGGTGGTAAGGGGGAGCGCTAGAGCTAGAAGGTTTGGCAGAGCCACAGGGCTGGGGGAGCACAGCAAAGCCTGTGGCATTGGTGCAGCCCCAGGCTTTGCACCAGCTGGGTGAGCAGGACCGTGTTGTGCTGCGTTGGTCTCCTCCCGTGCCTCTTGCTGTGTGCACTTGCTATGGGCAAGAAATTATAGTGAAAAGCTTCAGGTTTGTCCTCCTTTCTTCCTGTTGAGGCTGGAGATGGAGGGGGGCAGAGAGAGGTCCATAACCTGGACAGTCACATTCAGGAACTGACTGATATGGGCAAAAAAGTGAGAATTGAAAATACTTCCCACTGAAAATACTTACCCAGATTTCCAAAATCCCTTCAGGAGCTGCCGGTAAGAAGACGACAGATTTTCCAACAAAAAGCCATCCAAATCCATAAGAAATGAACATTTCTCTTTGGACTTTGAACCTGCTTCTACGCTTACTCCAGGGACAGAAGTCCCCACTGACACTACTGGGGAGTGGCAAAGCAAGGGATACCCTTTCCATAAATCCTGATAATGCTCTCGTTACGTTAACGGGGAACGCAGAAACTCCCCACAAGCCTCGGGAGACTATAGCATAACCCTTCGGAGAGTTACTAATTGCTTCTTCATTACCAACCCCACTTTTCACTTCCTAAATTCCTGTGCAACAAGGCATATACAAACAAATAAATAAGCAAACCAACCAAACAAAAAGTCCCTGCCATTACAGCGTGCGGCGTGCAATTGTGGATCGAGGGAACTGCAGCAAAGTGGAAAGAGGTAGCAGCTGCGTCGGCGCAACAATGGACTCCAAATGAGAAGGGAAAAAAGTAAAGGGTTAAGGAAGGTTAATTACTGCTTAACATGAATTTAATAGGATACAACTTAGTGCAAACTACATACTGCTAGGTAACTCCCAGGTGACCGTGCTTTGCTCCTCTGCAAACAATTCGGACAGGATGAGAGACATTATTTGAAGCAGCCCCACAGTACAGCCATTGTCAGACATCACGGCAGATGCGCAGCGGACACGATGACAACAAGGGAGAGGGGGTGATGGGGGAGGAGGACAGCAAAGAGGGAGGGAGGAGGTGAGGATGAAAGCATAGGGAGATTATCATTGTTTTAAAAAAAAAAAAAAAAGTGGAACATAAAAAGACAACGGAATGACGGGTCAAACAGAAAGGGAGCCATCCAGAAACAGAAAGCATCGCAAATCAGAGTTATACAGAACTCAAAGTTTGGGGGGAGCAGAAGCAGCATGTGAGAGGGAGGGTGAAGGGCATGGAGGGGGGAGACACACACAGAAAGTACATCAGTTACTCAGCTGAAGCTACAACCGCCAAAACATTGTATTATTAAATGAGGTTAGACCTGCTCAGACATTACGGGCCTGATTCATAATGAGATTGATCAGCTTTCATGCGGGGCAGCAGCGCCCGGGGGAACAGGTACTCTGCTTCTGCGAGAGGCACTTCTGCAAATACCTGACTGCCACCGAGAGGAGTTTCCCAAGGGAAGGCTCCTGCTGCCGGCATTGCTGCTGCCAACTGCATTGCCTGGGAAGGAAAGATGCTACTTGTGGGTTTGCTTTGTGGTCCATTTCTTTTATTAAGCATGTTGAGTAGTGCTCCTGATACGGCAGAGAACCCCAGCTCTCATACAGTTTCTGAAGTCACCAAGGAAATTTGCTGGCCAATGAAGCATAGCTTGTGCCAGCCTGGGCATGTTAGCAAAAAGAGTGTATCTGTTGGAGCTATTGCTGCGTAGGCAAGACACAGGCTTTTAGTCTTAGGGTGCTGCGTGTCTTTCACGTTCTGCTCCCTGCGGAGAGCAATGGCAAGAGCCCACAGCCATGGGCGGCTCCCCCCCCGGCTGCATGAATCAGGCCCTTTGAATGAGAGACACAGCTACGAGCAGCAAGATGTTCTGACACATAGGCGGCAGGACGGTGGCTGGAGAGCACCTGGGACAAGCAGCCAGCAATGAACATGTGAAATGCCCCCCCAATGATCTGTGAAAACCATGACACCCTACGCACTAAGTAGCGCCTACAAGGTGCTGTAAAAGTCAACTCCAGTGATGAAGTTTCTCCACAAGAAGTTAAACAAGGGAAACCTCAACAGCATTTTACTGACCAAAGTCACGATACAGTATGTGCTAAATACTGCGGGAAGAAGAAAAAAAAAAAAAAACAGGGAGGATGCTTAGTGTCTCAATGCAGCCTTCCAGGCACAGGCTCCCTGGTATTTTCTGTACCCACTATATTCATCAAAGAGAATCACAGCACATCTCCAGCTTTCTTCACGGCTAGGGCACAGGAGCATGCCTCGGCTGTCTGTCTGGAGAGACAGCAAGCAGCTGTCAGTGGGAAACACACAGCTTGTAGGAACGCAGGCTGGCAAACCCTGTCATCCCCAGTTAATCAGAAGAGGCACTCTCGGGTAGGCAGCGATCAGTAAGCTTCCCAGACTGAGGGATTTCTCTGGGTTGCTTTTTGCTGCAACCAGGGATGAGTAAAACCGGGGGCAGTGCTGTGCCTGCACATGCGTACCAGCCACCCAAGCACAAAGGCTGGTTACCTGTCTCCACGTTCAGCAAACATCTTTTAAAACAAATATTCACAAGCAGCTTCAAACAACGCGGCAAGCAGAGAGAAGATCCTGAGTGCTTGACCCACTCTCAGTCTGCCCGCCCCCCCCCCAGTAAAGTCTCCCTTGCTCACCTGAGTTTCAGCAGCCAGGCGTGGCATGGAAGCTGCCCGCCCCTGGCTCTCCAGGCCTGGCTGGTGCTCTCCATTGGCAAGTGTGGGGCTGATTTCCCTCATTTCTACCACCTGATCAAAATAAGAAATGGTTTCAGTAGCAAGAACATGAACATCCGCTTTGAAGACATCATCTGAGCAGGCTTCTCCTCAGTTTGATTTAATTGTGAAGAGATGCTAGTATGAGAAGGAGATGTGGAGTGCCCAAGTTACTCGATCTACAGGGCTGTCTTCAACGAGGACAACAGTGGCCCAAGCTCTTCCACTAGCCGTGGCAACGAGCCCCAGCTGTGACCTGTGAAACCCCTCATCTGAGTTTGTACACTGATGGCAATGGGATTGGGACAACAGGACAACTAGGAGGAGATAGCCTTAAGTTTCCTATCACAGCACACACATAATTCCACGACAAGCGTGTCCACATGTGCAGCTATCAGACTGTAGAAGCTCACAGATTTGGTTTTTCTCCATGATGTTCAAGCAACCTTGG
This sequence comes from Egretta garzetta, assembly GCF_000687185.1. Lineage (NCBI taxonomy): Eukaryota > Metazoa > Chordata > Aves > Pelecaniformes > Ardeidae > Egretta > Egretta garzetta. Next base: position 2,881,277 of record NW_009259310.1, on the reverse strand, counting down.
GGTATTAGGAGACACATTAACGCTTGTCTCAAGGGACAGACCTACTGTCTACTGCATTTCACCCTGTCTTCACCTGCTTTTTCTAAACTTTTTCTCAAATGTCTAAAAATCTATTGCATTTCTAAAACCTACTGCATCTCACCTCATCTTCACATTGTCCCCCTGTTTGCTCACCCGTTCAATGGGGATTTCTTCTGAGTGGCCTCGTTCAAAAGCTGGTGTCCTGGTTTCATAAAACACATCCTGGGTACGTTGGGTCCCCCAGGAACTGGACTCTTTGATCCCACCCTCCGGGGCTGGCCTGTCAGAAAGGAGAGAGGAAAAGGATTAACTCTTTTGCAAAGAGATTTTGCCAACCTTACTGTGATGAAGGTAAACCACTCTGATACCCTTTGAGGTTTCACTTGTGAAACTAGTTGCAGGACATGCACAGCTGCTGGTGAACCTATAAGGTCCCCTTGGGTTTTGCCAGGGCCACTTCCTCACAGCCTGAAGATCCCGTGAGCAACAAGGAAATCAAACCAGCCATCACATTTTTTTTTTCCAGTAACTAGGGAAAACAGCTTCTGCAGCCTAAATTCTGTTGAAGAGGAATGAAGAATTTTGGAGTTCAGGCAAATTATATATGCAAGACCAATTAGACATTGGTCAAACACATCTGTGGCCACGCTGAAGTGCATGCACTGAGTGCACAGTGGCACAGATGGCCCTGGGTTTCACTGCGGAGTCTGATGTTGGTTTCCCCATTGGGGTTATTTGGGACATTTAAACTTCCGATGTCTATCAGTAAAGATCCATAGAGCTTTTGACCCAGAGGAAAGTCACCTGAAGAAGAACAATAAACACAGAATGGATTGGGCATCACTGTTAATATAACTGTTTGGGAAGCTCTCTGTGGAGGTATTATTTTCCCTGAAGGGAAAGA
>NW_009259310.1:2823286-2880335 GCF_000687185.1 Egretta garzetta | reverse complement strand
AAGAAGCTCTTGCTGTTACCAAGTGCCAAAAGCTTGAGGGCTGACTTTGTGCCCCAGGACCTTTTAACTCCCAAGAACTCACTGCAGTGGTGGCTGGTGGGTCGGTGTTTGTTTGGTTGTTTTGCAATGATCCCAAATTCCTGTAAGCAAACTCACATTTACAATGGAAAGCTCCCCAATTAAGATTCAGAGGAGACCATTAAGGAAACATGCAGCTCTGGAGAATGTGACACTACGACCACGTGGATAACTGCACCCAAGAATGCAGTGGGGAGCAGAGCCATGTGGAAGCATTTTGGTAGCCACCAATGGGAAATTGTCCCAGCCATGGCATGAAGGGGCTCCTGATCTTGGTGTCACCAGCTGTGCTGTACCACCTCCAGAGCAACCGAACCACTGGTGGTCAGGGATGATGCATACACCCACGTGCTCCTTCTCTGCACTCAGGCTTTGGTGGGGTGGTCAGGGGATACTCACAACGTGCCCCCGTTGTTGAGTGAGGCTGAGCTTTTCTGGCGAAGGAACTCCTTTGCGTTGTTGAACGCTGTGGGCTGGGTTTGCTCCAAAGTGGCCTTCAGGGGGTGGAAGAGTGACACTGGTCCGGGCTGCAAAGCACAAGGAAAGGTTGTCAGAGACAGAGCTGCATATGGGAAGAATGGGTTGCAGAGCTTTCCTAGTTAATAAAAAGTCCACTTTGTCATCCTGGGAGATCGACCCAGCAGAAAGCACGCCCCAGCCCTCCCATAGCTGCAAGAGGGTCTGAAGGACACTTGCTGCCCCCAGCTTTGCGCAAGCCAAAGTTGCGCTGACATTCCCCCGGTCACCAGAGCACAGCAGGGACTGCGCACACGGATGTGACCAAAGGGGCTGTGCAGTTCAGGTGGCTCCTTGTGACACTGGGCCTGCTGTAGCCTCCCATCTGTGAGACAGATGGACAGGCCATGCCGGAGATCAGCTGGGTGATCATCCTGAAACCTGTAGGTATTTGTCTGACTGGAAACCATTGGGGTTTTAATCCCAAGCCAGTTGTGTGGAAATATTTTCAAGAAATTGATCTATTGATTTATTGAAGCAAAAATCATTTTTAATAATTCCCATTTTCAAAAGTAGCTTAAATGGTTTATAACCCAACTATCGTCAACTTTCAATAATAATTTGGTTTCCCAAAGAAATCTTTTGGTGTTCCCCAGTGCCTAGGCCACTTCTGAAAATAGGACTTGGACTGCCAAATGTCACTTGACATTTTTTGGAAAAGATCTTTCCAGACCTACTGGAAAAGGCACCTGCAACTTATTTTTTTTTTTTTTTTTTTTTTTTTTTGAGATAGACACTTTCAGGAGAGGTTTCCATTTCTGAGACAGCATTTTCACATCCTGCCCAGAGAAGCATCCGGACTTTCTAGATGAAAGGTGCCAGTGGCTCTCATGAGAGCTGCCCAACGCCGGAGAAGAGGCTGCCCGAGAGGGAGGACCGAGGAGGACACTTTTTGGCTGAGTACCTGGCACAGGCCTCCAGGCGGCTGGTGGACTTGTTCCCTGCTGTTCTTATTCTGCTTGTAGAAGTCAAATATCATCAGCGCTGCGTAGACCTTCCCCACAGTCATCTCATCGGCTGCCAGAGGGTGGTGAACGCAGCAGAGACGTTCGGGTGAGGAACGGGAAAGGATCGGGAGAAGAGAAGAACAAGTCAAAGAGTGCAAGAAATAACAACAAATGGGCGTGAAAAACAAGGAGGAAGAAGAGGTGATGTTAGAATAATGAGGCCAAACAGACATAGAAAAGTGAGGGAAAGAAAAAAATACCGAGAAAAGGTTACAACAGACTTCTTTGCCTGTTGCTGCCCTTCACATCCGAGGAGGATGGCCCCGGTCTCCAGCTCTCTGTGGCAAACATTCACAGAGACCGTGTGGAAAAAAAACAGGCAGGAAAACTCTGTGGCATTGTAAGCATTGCCGACAGAAGAATTGCTAAATTAATACCAGATCCACAGCCAGCTTTTTATCAACAAAGAGGCCTTATTCCTATTTCTTTGAATTACAGTCAACCGGGGCATAATGGGCTAATATACATTTAAAGAGTATTTCATTTTTCCAGATGTTTTTTTCACCCTCATAGCTACGCTACCAGCCCTTGCATGCACGGCAACGGAGCAAGGAATTAAGGCAGCGGATACATAGACATCAAGACAGGAGGGGAGGAAAAGACTTAAGCACTCTACCCACTGATTTGCACCTCCTCAGCTCCCTTGTTTTTCATTAATTAACAATGCCTTCATTGCTCTGCACTCTTCCTCATTAATCAGGAATCCAGAGCCCTTGTCTGGGCCAAGCGAGATAATGGCAAACTTTCCATTTTCTCAACACATTCGCCCAGGATGTCATCAAGTAACACAGAGGCCTTTAGCCCCCAAATACCTCACTTCTGATTCTGTAAGTTCTCAACAAACTTTAATTTTCTTCTCCTGGTGTTCTGGAGCCCAGATGCAGAAATTGCTCTCCCGTTCTGTAAGGCACAAGCTGGAAGCAGGCAAAGCTATGGAAAAACTCTGGAAGAGGCTACACAGGGCATAGGTCAGTTCTTGGCATGTTTTTTGGGGGGTTTTGGAGGGGGGGGGTTGGTTTTTTTTTCAGGAAATCTACTGTAGCATAATGAAATACACGCCTAGATGTGACCTCAGCTTTCCTACTTCCTTATGTGACCATGGCATGGAGGTGTGGGCTGTGAACCCTGCAGAGAAGATACCTAGAAGCTGAACTGCACTGAGTTTCTTCACTGCATCCTCTGGATGACTGCACCTAGATGGGGCAAGGGACGGAGCAGGCAAGGAGGGAGAAACCTTTCTTGCTGATGAACCACTTACGTTTGTGAGGAGGCACCAGCAAATCCAGAGTCTTCTGGGACAGATTGGGCCAAACCAGCGAGATCTCCTTTCTCAACTCAGCATCACACTGGTGCTGTTTAACACCCCCTGCAGAAAGGGCGGGGCGGCAAAGAGGCACGTGAAGAGAAGGGAAAATCCATGTCCCATCAGCGCACACCGCTGTTCGCACAGCAAGCACAGAGGCTTTTCCCCGCTCCCATCTCTTGAAGCGTTGCAAAGGCATCGGCGACGTCCTCCCTGAGAAAAGTGCGTGAACTCAGCAGGACCATCATGGCTTCGACCTGCTGACCCTCTGCTGCTACCTGGGGCTTAAAATTGAGCTCAGACTTAGTCCACCTAACTGCAGGTGCCTGCTCCTTTGGGGCGCGGGATAGCGTCGGCAGAACGCAGCAGCACCCCCCAGGTGTGATGCAAAGCCTGAGGTGCTGGCCTATGAGCAACGCCATGACTGATTATAAACCCGCTCCACCAAGAACTCTTCCTGAAGTCTTTGGCCATGAGACATAAGCACGCTGTTCCGTACCAGCAGCACCAAACAGCAGCTATATCACAAGGTAAAACAGAGCCCAAGACAGCGGCATTATTCAAATCACCAAAGCGAGGTCTTAATATGAGAGTGGAAAGTGATTAAAGGATACATAAGCCAACAGGCCAGCTCCCAAATGAACACACCGCATGGGAGGCAATTAAGTAATTCATCTGAACGTCAGAGATTCCTTTGCTAAGAGAAAAGTAATGGGAGGAGGCACTGGGTACTCTGCTACATGGTGGTTTGAACTCCCACACGGAAACTCATTAAGGAGGGTTTATTAAGGGCCTGTTAGTCCCACTAAAGACTCAATTAAATGCAGCACATGAAACCTATTCAAATGAAGCACGTAACAACAAAACAGGTCAAAACCTCACAACCCACAGCAGATATAAACCTTAGAAAGAATCCAGCGCTAACAGCTGAGCTCTCTTCTCTGGTTCCCTTCCAGCGTGCGGCCAAAGAAAAGGGTGGAAGGAGACTTTTTCAGATGAAAAAAAGATGCTTGAATTACCATTGCTGGCAGGTAACCAGAAGCCTAAAATAATACAAACTCTCAGCATCCCTATCTAGAGGTTGTTACTAAACTAAGGTGCTGGGCCCCAAAATCCCAGGCAGTCCTAAATGCATCCTTAGAAATGAGGGTCTGATACTTGGCGTCACTCCCTAGGGGAGTCCCAGTGACCTCAGCATTTTGTCTGCTTCCAGCAATGCCTCCCAAAGCATCAAAGACAAAGTTTAAGCAACATATGAGGGAGGTAATGAATACAGAGAGGTTGAAGGGATGGCCTAAAACCACTTAGCAAAAGCACAGCATCCCAACCCTGCCCTGCCCTTTGCTCGTAAGAGCATTGTTACCTCCTGTTCGCTTTTAAATTAGGTATAAAAGTGCTTCGGCCAGTCATGCCTTGATTCTGACCCCTGCCATCCTGATTAAATAGTGTAACGACCCAGATAAAAGGCCAACATGGTTTATTACATTGCAATGTTTAATTGGGAAGTCAAGTAAATGCCTGATTAAACACTTAAATCATTAAATTTTATCTCAAGGTGGAACATGGTTCATGGCACTCAGAGTCCCTGCTTCGCTGCCAGCAATGGGAGAGGAAGGGCCATTCTTCCCTTGCACTGGGATAGTTAAGAAGTGCAGAAACTCTTATTTCTGTGATACAGCAACGAGCGCGCACACAAGGATTTGCCTCTGAGATCTCCCAACTGGGATGGCCAAAGCTCACTGATGGGGATGCCAGGAGATGGCCACCCCAAAGGCAGAGCAATGCTCAGGACCCCTCCCTACCACCTCTCCCTGAGGCTCCCTTGTCCTGGGGTGCTGGCAGGTGGCAGGCAATAGGAAAACAGGATTTCCACCTGGGCCAGGATCTCGGTGGTTTTGGGAGGACACCAAGCCAACAGTTGGGGTTTGAGCCCACGCCTGCTGTCAGACATCGCCTCCCTCTCACCTGAGGCGAGTTTGATTTCCAGGGCTGTGCGGATCAGGGCCATCAGCGTGGACGTGAAGTGGACGGTTAAATCTTCAGGCGAGATCGGCATGTTCATCCGCACCAAGCGCTGGAGAGAAAGATGCAGCGGCTGTGAGCGGGGGTCAGGATTCCTCCCCCCCCCACACCCCTTCCCTCCCCTTCTGCCAGCCCTTAGAAATGGCCACGTTACAAACGCCCGTTAACCTTTCGTGCGCTGAGCTAAAACCACATCTTCTCCACACAGATGTGAATTCCTTTTCAGGAGCAGGCCTGAGCCGTAACGGTGGCTTTAGTGATTTGCCAGCATTTGTACTGCAGTCCTACAAAGAGAGTTCTTCCAAAAGAAGCCAGTTTGAATGCCTTCATCCCCTTTCATAGCCGGGTACCCTGTTCGCGACAGTCTCCAGCTATGTTCTTCCCTGCAGCCTCCAGACACGTGGCTGGTACCCATCACCCCTGCCAGTGGAAAAAACTCTCAGCATCTCAGCAGAGCGGCACAGGTCTCCCTGCCAAAGCAGCACACTCGGAAGATATAAACCATGAAGCCACCTCTGCCATCCTTCCCTAGATCAGCTACCTTCACCTATCTTCTGATTCTACAACAGGAGCGATAGCAACAAACAGGACCTGGCACTGTTGAATGAAAATGATGGAGGATTTGGATCTACCACCCGAGGATCCAGACAGCGACCATGCCTCTTCCAGCTGTGTGCGTGGCCTTGCCAGTGAGTGGGATGTGAGGAAGGCACTTTTGGTGACAATGACACCAGGAGGTGTGTGAGTGCTTGGTGCAGGGGTTGCGCAGTCTCCAGCATGACCCTGTGATGACGCATTTCAGACATGGCTTGAAGTGCACTTGAAAATAAGGCTGGTGACCCCTGCGGTGTGGCTCAAGCACCCCACGGGAGGTTGGGACTGGCTGATGAGAGGTGAAGGTGTGCAATATCCTTTTCACTGGAGACACATGGCTTCTGTCTCTTACCTCCCTTCCCTGTGGGCATCCCAGGAGCTCTGAAGGTCTTCTCCTTTCCTTCCAGTCAATGAGCTACACAGATCCATCTAGACCTTACCCATAGAGGAAGAGGCTGGATTAATATGAGCAGGACTATGATTTCCAGACTCTTCTCAGTGATGCCCAGCACCAGGACAAGGGGCAATGGGCACAAACTGAAGCAGAAGAGGTTCCAGTTGAACGTGAGGAACAACTTCTTTACTTGGAGGGTGATGGAGCCCTGGCCCAGGCTGCCCAGGGGACTGTGGAGTCTCCTTCTCTGGAGATATTCAACCCCCGCCTGGATGATGTCCTGTGCCCCCTGCTCTGGGTGAGCATGCTTGAGCAGGGGGGTGGGACTGGGTGATCTCCAGAGGGCCTTTCCAACTGTTGCCATTCTGGGATTCTGTGATTCCCCTAACTACGTTCTTTCAGTCTGATCATGGAATAGCCCCTCCCGATCAGTATCATCCAAGGTCTTCAGACCCAGTAGCAACTCCTTCCCCATCACCAGTCAGGACCACCTCTGATAGAGCAAATTTATCATTCCTGCAAGAAATGAAGTACCTGGGACGGCTTTGGAAAGCTATGACTCCCTTAACATCACTGGCGGCAGAGCATGGAAACACAGGCGGGGAGAAACACTCTCCAAGCCTTGCTGATAACCTCAGTGACACGTTTAAAGGATGGATTTCTTCTCTTTTGGCAACCTAACAATTTCTCAGCTCCTCGGCTTTCACAAGCTGTTTAGAAACTTCCTTGGCTGGAGCCATATCAGATTAAGCCTCTGTGTTTCCGTTCATTCTCCGAGGGTCTGTGCAACCCAAGGAAGTCACTGGGTGTTAATCTGTCTAAGCGGAGCCTCGCAGAAGCCTGTAAAACCAAGTGTTAGCTTGGCCTGGGCCCCTTGCTCAGGAGGGAATTTCATCCACATCTGAAAGCTGCTTAGGCTGTTATTTTGATCCCTATCGCTGGACACAAACCTCCTCTCTGTTTAACAACCACCCAACATGCTGCTAAAGAAAATGAAGCTGCAGGCTCCCCGAGGCAGCGAGCTGCCGCGGCGGTGAGTGCACGGCAGGGGCCAGATCCCCCTCTGCCTCTGTACACTGCAACACTACACAATGCCAAGGGCTGCAAATATTTCCCAGAGATGCAGCTTTGCTGGTGTAATCCTCACTTGAGGTGTGGCTGCAGCGGCTCAGGGGTGCCTTGTGCGACCCCGCTCACCCTCCTGGCCACTGTGGGGGAGCTATGCAGTAGTAGCACCCCTGCTTGTGGGCAAGCTGTTGCTGGTGAAGGGAAACATGGTGTAGCCGAGAGCAGGGACCTGCCTGGAGTCTTGGGTGAGGTGAGAGGCAGAAGGGGGCAGAGTACTCAGTGTGAGCCCTGGCTCCTACTCCTACGCTCTACCCAAAACCAAGCCAAGACTGGGGAACGAAGGCTCGGTCACCTTTTCCATCCCTGGATTACCCTCCCTGCTCAGAGAAATCTCTGACATGCATGTTCCCAGAGGTATGAACTGAGCTGCCTTAGGCGTTTTGGTGCCCTAAGAGAGGACAGACTCCAGCCCTAGGACTTTTTGCCAGTCAAGGAGAGAATGTCTGCCCCCAAGGGGGAACATGCGCTGGTGCCGACTGGGGTGGGGACTGAGGGCACAGGGCACTGGTCCAGAGCAAAAAATATGTTGCTGAAGTGAGCTGACATTCAGAGGAGCCAAGACCTCCTTATTTATCTTATTACACGTCTTTGGATCTCATTGCAGGCGGCAGGGACAAGAGACTCGCGTAACAACGTACCCTGTCCCCTGAAATCTGAGACAAACCATCGTAATCTCAAAGAGCTTTCTTTAAGCATGCCCAGAGGTTATCTTCCATGGCTGACAAGCCTCAGAGATAGGGAAATCAAAGCCAAGACTCTCCTCCCTTTATAATTCAATGACAGTATCAAATGCTGGCAACGCCACAAAAATTTTTTCTGTTCTCTTGTGTCAAATGAAACAGGATTTTAATTCAGACTTCTGCCGTCAGCACACAAAAAGTTACACCAAATTATTATATCGATGTAAGCCCACAGTTACCACTTTCAGAGTCCCACTGAATCCCAGTTCAGTGGGAGACAGAGTTAAGGGATGGACGGAGAAAGAAGATGCATGGAAGTGAAGAACAAGCAGATGAGAAATAATTCCAACCAGGAGAGCTCTATCCTCACAAAAACTAGTGCCAAAAACCATTTTGGGACTGAGACATCCCAGGTCCCCCACAACTGACTTTCTAGAAAAATTCCCAAAGGACATGGATGCAGAACACAAGCTGCATCACAACTATATGCAGCAATGCTGTATGAAGGTCTTTCCTTCTAAATTTTAATCAGGGACAAAAAATTTAGAGTGAGATTTTCCAAGGGAATGCACACTTGCAATTGCACCCTTGCAGGAAGGTTAGCTGAGCAAAACTCACGTGCAGGCGCTGAGCAGGAGCGCTGCCAACAGCCGCTTGGCTGGTGGAAGAGTCTCCCCAGACCATGTCCCCTCCCTCCTCCCCTCCATGCTACCCTCAGCACTACCTGGTCTACAGCATTTTTTCCATCCCAATATGCAAACTGGTCAAACAGCTCAACCCGGGCACCTTCACGTCTTTGCAACTTCTGATCTGATAAACCATCAGCCAAAAGAGAGCGTGGTCCTTGTGCATGTCCTTGGTCATCTCTCAGCCCCTTGCTGGAGTGGCTGCTGGCTCTAGCAGCCACGTCAGGAGACGGGGGGCTTGGTCTGGCCTTGGTCTGGCTTGGGTGGGATGGCTCCCTCTCTCATGTCTATGGGGGTGGCAAACTGGGAAGCATCTCCCCATCCTCCCCTGGGGCAGGCTGTTGGCAGCCAGTTGAGGGGCACTTGCATTGCAAGGCAGGTTGGAAGTTGCACCTATCAGGGCAGAGCAGCTTCCCATTTCTTAGCCAAAAAAACCCCATTAAATGCAACAGAAGTACCTTATAACCTGCTGCAGCTAAGCAGGTTTTGTCTCCAAGCCACCCCAGATCTCTCCTGACATCAGTGAAAGCTGTTTTCTTGGAAGCACTGATTGAGAAAAGAAGCAGTTGGGAGAAAGGAATTGAGCTATCTTTGATTCAAAATAGCTTTGCCACCACACCGTGTGGCAAGGAAGAAGGCAGTTTGGTGAGACATGCTCATGCCACGGCCCCGCACTACCATGGACACCTAGTGGAGCCAAGGAGTCAGCCGGGGGTTGGCACAGCTGCCCAGCAGAGAGACCCAGCACCTGAACTTCCCCTGCACATCACCTGGTGCGTTTTCCTAGAGCCAGAAACACCACTGAAAGACTGAAACTGCAAACAAAACCAAACCTTCATTTCCTCACCCCCGCCCAATGTTACAAAACAACCTCAATGTAAAAATGTTTCCTTCCAACATGTGCAGAGCAAGAAATTTCAACCCTTTCAAAGTTCCTTTCTAATTTTACCTATATTTAAATTCATTTACCTCTCTACAGGACCCATTTAAAAGGAACTGGAATCCAACTAAAATTGATAAAATTTCTCAAAGTCAAATATTCTGATCGACCCAAAATTGTTCTCTGAAAAATTAATCAAGAACTTTTGATTTTCATCCCTAACCAGAAGAGAAAATCACCAGGTTTTTCATACAGCAAGAGCAACAACACGGTTAAAAAACCACCTGAACCTGTTGTTTAGCCCATACACAGTTTAAAGTAAAATTAATATTGCCCCACATTTTTGCTGTTTCTTCTGGCTGAAGTTGCACTTCAAGGCCATGTCTTACCAGTGCCTCATGCTTTGGAATATGAAGCAAAAATTTGATTTAAAAAAGTAAATAAATCCAATTTGCATAATTTCCCATCTTTCCAGACCCCAGAAGGAAAACCTATGAGCTTCCTGATGCAGATGGCAGGGGACCTGATACTTCCCTGCACTGGTAAAAAGCTTGCGTCGCTTCGGGTGCCCTGGCAATTGCCAGCCACAAATGAGGGATGTTCATGTGAATTAATAACGGGGGAGCAGGAAAAAAGGTCATCACCCCTCCCAGGTGCCCAGACCTGGCAGGAAAGGGCTTCCCCACTCCCCATGCTGCTCCTCTTCCTCCCCTCCTTTCCAATTCCCTCCAAGAGCATTTGAGGAAAGGCAGCCGGCAGCAGATGGAGTCCCCACTCCTATTTCCCAGCTGCGCTTGGGGAACCCTCCTCCAGCCCTTGGTTTTAATTAGGCGGTTTTGGAGGCATCCCCCTCCCGAGCGAGGGGATCTCATTAATGTTTCCACAGGAAAAGGCCCCAGAGGTAGGAGGTGCAATATTGTCTCTAGAGTCTCCTAATTAACTCTGCAGATAACGAGGTGGTAACTGATTACAGCCGGGGTTAGGGAGGCAACGCTTTTTGCTCTGGTTACTTGTGTGGTCAGGAGGGGTGCAGACACCCTGCGGCTTCTAGTACTGATTTAATTGCAAGACAGGGACATCGCTAACGAGAAATGAAACCTTTGTGTTGAGCAGAATTGACAGAATTTATGCCCTTTCAGCATTTGGTTTCTGCAGATCTTCTGCACAGAAACTCCTTGGACAATGACGGTCGGCAGGGACCGTGTTAGAGAAATTGGGGAGAATTCATGCTGGTGTCAAAAGCCGAGACAAAAGGTCTCTGAATGGCTCCTGGCCTGACCCACAAAGCGAGTACTGAGCTGAAATATCTGTACCATAAATTTTATTCATCGACACATTTGTCCAAACATTAACAGGAAGAGGAGCACCCTGAGCTACTAATGCAAGGAAAATTAGCTGGCATCCTGACAGCTTTGAATTATTAAGAGCACCCCATCAGCAGCTCCCGTGCAGCCTCTGGGACGAGAACTGCTCTGGGAATAATCCCCAAGCGTGAATAAATTCAGGACAATGGAGCACTGCTTGTGAGAAACGACGCTGAGTTTGGTGAATAAATTATTTGCTATGAATAATTCACCCCGACCTAGTTGTAATTATCCTACTCTTATTTAACTCTTCTGTTGGCTTCAGAGAGGCTGGCCATGGCCTTCCTCCCTCCCATGGCCATCAGAGGAGCCAGGTCTGTGCCCAAAACGTGGGCTCTGCCTCTGGCACACAACTGGCCTTGTTGCATGGAGTGGTCATCCTACCTTCCATAAGTGCAACCTTGCTCCTTGTCCAGAAGAAGTGATGCACGACGCTAGCTCTGCGCAGAAGAGGTAGCGAGGCTGGGCAGACCGTTCAAACTCTTGTTTAGGCTTCAGGGACCTAATCCAGACTTTAAAATCCACATGGCAGTGATGGGCAAAGTAAGGTGCAGCCCTGGTGGGGATGGGGAGCCAGCCCAGCTCCAAGATCACCCTCCCATCACATGTCCAGGAGCCTTGGCTGTGTCAGGAGGTGCTAAAGAGAGAGCCAGAGCCCTCCTAATCCCTACAATAACTCACCCTTGAAACAGGGTGTGCAAAGCTGTGCCTGACAGCACCAACAGAACCACAAAATGAAGTCAAGAGCCCCCTCCGGGTGCCAGCATGTCCATGCAGGGCTTCACCTAGAGCTAGACTTGGACAGAGGTGGGGACGTGCCTGCTGGCACTGCTGTCTTCTATCCATGGAAGAGGGAGGTAAAAAGATGACTCTGAGAGCACTGGGGAAAGGTTTCGGTTATTGCCTTTCCTAGCACTGCACCGTTCCTAAGAATCATGCCAAAAAAAAACCTCAGCAGACTCCTCCACCCCTGCTCTTGCAGATATCTGCAAGATACTGTGCCAGAGAGATTTAGCAGCATAATGGCCGTTTCCTTCTCCCATTTTCTCTAAAGATGCACACAAAGCTCGGTGGTGCAGAGGGGCTGGCTCCAGGTGATGGCCGAGCCACTCTGCCCTTGTTGCTGCTCCTGCATAGCATATCAAACCCCAGGACCCTTCGCTGGAGATGAGCGGCGTCTGTCTAAGAGGCCTCAATGCCTCAATACGTGATTAAACGGAGTGAAAATACCACCACCACGCTCATGGGAAAACGGATAAGCGACCAAATTCCAAGACACAAGAGTGAAGCCAAAGTGGTTTTCTTCCCTCTTTTCATCTGACTGGGTAGAAGAGATTTTAAAATTCTGTCCCCTCACCCTTTTTTCTCCCCCGCCCAGTGTGGGATAGAGCTCTCCAGGCCCCCACGCATGCACCTCCAGGCAAGCAGCAAGCCATGCGCACGAAACTGCAGAGGCTGGTCACGCCGACCACGGAGAACAGTTGAGAAAGGGAGACCAGAAAACAGCAGAAAGGAAGGACAGCAGCCAAGGAGGCTGCAAAGAGGGAAAAATCCAAACGAAATGACAGTGTGCACATACTGAGGAGGCAACAGAGACGAAGACAGGGGGAAAACACACAAAACCTTTGTGGAGAGGACTGGGAAAAATATATGTGGAAAGAGAAAGGGTGGACATGTGGGGCAAAAGAGCTTTTGCCGGACAGAAAAGTAAGGTTTTTTAAAAAATCATTTGGTTCAGAGGGAGAGAGCAAAAATATCACAGAGAAGAAGCCCTGGCGGCTGTCAGCCCTGCCTGAGCCTCAGCTGCAGGATGAGGGCGTCGTTGTCCCTCTGCATGCTGGCTCTGCATGGAGGCGTGCGTGGCCAGGGGGGCTGCACCGTCCCCCCCCCAATCTCCCATCAGCTGTGGGACGGACAGCAAGTGACTCTGGTGGGGGGGCCAGCGGCCGGTGTAGGGCAGGAGGAGGCCATGACCCACACACAGCCGCTGCCTGGGGGAAGGTGCTCAGCACCAATCACCCTCCATGGACACGCTGGTCCTTGTGCTGCATGTAGAAGTGGAGGAGGCAGGGAGCAAACCCAGGCACTGCCTCCCCATGAGGGTTTAGTTTTAGCAGCAGCCGTAGCTGGGAGTGGGGGTAAGCCCAAGCTGCAGCCTTACTCCATGGGAAAAATTCAGAGCTGGTCTTTAGTCTCTATTTTTGTAGTTCGGGGCTCTTTGATAATGTGCAAAATTAATCTGATCATCTCCAAGCTCAGACAAATCTGATGCTCAGTCTAGATTTGAGCTGTCTGACTTGCACCCATCTCTACTGACGGTTCAGTGGTACACAGACACCTTTGACGGGTTTCTTAGTAGATGGGTAAAAATTAAAGACATCTTAAAAAAATCAGGAGACTGGATTTTAAAAAGAAATTATTCATATGTACCTGAGTTCTGTGGATTTGTTCTGTATAGACAGACGAATTAAACAAGATACCAGCTAACCCCCAGGGAAATGAGGGACAAGGGAGGGACATCTGCAGTGCCTCTGCCCAGGGAAAGTCTGCTCCAACGGCTGACAACCATCACATGGAGGTGAAGAGACGCCACACTACGAAAATCAGCCCAAAGGCTTGTTTAAAATGCCTATTTTAACACATGATCTTTTTGTCCCCTTTTATCTTCTTCCTTTTTTAACTGTACTTCGGGCGGCGGGGGGCAGGGAGAGCTTTATGCTTCTGGTTCACATGTGTGACCAGAGCAGACCTGGCTGCCCAGCTGCAAACACCTACTGCCGGGCTCTCAGCAGGACACGGCTCCATTTTAAGTCACTGGAGACTCATAGGTGCTAAAAGGAGACATTGATTACTTTAAAACCATTGGGTTTCTGTGTATTACTGGTTCCTCTGTAGAGGTGCTTATCCATCTACTCATCTGTCTGAAATAGCTGAGACCTGGGAGCTGGCATGTTGGCGTAGCTGCGTTTCTCAAGCTTCATTACGCTATGGTGGGCATGAATTGCTCATGACACAGCTGCTCTTTGAAAGCAGTGACCAAAATGGCCAGAAACAAGTCAAAAGGAATACAGCACAGATATCCAAGTGGCTAGCTTTAAGGTTACATTTCATTTTCTTTTTATTTTAAACCCTGACATACTGAGGAAGGATCTTGTCGGAAGCTGTATCTGACCCTCTTCTTGCTAAGTGCCCTACATAAAGGCAGGCCTAGGTTTGGGTTTGGCTTGGTCTCTTCACAAAACCTTGCTTTCATATGGCCTCAAGGAACAAACAAGCACTCCTGGAGGGGTTGTTGCGGTCTGGATCCACTGCACCACAGACAGCGGGATGCAGTAGTTAGGCTTGGTGGTAGCTGAAGTAGTGTTGACAGCAAAAGACAACCCTGTCGAGTTTGATGGATGCTCACTTACGCCAATGCTAAATGTTTGTTACAAACCTCTCCCTCGAAACTCTGAGGTTCAATGTTAAAAGCTTCCAAGGAATCACTACCGCAAATGCAAATTTCCAAGCGAGGTGGTGTGAAAGCAGCATGGCTTTAACTGGTGGGGTCTGGGTCTGCTCCGTAACCTCAGCTCAGCATCACCTGAGTTTCCACCGGGTTGGTCCAAGCAGTGCCTGGAAGGCAGCAGCTAGCAGCCTTTTGGATAGAATGCATTTCTGTCATTCAGTTAAAAAGTTTTTCAGAATAAACAATAAGTTTGAGCAATTTCTTCATCTTCCTGTCTTAAATGTTTTCTGTTACAATAATTTCTTCCATGAGGGTATTTAAGGAGCCCTTCTGGTGTTGCCTCTGTTTAATAGCTTGCTAACTCCTACAATACTGCCTACTCTAATTACTCCAATCTAATTAAGAGGGGGAAAAACAACATATTACTGAAGGGCTAGTGAGAAGAGACAGCCAAAGAGCTGCAGGAAGATAAATGGGGATCATACTGGTGGAGTAATTTGCTCATTAGCACACTCCCTCCCCAAATTAGCCTAAATGGAAGCAGAATGAGAGAGGAGAGAGAGCAACACTGATAGAGATAGGGGAGACATACTTAGAAAGACAAACTGATGTGCCATAGTTTCAAAGACCAAAAAGAAAAAAAAAAAAAGGAAGATGATCCCAAATCCAGTCTGCTTGGAAAGCAGAGAAAGCACCAGAAAAGTCCAGGAGAACAACACTAATGCCACAGAAAACCGGCACCCATTTCAGCCACGGCACAAAAAGCTAGTGGTTTGGCAGGAGCTTCTGGGGGTGTTGGTCTACCTTATAGGCAACACGAGCAGGGCATTTCTTTCCAAGGCCTAGAGGTGGGGACATGTGTCTCAGCATCTCATACATGTCTGTGTAACTGATGCGCCCGCTTGGAGTCAGAGGGAAGGAGGCAAAAGCAAGAGGACACAGAAATCAAATCAGACCGGGGCGGGGGGGGGGAAGTTAGGGGGCAAAAGGCAACACAACGGAGCAAATGAAAAGGAGGAGAGAGAGGGGAAAGCAGACAAGAAAACAGATATCTGGTTAATCAGATTTCTCAGGAAAAAAAACAAACTAAAGAGGTGGGTAAATAGAAAGGTTTCTCCGCTTCCGTTGCTGTGTTTCAATGCCCGTCTCCTCCTCTCTGCAGGGACGTCCCATGGCCAGAGCTGCGCCTCGGCACGCGGGTCCCTGCGGGGAATGATTGGTGTCTCCGCACGGGGTGGCGGGGGTGCGGGGAGGGCTGGGGTTTGGCTGGCTCTTTGCAGGGGTGGAGGGATGCTTCCCCTTCTCGCCCCCCCAAACCAGTCAGTCAGGAGGCTGTATTCACCATGCCAGGGAGAGCTGGTAGGCAGAGTTATGGGACAGGGACAGATAGGGCTTAGTGAAATATTAAGCTTTCCTTCAGTGAATCAAGAGTTTGGTTTTCAGGTGAGCCCGTGGGCTACGAGAGAAGCAAAAAGCCAGTCCTGGTATGTTTGTTCGGGGTACGGACTGGGACTGCTCTGGCCCCAAGCCAAGGGTGCACCTCTGCAAAACCACAGCCAGCCTGAATTCAGGTTTGACAAAGCCAGAGCCCAGCACTTGACTTGCAGGAAAGTGGTGGAAACGGGACCTGTTTCTCCCTTACATTTGATGGGGCCCCCCTTTCATCAAGCCAATGTGTTGTCTCCACCACCAAGGGCAGCTGGCTGTCCTGCATGATAGAGGGAACTGAGAAAGGCAGATATTTGGGAAGAGGCCCTCAGACCATTACTGATGGCATCTACCTTCAGTGCACAGTGGTAGTAACTAAAATCCAGCCCTGAAAAGCAAGGGATGCAGAAATAGCGAGGAATTCTCCTGCTTTGCCTTTTTCTGACTACCAAAACTGGGAGCACGACTATGACAATCTCATTTTGTTTTCCCAGTGAGCTGCCTGCTTATTATATTGTACAAATCTGTGCTGCCCATCATCTGAGGAGACCTAAATATATTGCAGCATGTTATTAATTAACGTTTAACCCCTAGAAAAGCAGGACAGGATTATCATCTCCACTATACTAGGAGGGAAACCAAGACCCAAGCACCCATATGAAACCCCCTTCTCAGCTACAGAAGCAGGCACCCACACACCAGCCTGCTGCCCCAACGTGGGTCTCAATTCCTATGTGAGGCATTGATGCAGGAGGGGGTGGAAGAGAGAACTCACCAAGCTAAATCCATCTATTCCTGTCCTTGGTAACCAACACAGTTAAAATTCCACCCAGGTTTTATAGCCCAGAGCTAATTTAAGGGCTGCTGAGAGACACAAATTGTAATTACAGCCAATGGCTTCCCCCTGGCTGCTCTTTTTTGCCCCTGCTCCCTGACTGGAGGTACAGGGTCTCATGCCTTCTCTGCAATGCCTGTTAACTCTTAATCCCCAGTCAGATGTGGAAAACACCTGGGCTGGAGTGAAAGAGAAAAGCAAGCTCCAAGCTGGCTGCTTCCACTGCTCCCACCTTCACCTTCTGCTCTCCATGCGCTGACTGCAAGCAAATCCCTGCCTGCGACTGGGGCCCCGCTCAAGTCCAGTGCCATCCTGTGCCAATTTCTTGGCAAGATTCATCCTCAGCTCCCCACCTCGGCTCCCGAGCACAGTATACTTTTGCTGTGCCATGTGGCAGGAGGTTTCACTGGGTGTCCATCACAGCTTACGATCTGAGAGATGTAATTTTGCTCCCAAGGCAACCTCTGGCTGTTGCACTGTGACAAGCTCATCCCTTCATCTCTCCCAGCCTCAGTAGCCATCCCACTCTGCTGCCCAGTTAACCAGCACCCAGATCAAACATCTCTCCAGCTCAGGAAAGGGAAGGGTTCAAAAGTTGGTCATTCAACTGCAGCAACAACTCTATGAAGCCCAAACAACGTGGCCTTGCCCCTAGAAATCTTGGGCTGACATTTCTCTCTGGTGTGTGTATATAGAGAGGGGAAGTGCTCAGATGCTGTGCTGCTTCTCCCCAACACTTCCCACCCAGACCCGGCGGGATGGAAGCTGGAGGGTTCACTGTCTCATAAAGCTGCCTTGTGTCCAGCCAGCTGGGGTGTGGGAGTAGACGGGGAAGAGGTGCATCGAGGAAAAAGGAGGTAGTCAGTCAATCATTCCCTTTTTTCAGGCAAGAGGTTAGTTACGTTACTCTTTCTTTTCTCTACTGTTTGCATTTGCACTTGGGGAGGGGTTAAAAAGAAACAAAACCACAACTGAAAATGCTGGAGGGAGTCTCTGAAGTTCCAAACCTTGTAAGCCACCCTATGAGGGCACTTCTTTCCTAAGCCCAGGGGTGGAGCAATTACACGTAACAAATTGTACATATCCTTATAGTGAATCCGGCAACTGGAAAAAAAACATCAGATGTTACGACAGCAAAAACTGAGAGGAATCAGTTTTTCCCCAGGCAAACAGGAGAAGTTGGAAGGGCAAAACGCGCTGAAAAGCAAGGTTAGTCTGACAGCAACCGGGCTTGCAATGAAGGAGGCACTTCAACGCAGAGAGAGAGAGAGAACGTCCAACTGCTCAACAAAACCTTGGCTTTTCTTCTGTGAAACCTTCAGTGCCATGTGCAAGGCTTTCCAGCCATTCCCTTCAGTTCCCTTTATCGCTAATGTTTTAATTCCCTGTGCCTGAGCACCTGCCTATGAACGGCCCCTACCCACTGCCCCACTGCTGCCACAGCCCAACAAAACCAGAGCCTGCAGCGCACAAAGAGCCTATTTAATGGATCTTTACTGGGATTCAAATTAGCTGGGTCGAAAGAGCTTGGGAATCTTTACCTTCCTCTGTTACCACCTATGGAACCCCAGCAGGGCTCTCCTCTGCTTCACGGGCAATAAGGAATTTACTGGAAGTCCAGAAACTGGCATCTCGAGAGCCCTCTTGGCCATTGGCACTGGGAAAATCCAGCCTTTGTTGCCAGTAGGTGAAACCAGATGCCTCGAGGTAGCTTTGTGGCCAGTCTCATTAACTCCCAACAGTATTTTCAGCTAATTTAACAGCAGGATTACATTTCTTAATCTTCTGTAAGTAACCAAATCATGTACAAAAAGGGCTGTACTGAACGTCAGAATGACCTCTAAAGAAAAACGAGATGATTTGGCTTCGCTATGTTTCTTTTGGTACGTTATGTAAAGAAGGCTGGAATATTTTGGAATGTCTCCTTCAATACTACTGCTTTTTTGGATGGGAAAAATTAAGGTCTATCCAAAATCTTCCCAATCAACTCAAAACCATTAATTCAGAAACAGTTCAAATGGAACTGTGCAAATCTTGGCCGCAGGCCTAATTGTGGTTATAAAAAGTATATCGGTTTAACTGAATCAAGAAGTTTACCAAAATTTTATAATATTTATAATATGTAGAAAATACATATGAGCAGTTCCCTGAGCTCTCCAAGAGTCCACAGAAGGCTTAAAAACCAGCAGATGTATTGCATTAGAAGGCCATGGCAGCAAATTATGACAAATTATGACAAAGAGGGATCCTTTCCCAGGTTGTTTAAATCTATCCAAGTTTTGTTTATTTTCATCAGTATCCCTTTCTCTCAGATAGCTAAGAAAAAGCTCTCCCTTGGGAGCACCTGCATCTCCTCCCGACAACTGAAGGTGCTGCCAGGAGCATCTCCCTCAGCTCTTGGGAGCAAACGGCATGGCAAGACCAACGTTTCCAGTATCTCTAAGGAGTATGCACTGGGAAGGGGGCTGTAAGAGAGATAAAGCACTCACTTTATAGATCTTGAACAAATAAAAGCTGATAGAAATCCAATTTTCATTTCTTTCCCAGTTCATCTTTAGTTCGGCATTTTCACTCCTTTCCTGATTAAGTCCCAGCCCTGCACGAAATTGCGCATGCACCGCATTTCTCTCGCTCTCTCTTTCTCTGGGAGCCTGAGGCTTCTGCCACCCCTAAATCCAACGCTTTCCCCATACTTACCCCTCCTGAGGGTGACGCACATCTAGAACAGCTGCTAGCTGCTTTTTTTACTTCCTTTTGAATGTTTTCCCCCCAAAAAGAGTACGGAAAGTTGGATTTTGTAACCAGACCAAAGGTGATGTTGGAAACAGGTATGTAAACACACACACATTGAGCCTATGTTTAAAATCATAGAATATATCCATATTAACAAATATTATCTAGAGGACAAAAGTATAACAACACTTGTTATAACAACACTTTTTACCGATGCAGCAGCTTTCACCGAGGGTCTCAAGCTACGGAGAGTGGACAAACATGGTCATTCCCTTTTCCATGGGACAAGCAAAGAAGAGACCTTGTGAGAGGCGACCAGTGAGTGACAGATGGAAGCAGGACCCAGCTCACCTGCATTGAAGCGTAAAATAACACTGCCTGGGAGTCTCCTTGCTTGCAGATTATGCTATGGTGATTATTTACCATTCCCCTACATGCGTCTGTACTGGGAGCTGAAATGCTGAAGGAGATGGCTGATGTGGGAAACAAAAATTGGATCAACACTTTCTTTCAATGAGTTTGACCAACTAGTGGAACAAACAGCTGAGTAAAAAATGGGTGCTCTATGGCCCTATGTCTTCAGTTCCAAACGGGGTGTGCTGTTGGCAGCTGTACCTTAAATAAGTTATTAAGCTCAGCCCATGGGTAGCTGTTGTGAAATGCCACGGCCAGAGCTTTCCACAAGTTCAGCTTCACAGAAGATTAAAAGATCTGTTCTTGTCTTAAACTGCGAATGGATTTCCGATTACTTTTAAATAGCAGAAATGTTAGTCCTGCTTATGAAAACGTAAGGGATTTCAGTGGAACGATTCACACACGGAAAATCCAGAACATGCACATGTTTTAGGATCAAGCTTCAAGCGTCATGTCCCGGCTGTCCTTTGATTAGCGCTTCTGCCCCCCTGGTCGCCCTGCCAACATCAATGGCTCCATGCCAGAGCAAAACGGGAACAAGGTTAGAGAAAACCAGAATTGGGATCTTAATATGTGACATCTTCTGCATTAACAGCTCTGGAAGTGAAAAGGCTCGGCCCCTGCGTGTCTCACAAAATGCAGCCTATGCGCTCGGAGTTAACGGAGCGAGCAAATCTTTCTGTAAACTTAATGCTTGTGCCTCTGATGGGTGGAAAGTTCCTGAACACATAAACATTAAAAAAGGCACATTGATACTAATTTTTTCCCTTGCAGGTGTGTTACTCCTCCCACGGATGTTAATTAGAGCCAAGACCATTTTTTACAATGAGAGAGTGGGCACTCCCGAGTTTTCGGTCTCATTGAGATTTTCTAATGGGAAGAGAGAGGACTGGATTTGAAAAAGGAAAAAAAAGCTATTGCCTGCCTGCCAAATACCCACAAAGGGCTTGTCTGTCTTACAGAGCACGTGGTAATGAAAGTCTGCATGGAGATTACAAGCTGCTCGTATGTGTGCAGTGTGTCTGCAGGCCCGCAGTACGGATAGCTTTGAGCTAGTTAAAATCGCACACAGTTCAGAGAAACGCAGTCATTTTGGAATAGGTTTACGTTTAAAGTTTGCCTAAATCCATTTCAGTGAGATTTTTAAAGCAGTTTTATTGCATCCTAGCAGGGAGCTTGAGATGCTGATTATAGGAACAGTTTCTGCATCTGCCTCTGCTGAAGGGAAATGGAAAAGAGTGGAAAGATCGGAGGAGCTGGAGGCAGCTTTGGTACAAATACAGAGGAGATGCATTGCAGAGTAACTCGTGGGGTGGAAAATGGATACAAAATTAGTAGGCCTTTAAATTAAAAAAAAAAAGTCTCCCAACAGGCAAATTCTCAAGCTGCAGAACATCGAGGAAATTGCTGTGACCTGTATCTCAGAGCATCGAGAAATGAAAATACCGCAGGCACCAGGGCTGCGGTGCAGTAGATTTCTCTGGGCAATGGAGAAAAGCAATACATTAAAGTCAGCCTTGCTCTGTAAGTGATCACTGGTCAGCGCCGTTCCCTCATTTTTAAAAAAATCCCTTAAAATGCTTCGGCAGTGGCTCATGGGTTGGCCACAGCCCAGCGCCATCCTACTCAAGCCCAGGTGCGCAGCTTCCCCTGTGAGTGTCTTTGAATAAGAAAAACAGAGAGATAAAACCATAAACCCAAACACCTCACCACCTGGCTGGGAGAAAACCATTTCCTCCTTTAACACGCTCCTAGATCAGGAATGTTTTGTCAGAGGCTCGCTGAGAACTGAAGTGCTTCCAAAATTAGGCTTATTGCATTTTTCTTATTATTATTTCATGTATCTTATGTGTCAGCTGCAAGTCCAAAAGCTAAAATAGCATTTAGAAGCACAAAATCCCCTTCTACAATTTGATGTCATTAGAAGGAGGCTTCCGAGATGGAAATACCGGGTTCTGTGAGAAATGTCTGTTTAAAAATCATGATTTTTCAGCAAACCACCCTGACACTGAGAAACATCACATCACCGCCCGCTGCCTCACGGGCGGCTGGAAGCAAACGATGGAGTCTGAGCCTGCGGCGCTTGCATCAGATGCGAAGCAGTGGGGTGCACCAGCTCCTTCGCAGGGAGGGAGGGACAGCACCTTGGAAACTTGGGGCTGTATTTTTTTTTTGTGTGCCCTTAGATCTCTGCAAAGGATTTGTGAAACCATTAAGGTAGTTCGCAACCAGGAGGGAAACGCTGCACAAACGAGGTATAACAAGGCCTTGCCTCTCACCAGCTACCTGAAGTGCTGCCAATGGCAAGAGATTCAGCATATTTTTATCTCCAAACTGGGATGCAGAAACCAAAGGCAATCACAGCCCCTTTTGGAAATGCCAAACAACTTTTATTCTTGGCCATTTCGCCAAGATCATTTGAATTTACCCTATTAATTTTTGGCTGTTTGGCCCTCCCGTGGTGAGAGGGAGGATGTGTTTTGCTTTCTTGCTTTGTTGGTTTACATCTCTTTCATGTCTGTCTGAAGGAAATGCCCTTGTAATGCCATCAGGTTTGTTCATCTCCAGCACACAGTGAATTGCAGTTGGAGCATTTACTACCGATGTTACCTCAAGCTTTGGAGTCGCCTTCTGTCTGGAGCTGCGCTCACACTAAACCAGGCTGTTTGCCTGTTTGTATTTATACACAATGCAGAGCCTTTTTTCTTCACATATAGGTGTGACAGCGTACATACCAGGCAGCTGGATCATATTCAGCCCAGACACGAACAAACTCATCCAAGTGATGGGGCCCCAGGATGGAGGAGTCTCTTGTCAGGTATTCAAAATTGTCCATAATCACAGCCACAAACAGGTTTAGCATCTGCAGAGAGGGAGCAATAATGTAGTTAGAAGAGAAGAGAAAGAAGAGAAAGAAGAGGAGAGAGGAGAGAGGCGAGAGGTGAGAGGCGAGAGGCAAAAGGCAAGAAAAAAAAACAAGCTGGAAGGTACAATTCTCTTAGCAGGGTGTGTGGTTTCTACAAGAATCAACTCTGCAAATCTAGCCCTTGGGCCCTGGGGACCCTGCTGCCACCTCCTCCGCCCCTGCGTGTAGCAAGCCCCTTCCAGCTCCACAGTATGCATTGGGTTTGCCATGGCTTGGGAGCGTGGGCAGTTTGGCCATGTCCCCATCACTGGCCGTGCCCTACAGCACCCCCCATACCAGAGCCTGATGGGCTCAGCACCTCTCCCTTGCCCCTTCTTCACCCTACACCAGGCCAGACCAGCCCAGGGACTGCAGCAGCTGCTCCACCAGCTGGGTCATGTGAACTCTTCCAGCACTTTCATATCAAGGCTCATCAAGACAAGAAGAGCTAGAAGAAAAACATTCTTCAGCCTGAACATCCTATTTTAGACTCATAACCATTCAAACCCTCAAAGATCCCCAGAAAGACAAGGGGTAGGACATGCAAAAGGCTCTTGTCCCTAATGGCCAATGCCTAACAGAGCCTGGCAAAGGCTTCTGGCATATAAAGATTCTCCTCTCATTAAAGCCAACGGAAGAGGATTTCAACGGGAAAAGATCAAGCTGCAGCCAGCAGAGTGGAAGAGCAGGAGGGCAGGCGGGAATGGGTGCTCCTGGGCGGGATAAGGACCTGGCTGGCCTGAGGCCCCTTTCTACCTTCCTTGTGCCTTTTGCAGGGGGGCTGAGCCGCTGTCGTGAGGGCAGCTCCTCTGCACCGCACTGAGCCAGGAGGGCTGCGCTGAAGCAGCCTGCGAGCAGGGATGAGAAGAATTAAACTGAATACGGATGCCTGGGTGGTCTGCTGGCCTTTATAAGAAAACCAGGCAGTGGAGTTCGGGGGTCGTGTAGTTTTAAAGAATTCACATTCATGTGTGATGTGGAGAGAGGAAGGAGCCGTGGCTCTTGTGGGGACACACGACCCACCAGTCCAGACAAGCAGAGTCCATGACAAATCACCATGTCACCACCAAATGCTAATCAGAAACTTCCCAGACCTGTAGTCCAGCTGTTTTTTTGAACTCACCCGAACAGAAAGCAGGGGGCAGAACCCAATCCCCAACATATCAATGTCCTACACTGGGGGTTTCTTACACTGCCCAAGGGTCTTCTCCAGGCCAAGCTGTACAGCACATGGCTGGGTGCTGGCTGCAAGCAAGGCTTGAATTCCCGCCTGTGGCTGATCTTAGCTAAGGCTCGTCAGCTCGAACGTGGCACCACGCCGAACAGCTCTGCTGGATTTGGGGACCCAAGCCAGCGGTTCGTGCCACCCCGGTTCCTGGATGCTCACAGGCTCTGTGTGCAACACATCCCTGGGATCGCGGTGCAGTGCACCATGCGGTACTGGGCAGGGATGTCCAACCCCGCCCTCAATAAGCTACTCAAAGGCTGGAAGTGCTATAACCACATCAGCAGGGCTCACCCGTGTGCTGCAGGTATGCCACATGTAACACAGTACCCCCAGAGCATCAGGAGACAGCAAAACTTTTGAGAGCTTGCCCCTCGATCCCAAGCCCCTTTCCATTAATCCCAGCTCCATTCAGGGCTCAGTAAAGTTTTCCCTTGCTTGTGTACAACTGTTTCTAAAGTTCCTGTAAGTTTTTAAATTTTTCAACAGCACAAATTAGAAGAGGAAAATTAATGTCAAGCCAGACATCCACAAAGAGCCAGAAACAACACTTAAAAACAAATACGTTTTCTCCAACTCCCCCCAGTCTATGGCATAAAAACCATGGAACAAACCATAAAGCCATGCCCTCCTGGCAAGGCAGTGGCTCTGTAATGCTTTAATCACTTGTGGGGAACCGCAGGTTTCGTTGCAATGAAGTGCTGAATGCATTTTAAGAAATGAGTTGCAGCCCTGTCCCGTTGCGTTCCAGCTCCTTGGCTTTCCCCTGACTATTTTGGGAGCCTGCCCTGTGCTCTTCACGAGGGCTCTCCCCGCTCTTTGCCAGCAAGCCCAGGCTGTGGTTTCACCAGGTTTTTCCGGGAGCGCTGACTCAGGGACAAAGCTCAGGCAAAGCTGTATTTTGCACAGATCTGCTCCAGCCTCCAATTCTGCTACTACATTTTGAGTGGGACGGCTGAGAGGGGCCAGGGAGAGCGAGTCGGTGATGGGCAGGGTGTGTGTGTGTGTGTGTTGTTGAGTTTTCTTTAAAGAAAATGCTTTAGGAATGATAACGCACTTGCAAATAGCAATGAGAATGTCTGGTGTTGGGTTAGGGATTTGTACAAGGAAAAAATTGGGCTTTAAAACACAAAGTGCTGAAGGAATCAGTAAATGGAGCATTAACTTTGTATAAGCTTTCAGGGCTCCAAGTTTTTTAATATATGCAGAAGAAGTAAACCACAGGATGTCAAAGGGGCAACAGCGGTCGGACAAAGGATCTCAGCAGAGGCCATTGAAGCTGGTCTGTCTGTACCCAGCATCAAACTGCCACGTGTACCTCTTTTTCCTGGTGAAAGGCCTCTGATGGTAGCAGGGATTAGCTGCACAAAGTGTCAAATCTTGTATTTGAAAGCAAAGCCATGGAACTGAACGTAGGCTCTGTACCTTGCTTTTTGGTACATGTCAGAGCTGTGACTTTCATCTCCTCCTGCTTGAAGTTTAATTGGGTCCCTGTCCCTGGTTTTTCATTCCTCTGTCCCAGTGGTACAGGAAAGTGAGCCAAGCCCCAACAGCAGGGAGCTCTTTATGCACACGAGTGATGGGCAAGACACAGGCACCTATTAAAGCTTAGACCCAGCCCCATGTGATGGCCATGGGCGCCAATCAAGTACAACTGTCCTGTGTCCTTTCAGGTCTAAAGCTTTCCTGGCACCATTGCAAAAGAAAATTATCATTGCAATTTATTTGACAAACAAAACAAAACACAAGGCATCAACTAAGTGTGATGCTCCCAGCCGCCTACCGCAAGCGCTTCTGAACCGATGGTGTTATCTTGGCCATTCTCACCCTGCCCTCCCCAATCCCCTTCTTCAAAGGACCATGTTACAAATCAAGACAAAACAGATTAATGCTTAATTCCAAATATTAGACCCCGGTGTGGGAAGATAAAACCCTTCCCTTTAAACTAAATGACTAAAAGATCTCTTTGGGGATTAAAGGGATTTTTATCACCAGGATGATAAATGGTTTTTAGCGAAGCTCTCTTGTAATGTTGTATAAATCATAATTAGGGAGAAGGAGGAAGCAAGGGGGTGGGGAGGGAAGGGCTGGGGGGGAGGAACCACACCGGCACCTCCCCGTTGGGAGAGATGGGGACTGACTTACCAGGAAGGAGCACAGGAAGATGAATGACACAAAGTAGAAATAGGCAAAATCGCTGCCACATTCGTTTTTGGTGAGTCCGGAGAGCGGGTCGCAGACTCTGTTGCTCAGGCACGACAGCATGATCTCGTGCCAGGCTTCCCCCGTGGCACTCCTGCGGACGGGGAGGCAGAGGCTGAGCTTATCCCCATCCCCGCTGCAGACCCTGGCAGGCATCCACCATGCTGTATTACTGCACCCAATTAACTAAATTAACTAGGTGGAAGGCTGCATCCAAGTGGAGAGACTTCATTTACATTAGGAATTTGAACTACCAGCCTGCTGGCATGAAAAAGAAAGGAGAAAGAACATTTCCCTCTGTTACAGGGGGGTAAAAGAAACCGAACAGGGTCAGGTAGGCTAAGCTTTATTGGTTTTACGGAGAATAAAACCAGATTGATTAAAATATGCAAATATAAGCAAACAGAGCTGAGACTTTCTCCTCTCAAAGCAGCTAACGTTTCTGTCCTAGTGCTGGCTGCAAACCCTAGTGGAGGGGATGGGAAATGAAACCAGGCTTCTCCACTCGAACCTCTTATTTCCCTTATCAGGCATATCCAGAAAGAGCAGGACGGGCTGGTTGGTCAGAGAGACTCGGATCCCTTTTTCATGACAGTCTCCTGGGTTTTCTTCATCATCTCCGTCCTCCCCCTCCAACTTCTACTATAGGGAGAAAAATAGCCCAATGGAAAAACTTTGGGGTCCCAGAGGGTCTGTCCTCAAAATAAAGCACCCCCTGCAACGTGCACGCATGAATTGGAAGCCAGGGGATCCCCTGTTTGCTTACCCTGATCTCCTACATAATCTCAGATTTCCCCTCTGTGATTTCTGCACCCTCTCAGAAAGCCTTTAGGGGCAGCCCTCCACAGCCCATGCTGATCACAGCCGTGATAATCTGGATGCAGAGCCAGCTCACAAGCCTTCCTCCTGGTCTTTGAGAAAGCTTGATACTCAGTGTAAACCGAAATAACTTCCAGGCTACTCCTAATTACACAGCAGCTTCCCCCAGTGGTGGCATTGAGTCCTGAAGCCCCGTTGCCCTGCGCAGAGCCCTGCTCGCCCATCCCAGTCCTGCTGCCTCTGCCCCCTCTGTCCCACCGCGGCTCTCTCGTGGGTCTGGAGAGGGACCAAGAGTTTTGGGCAAGAGACCGGATAAGTATCTGGTTTTATTAAAATTCAGAGTTTTGAGTTGAGTGATTATTCTGGGCTAGAGAGGGCTAATTGCATTTCCCTCTGGCTTCACAGGAACTATGCAAACCAAATCCCAGGCAGCCATCCAGTTACAAGTGCTGCATAATACCAGAGCCGAGCCTAGCCCCGGCGCGGCTGGCAGTGGTCGCGGGGCCAGGGTGGTTATTAACCACGGTGTCACCACACCACACCACACCACGCACATCCAGACCAGTGAAATCCTCCCCAGGCTGCCCCAATTCTGAGCAGAGCCTGCACTTCATTTTTGCCAGATCTGAAAATGAAAATCTGTCATTTCATTGGTTTGGGGGGTTTGGTTTTTTTTTTTTCCATTTGAAAATGCTTCATTTCCAGGCAGAATGAACCCAGGTGGAAACACTTCCACTCTGAAGCAGAGGTGAGATAGATGTACGAAGTGTTAACTTGTTGGTAAGGCAAAAATGACCAGTTAAAGGAATTCTCACTTTAAAAAAAACCCCAAAAGTAAACTTCGTGACAGCAACCATATCGATCAGTTAAACCAGGAGGTTTCTGTCTTACATTAAGCACCTGAGTCAACAGGGGCTGTCACAGCGCTGGGTGTCGCTTTGTGGAGATGCTGCTGTATTGAATCAGATCTATCAGATTCGGATATCACAGAATCACAGAATCGTTTAGGTTGGAAAAGACCTTTAAGATCATCAATTCCAACCATTCCCCTAACCCTGCCATCCCACCACTAAACCCTGACCCTAAGCACCTCCTCTGCCCGGCTTTTAAATACCCCCAGGGATGGGGACTCGACCCCTTCCCTGGGCAGCCCCTTCCAGCGCCTGACAGCCCTATTCGGATATCACAGAATCACAGAATCGTTTAGGTTGGAAAAGACCTTTAAGATCATCAATTCCAACCATTCCCCTAACCCTGCCATCCCACCACTAAACCCTGACCCTAAGCACCTCCTCTGCCCGGCTTTTAAATACCCCCAGGGATGGGGACTCGACCCCTTCCCTGGGCAGCCCCTTCCAGTGCCTGACAGCCCTTTCGGGGAAAGAATTTTTCCCAATGTCCAACCGCAACCTCCCCTGGCACAACTTGAGGCCATTTCCCCTTGTCCCATTGCCCGTTCCCTGGGAGCAGAGCCCGCCCCCTCCAGTTCCCCCCTCCTGTCAGGCAGTTGTAGGGAGCGATAAGGGCTCCCCTCAGCCTCCTCTGCTCCAGGATGAACACCCCCAGCTCCCCCAGCCGCTCCTCGTAAGATGTGCTCCAGACCCCTCCCCAGCTTTGTGGCTCTGTTCTGGGCATGCTCCAGCAATGCAACATCTTTCTTGTAGTGAGAGGCCCAACCCTGAACCCAGCATTTGAGGGGCGGCCTCACCAGTGCCCAGGACAGGGGCATGCTCCTGCTGGCCACACCAGTCCTGATACAAGCCAGCATGCTGTTGGCCCTATTGGCCACCTGGGCACACTGCTGGCTCATATTCAGCCACCTGTCAACCAGATGTGCCAGGCCAAGCCTTAACGCCAAGGAGGAAGACGCAGGAACTGACGTTTTACTCCCAATACCTTCCTTAGAAGATGCCCAAGTCTCAGCAGCTAAACTGGCATGGGGAAAAACAAGGACTCGCACACTGGTCTGATGGTGTTTTATACTCTACTTACCTGAACAGAAGCATCAGGGCTTGGAGGAAGGTACGGAAGTTATTGTGCCGATTAATGGAGGTTTCATCATCTAGCGCAATGTTTCCAAATACCTGCCATGGAAAACAGAAGCAATTCAGGCCAAACGTATCCTCATGTGGATGTTGTCAATAAAGGCAGATCAAGTAGGGTTGCGAGAAAAGTCAGGAGAAGAATTTGTGCTGGTTCAAGGGTTTTCAAAAGCTAGAATAGTTTCTGTGCTGAGGAGGGAGATAAAAATGTGTTCTGGAGATCAAATAAGGGAAAAAAAAAAATCAGTTTAATGCACTTTGTCTTCACGCAGACCCTTTCCAACACCACCGTTCAGCTCCATCCCCAGCCAAGAAAACTGTCTCATTTTTTTTGAAAAAGTGCAGTGCCTAAGCTGCTCCCTGCTCTCAGCTCTTGGCCTGCCTGTACCCTGGGGAAGGAACATGTCCTGCCCGCAGGGCCACGGCTGCCCACCACTGCCGCCAAGGATGCTCTGCTGCAGGTTTGTCGCCCGCGGCCAGTTTGTACCCCCAGCAACATCTGTACTCCCAGGGCCATGTTCAATGCAAGACCTGGCAATAAGGTAAAAAAATCAGGTAGAATAAGGGTAGAAAAAGTGGCCTTTTTGCACTTCTAATTTGCCTGACGCTTTCTCTTCATCCCAAGTCAGGCGTTGATCCTGCTGCGCAGGCAATAACCCATTTGCACCCTGAACCAGTGGGACAAACCCAGGCTACTTACGGTCAGTATTCAAGCTAAAATTTTACCTGCATGCCAATAATGGCATAGATGAAGAAGAGCATTGCAATGAGGAGACAGACATAAGGCAAGGCCTGTGGAAGAGGAGAAGGTGCTATTAATTACAGCAAACGCATACATCAGCTGGTAGCATTTAATTCCTGGGCAGCACCATGTTTTGCAGCCTTTGTCCTTCAGCTGAAGGGAGTGGGAAGAGAAGATGAACAATTCTGGCAGCCTTCAGAAGACAAACGCCTGGAGCCAGGAATTCATTGATCACAAAACAGTCTGGGCTTTCCAAGGGCTCCCTGTACGTCCTTGCAAGCAAATAAGCAGTAAGCAGGGACAACACAAGAAGCAGCTCCGCAGCAAGCGCTGGAGCTGCCAGCAGGCACTGGTACTTTCTATGCATAATTGTAAAAACATTAATTTTTAATGACCTTGCTGTAAATTTAGTACGAGAAAAAAAAAATATACATCCAAGAAACACATTCCTACACTGAAACAGGCCCAGATTGCAATCCCAGGAGGATAAAAAGATTCTGAGTTTTAGCAAGAAATCAGTGAAGGCTATGATGTAATTATGTCACCCAAGCTGAGAGTAATAGCTACCTTCCACTAAGGCAAAATGAATAGGTAATTAATGTCTATTAATTGACAATAGCTGAAAAAAAGGAGAAGCCTTGCCCTAGGGCTAGACTGTGTGATGCTCAGGGCAGGATAGGGGTTATGCATCCTGCAGGGACCCCAGTAGGAAACATGGAGCAAAGGGCTGATGTGGCTTCTGCTGGACAGCTTTCCACAAGGGACAAGGACCAAGAGCTCGGGGACAGGAGAAGGTGGCCAAGCAGCTCCCCATGCAGCCCTGGAACCATCCCAGCTCTGCTTCGGGCACAGCACTCTGCACACACACTTTGGAAAGGGTCGGGTTTATGCTGAAAAGGGCCTTGGCTGAGCCCCTCTCCCAAGACCCAGCCAAGACTACACAGTCTAAGGACACTCATCTGACACCTGCAGACCCCACGTCTCAGCCTCTGGTGGAGCCTCTGCTGGCTGCAGGATTCCTCATCAATTACAAGGTGAGACCAGAAGCAGCAACGCCTCCATCTGCCCTCAAGGAAAACACGGCCCCCCAGCCCGCAGTCCCTTTCCATTAGCTGTTCAATAGCTGGATGAAAGCAGAACTCAGAAGTTGAATGCAAGAGCACCAGCCACCTGTCTGGTGTCTCCCAAAGTACAGCAGAATACAGCACTCGCTCCCACCCCAGCACGGATAACAGCACGGATGCCTGCAGCTCTTCTCCAGGTTGCTCATAGAAAGAAACAATCGTGATGTTCCCATCTCCACCCTCCAAAAAGGTTTTCCCTCCTTAGTCTAAAAGATCTAATAGAAAATTCCCTCTCCACCAGCTCTGGTGCAGGGCAATAGCCATGTTCACACTCTGCTGAAACCAGTTCTCCATCCCAATTCTCTCGCTGCTGTCACGGGGCTGGCCAGTGCTCCCAGCCTGGTGTGGGCAGAGCCACCCGGCACCCCCCTCCAGCCGCAGGAGAGAAATGCTGCCTCCTCTGAAAAAGTCCTCTCCGTTTCTGAAGAGAGAATGCTCCTCCCCACAGTTTTATCACCTAAAATAACCTCTCTGCATTGTTTTGACTCAGACACCATGATGTATTCAAAAGCGCAGCTAAAGCAAAAGAAACCGGTTGCCCTGCATCCCACTGCGCTCTGTGTCATTAAACACCGCTTGCCACCATCACACCTTCCAGAAAGCACCTTGGTGTTGCACTGACCTGCAGACAAGCTTCCCTGAGCTTCCCACAGCACCCAGGACATCAGCTATCACCCACAGACCACGGTGCTCAGCCCAGAAGAGGCTGAGACCCTGTGCAACGGCTCAGGCATGGTCCCCAGGCTCGCCAGGTCGTGCTTGGGAGTGTGGCACAACACCAGCCAGCGGGGGGTGAAGTTTGCCGATCCATCTTCAGCCACTCCCTGACCTCCTTGTGCTTTGCTTCCCCAGATCACTTCCCTTAATTCTATTTCTCTGAAAGTCCTGCAGGATCCCCGGAGCCAGGGAGGTCAAGTGCTTTCTGGGTAGAGGGTCCACGTGTGATGGGACTGGGGTCTGCACCCTGCAGCTGCACAGTCAATAAATATGAGCGTGCTAGAGCTCAGTAACACTGCTACAAAAGCCTGATTTCAGATTAAATGATCTCCTCGCTGAACTGCAGAACACGAGTGCGCCCCATAACCGGAATTAAAACAGACCAAGCTGTGGAAATGCGCTGCAAACCAGCAAAGAGATGTTAAAAATAACCAGCTTTGGGGCATGTGGGCTTTTCTTTAGATCTGGAAAATAGCTATCTTGAAGGTAAGCACAGGTTGAGAACTATGCTGCTGTAAGGCAGCCGTTTTGGGGGTCGCTTGGCTCAGAAATGCCAAATCCAGCTGCCATAGCCGGCTGTCCCTGCGCCACAATGTGCCAGCTGCCACCATGTGCTGAGGCTGGCCGGGAGGGAAGGGAGGGGAGAAGGGCACCAGGGAAGGCAACTGTTTCAACTTCAGGACAAAAAGTAATTTCTGTAATCCTCCACATCACATAAACACAGCCCCATGTTGTACAGCTTCGCCGTTTATATTACCAAAAATGCAATGCTTTGGGTCTCGCTTCTATCAAATTCTACCAAGACTGAAACCTGGTGAAAGCAATTTAACCTTGCACTCGCTGCAGGCAAAGAGCAGGCATTAAGGCGCTAATTAGTCAGACCACCACCTCCTTATGTTAATTTCCAAGTCTCAAGATTCTGCCATAGGGAATTTGGGGTGGTTTTCAAGGGCAACTTGAGCTTTGCGCACCTGCAGCGAGTCTGCATCAGTACCCATCCGGCTTTCCGACTCATCCTCCAAAAACGCTCAGCACCTGCAGCGTTCCGGGGATGCTCAGTGCAAATCAGATAGCATTTCTGCAGAATTAATATTCCTGTAATTGCTTTGCAGAGGTGCAGAGAGGCTGTTCCCTTGGCAAGAGGAAGTTCTTTGGTACTCAATGGACGATGCTACAGATGTGCCAAACATTATCACCTCCCCATGTCTCTTCCCTGCCTCCCACCCTGCCTAACACTCACCTTAAAAGACTGCACAAACGTCCAGAGCAAGATGCGGATAGTGTAACCCTGGCGAAGGAGCTTGATAAGTCTCGCTGCCCTGAAGAGCCGCAGGAAGCTGAGGTTGATGAAGTTGTCCTGCGGAAAGTAAAGGTTTTGTGTCCTTCAGAAATTAACACGCTTAGAAACCACAGCCCGCAAAAAAGAAATTAAAATTACCAGCTTCACGATCTAAGCAGCAAATCGGCCACCAGAAAACCTTCCAAAAGAAACATTCGTCAGTGCAGATCACTCCACATGCAGCAAGTATGAGAAAATCCCTCTCCACAAGAGCCCTCCCCTCTGCTACTGGGTCAATGGTAGAAAAGGAAAAGGCCCTTTCACACTGTCCATGGAGGTCTTGTTTTCTTTGTGTGAGGCAGATTTTTCTCCCCCTAAAGACTCGGGGGAGGTAACGGTGCCATATTATTATTTTTGTAAAGAAAGATGTTGTTTTGAAGTCTTGGTCAGCTCGCTTTCTGCAAGGAATTGAACTTAAGCCAAGACAGTTGCAAGGGACTACGTCTGTAGCCTCTACCATAACAAAGAAAGGCATTGTCCAGTGAAGATTAAAACATCCTTGAAAGAATGAGGATGTTTTCTAACCTGGAGGTTTTAAATGTTTACTCAACACGTGACTGGACAGGCTCATCAAGGAGAAATGGCACCAGCAAGACTGTTTGGAAGATGGATCAATGGCAGCAAATCAATTGGGGAGGTTGAGCGTTCAACAGCAGGAGGGCACCTTAGAAACCTGCTGATTTTTTCAATTGTTATTAAACGTGCCTTCGCAGGTGGATCAAAGAACTGCCGGAGACAGGTTCTGATTTCCATTTGTTTTGCATGATTCTCCCCACCCTGCACCCCATTTTTTTCTTTCCTTCAGGGAGAAGAGGTTTCTTGCCCCAATGAGCTAATCTAGAGAGGGTTCTTTCCAAAACAAAACATGCAAAAGCCAGATCCCTCTTGCCCTCCTACTTTAAGGAGATGATAAATATCCCCCCTTTCCGTACTGATTCCAATTCACTTTGTGAATCTCTGTTCACAGCCACTTATTTGACTGAGTTAGCTAAGGAGAGAAAGCATCCCACTTTAAACTGTCAAGCAGTGGAGTAGAAAATGTAATCGTAAGGAGCTCTTGTTGGTAAAGATGAGCAAAAATAGTCTTTCCCTTGTATTACTGTTTTACCAGAAGGCACCCAGTCATATTGAACTGACCCATGTTTCTTGCTCATTTGGCTACAGAGCTCATGCTGAATTTGAGGGGCTTGTTGGATCTATTCATTCATTTAAATGCCAGCTCGATTTTGGGGCCATCAGCATCGCATTCCATCAATCCCATCAAAGAGTTCAAGAAATCAGTCTCAGGCATGCACTCGGTTTCTCTCATGTTAAAAACGCAAGCAGCTCAGAGTTAGGCACAGACTGTATATCAGACTCAATCCTCAAATAAAGAGAAAAGAGAAAAGCACAGGTATGTTCAATGAAAGAGCAGACAACACTGAGCTCATTCCAATCAGCAACAGAAAGCAGCTCTGGCAGGCAAAACACAAGCACGGATTCCCCTGGGTTGCTCAAGGGCAGTAAATCAAGCACTAAAAACTCAATGCTTGTCTCTTAGCATCAGCTTCTGGTTTATTTTTCACATCAGTTTTGTTCCCTTCACAGAATACCGGCTGAACTCATCTTAGCAGGTAGGGGCTGTGTAGGACCCAGGGCCCGAGCCGGACCGCGGCTGGATAACTGGGGGCCGTCAGCAATCTGGTTGTGGGTAACCTGCTCCCCCCGTGCAGGCTGAAACACCCCCACCGAGCGGCTGCAGGGGGGCTGAGCGCAGGGCAAGGATTTAACCCAGAGTCTGTTTTAATCACGGAAAGTTTCCCCGCCAGTCAGAACTGGTTCAGACCTTATGTTTAAATGTTCAGGGCACTCGGGCGTCAGGCCTGCAAGCCTGACAAATCGTTACCTTCAGAGCAACGCTCGAGCCAGATCTTTCCTGTGTGCAAGCCTCACGCTCCTCTAAGGAGCACGTGCAAGGGCCGCGTCTGCAGGATCCACCCCTCTGCATATGAACCTGCCTTACCTCCCTCTTCCCACCATACTGCACCCACCACCTGCCTTACCTCCCTCTTCCCACCATACTGCAGCTTAGCAGCAAGAATATCGTTGTGCTCGGACTTTGCTGTAATCTCATAACCACAGCTGACACGATGCTTAATGTCTGCTTCAGTCTAGGCTGGCTGCAAGGTCACGCTTAGCGCAGGCTATCCCCATACTACGTGAGGCTTTATACAAGCCTGTACACATGCAATATGAAACAGGGGGCTCAAAACCGGGCAGTTACATCTAAAATCCCTCAATCCCTGGGATTTGGAGGGACAAACAGTCCATAACCTTTTTTTTTTCCCCCAGCCCCAACCCCTCCCTGTTTGACTCAGGCACTGCCATTTCCTAAAGCACAATGAAAGCCTCAGCTTTGCGGGGAATCACTTGCAACCCAGGAAAATCCACCATCACCAACATTCGCAGACCATTCAAAGGACCGTTCTCTGCACTGTTCGTAGGTAGGCAAAATTACACACGCTCGTGATGGATGGAAGGGTTCCGCGTGTGTAACCCTCGGCACATCGCATAGAAAACCCATCCTTCGACAACCCAACCGTCCAGGCAGGTATTAGAATTGCATGCAGTTAAAGGGGAAACTCCACATTGCAATATTTCTTGTGTATAACAGTGTTTTGCATCAATTCTCCTCCCACTGAGCTGCCTCTGTAACACACAATCATCTTCTGGGTTAGCGAGGTCTGTCTTTTTGGGGTTCTGGTTGCTTTTCTGTTGCACAGATGCTAAAGGCTGACCTGTGCTCACAAGAGGCACCATAGCTTTATGAATTTATAATCCACCTGAGAGCTAGCAAATTAGTCACTATTTTCCTAAAAGAGTGGGCTCTAGTACTGAAAGCACCCAGCAGGCCCTGGGGGGTCTGGGCACCACTGGGCACAGCCATCGCCTCCACGGCCGAAGCTCAGCTGAGCGATCCATCTCTGGAGCAAACTGCAAAGCAGGAGGGGAACCAGGAGAACAGACATCATGAATAGAGAACTGGCCTGGATTGCTGTCCTGCCACGGGCAGCCTGCTCTTTTACCCTTTTTAGAGTGTTTTCCATAGTGAAAAGCAGAAAAGCCACAAAGAATAGGGCATAGAGCCATTGCCCAGATCTGTTCCTCCAGCACCTTCAGCAGCTTCACCTTCAGAGTGGTTTCCTCCCCAACACAAGAGCTGTGCCTGCTGTCCACAAGGATGCCGAATGAGCTCCACCGGCTCCGCAGATTTAGTGGTTTGGAACTTTAAACCTGCAATGGTAATAGGAGGTTTTTATGCCACAGCTGGACGTGCTCTGCAGGATTTCATGAAGGAGGCCACGTTATGCTGCCACAAAGCAAGAAACTCAGCAGAAGTTGGGCTGCTCATCCCTGCTTCTTCCTCAGCCCAGCTGCAGAACACAACCACCCCCCAGACTTCAGATTTCTGTCCTTAAAATGAAGGGCTCATCCAAAGTTGCAAAGAGCTGTGGGAAGAGGCATCTGGCCAAGCCAAGAATGGGATCCCTCAGGAAGCTTTGG
This sequence comes from Egretta garzetta, assembly GCF_000687185.1. Lineage (NCBI taxonomy): Eukaryota > Metazoa > Chordata > Aves > Pelecaniformes > Ardeidae > Egretta > Egretta garzetta. Next base: position 2,844,167 of record NW_009259310.1, on the reverse strand, counting down.
CAGTTCTTTTCATCTAGCATCAACCTATTCTGCTAAGGAACTACTGTAGAGGAAATGGTTCCCATTTAGATGTCCATGGTGTTGCCAGTACTGGAGAAGAGCTACTGAGCCGTGCACAGGGTCTCAGCTTACTTTGAAGTTTGGGGAAAACCCTTGTTGATTTTAAGAAGCTGAACATTTTTGCCACACTTGTCTGTATCGTGAGGATTCTGCCATGGCAGGCACATCACACTATGGCCTTTCATCCTGAACCAGGAACACTGGAAAATGATCTAATAAGCACATGACACTCAGATCTCTCCTTGTTCCTTACTACCTTTAAACTTTGGGTCTTCTGCTGTAGTCACTGTAGGCTCCCATCATCCGCAGTGGAAGGAGGAAGGCAGCTCCAGAGGGCAACTCGGTGCTCCAAAGATCTAACCTGGATGCCTTGGATGTCGAGTGATAGAAGGAGCCTGCATCTGCACATATGACCATGGAGACTGCAATCCTAACAAACTATAGGATGAACATTTAAATTTTTAACCTGCAATGTGGACAGCAACGAGGCCAAGATTTGCCCCAATGGAGATAAACTGATTTTTCCAGTCTATTTTCACATGCACAGCTGATGCCAGAGCACTCATCGCTGCTGCCTGGGCCAGGAGTGCACGGAGGTGAATTGTCCGAAGATGTCCTCACAGCTCCCACACTTCTGGAATGCTTCCAGCCTGCAGCACACGCAGAGGGTTCCCTTCTCAGATGGCACCACGCCAGCTTTTAACTTCTACATCATCATTTTCTTCTTTGCTGTTTCCTAGCAGAAAGTTCCTTCCTGTGACCCTCCATGAAGCATGGAGCTTATTTGAAGCCTGTTGTGAAGATTCACTCTAATTTGTTTCTTAACAGCAACTGTGCAACAGAAAGTCCAGATGTTAACACAGGTCCAAGAGTAGCCAAGCAAGTACTTTTGAGAAGCTTATGGTCTCATTTGTGCTAATAACCATAGCCAAGATAATTAAGAATGGAAGAATATATCTATATTTTAGATTGTAGTTTTCTTTATTCATCCTCTATTGCTTTATTTATGATTTTCAAAGAGGCCAGTATTTCCAAAGGCAACTAAATTCCCAGTGGGATCTGGTTCCCAGTACTTTTCAGCCCTGTTCATAACATGGCTTATGCATTTTACTTGAGATGTTTGCTTTTGCATCGAGGGACTCTGTATCCACTGGGGTGGCAAAATGCTTCTATGCATGCTGGTATCACAAAGACTTTTCAAAGTTGAATAAAAATCCCTCTTTCCTATGACTTCTTTTTTTGATTGGAGCAAAGCAAGTCTGTAATCATGTCAATAATTTTTGTTGTGTTACGATATGGTGTAAACCACAGGCTTAAAATACCTGTAAGGCAGTCCAGTTAACTGTACCGCTTCCCTTTGCAGGAAGCTCAGCACATCTCATCGCCAAAGAAACCAAACCGCATCTCTGAGAATTCAATTTGGTACCACCACTTCCCAAACGAAGGGTATCCCAGCCAGCCAATCATCCCTGCTCCAGGTCATCCAGAAGCATCCTTCCCTCCTGTTCTCATCCAATTTGCCACCGAAATAAAGCAAGTGTCAGTCTCCCCTTTATCGTTGTTGGGTGGAACAAGCAGCGGAGAACAGGCTATTGGTAACTGCATTTGCCTCACGTCACCAATTAGCCAAGGGGAAGAAGATGCAGAACAGAAGCCAGTTTTGAGGCACGCTGCAGTGAGGCTTTTTCACCAGTGCAATCGGAAATCTCATCAAAACAAATTAAATTAAAGAAAAACGAGAGAAAATAAAAGCAGAGAATTTAAATAATTGTTTAAATTCAATGAAACCAACCGTGTCCTATATGTGATGTTTTCATGGATGGATATTGGCAAGATTATTTACAAATTTTTTTTTTGAGCAGCAGGTGCACAACATACAGACGGAGACATGGTTTTCGCATTGTATGTTGATTGGATGGCGTGATTCAGCAGGTAGATAAGGAAAATAAAGAACAAAACAGGAAACAAAAGAGAAAATGAGTAATCAGGACAAGCAAAAAAGGAAACTCTGAAAATTTCACTGGAAAAAAACTGCTGGGCTATTGAGGGTGTTATTTTATGATAATTATATAAAGAAAAAATGCTTCAAACCAAAACAGATTCTGAGATCCTAAAGGTAACACAGACAGTGCAGTAGGTATTTGCATTTCATTTTGTAATGCAAATTGGGAGACAATTCACAAACACTTCTTGGGATGTTTTTTATATTTCCAGGCACAGAAATAGATGTCAGTTTGCCATACACCCATGCGGCCTCCTGAGGCCAGCTGTGTCCACAAGGACACCTTCTCCTCAACGCCACCTATTTTACAGTTTTACTTCCGTGACTGGGAGAGTAAAAAAACTGACATATGTGCTTTTGCCTAAGGAAATAAAAAAATATATATATATTCTCCACTGCATTCACAAAGTAAATTACATATGACATGACTACAAAATTAAAATAAAGCAATTAATCAAGGCATTTCTTTTCCTTTTATCTTTACTTTTCAGCGGGTTAAAGTACCAATGCAGCAAGGCTGGTGGAAGCCCAGTCTCTCAAGCTGAGACCGCCCAGGTGAGCAGGTTTATTTACCTTGGAGAACACTTAGAGATTAAAAACAGAGTAATGGAGAAAAGCGGTGCTCCCACAACTATCTGTGAGCCTGATCTCAAAGTTGTACCCTGAAAGCGTCCCCTCTCTGTGAGGAGCTGGAGAGCTGCTCGGGTGGCTCTCATGGGGACCGATGCAGGCTGACGAATGGGTAACAACAGGGCTGAATGCACAGGGAAGGACTAAGGGGGCTGCCCCCCAACCATCCCACGGCTGCCTGTCAGCCGAGGAGAGCCTGGAGCTGAGGAAGGCAAACAGAGACAAGAGCGTCCTCCCCTGGGGACACATCTCTGAGTCGCGATGAGTCAAGACCTGCTCTCCAATTTGGTTATTCCCAGCTCCGTAACATGGTCCAGAGAGCTGCTGTATCCCAGTCACGCACCAAGCCATAATGCTGAAGTGGGGTTAAGCATTAGCTACGGCGTTTTGTGCAGAATGGACGTTCATCCCAGTCCTTAGCTACTACTCTCCCCTACCTGGAAAAGCAAAGGATGGAAAATGGCTGGGCAGAGGCAGTGGGATCAAAGATTCGAGGCCGTACACCTGCTCTGTGCTCTGCGACTGAGGCACCCACTGGTCCTCACCTTGGTCCCTGCTGTTTGCAAACTGCATGCTCGCTATCACTGCATCAGGCTTTTCAGCCATTTTCTACATTTTCTTTTAACTGGTTCTAAATTCCAGAAGCATTTAAGTGACTGAGGTGTAACTCTAGTTGAACAAAATAGCAGGTTATATATTACAAAGATAGTTTAAGGTGTAACCCTTCCAGGTTATGCATGCACTGTGCCACTTTCGAGGCAGCAAAACAGCCCTGGTGTTTCCCAGGCAGCCCTGGGATACCTTGAGTTTCCCCTTACACACTGTGGGTCAGAATAACACATTGCAACCTATCCTGGAGCCAACAAAATGGGACCGGAGCAGAGCATTGGATCCTTCTGCTTGTTTTCCACCCTTCGTGCCAGTCTGTCCACAGGACTGGAAGGAGGGGAAGGCTTGCGGTGGAGATACTGGTACAAGGCTACCTCCGCCACATGCCACTGGATGAAGTAAATTAACTGCTCCATGAAGGACGTCCTGAAAGCTGCTGTTATTTGCTGCCGTTCTGTCATTAATGTCATCTGCAAACTTCCACTTGTGTAGTTAAACAGTGGCTCTGAGACTTGGGCATCAAGGTCACCTTTAAGCAGTCTAAGCTCCTAACGCCCCTTCAGCAGGCCGTGCACGATGGGTTTGAACTCCTGGCCCGTCGTCCCTGTCTGCGGCTGAGATGGACGCGTGCAGCTTACGGAAGCGTACACTGCCGGCTACAAAAGCCGTTCAGCACGGATGAGCGTGCTGCTGCAGGCGGGCGCGGGCTGGAGGGGGATCAGAGGGGAGCTATATGAAAGACATTTTGAAAAACAAGTCTAGCAAGAAGGTGGGGGGAACCTGTGGGCACTCTGTCTGCAGGGGAAAGCTTGTGGAAAGGAGACACGGCAGCTATACAGGAATGCTGCAGAAGGGGAAGATTTAGAGAGAGCAGAGCTCAGGTGGGTCTGTGGACTGAGACTGAGGACCAAGAGGTCAGGGGCTGGAGTGGTACAGGGGGACATATGGTTTTTATCTAAAAGACATGTTTGTGAGCAGCTTTGTATTGGACACGCTGCCAGAGGAAGCTGATGAACTACACTAGAAAGTCCTCATGGATCTAGTTCCTCATAAACCAAAAGCCTCTCCATTACCACCTGGGACGGTAATGGAGCTTAACCCGACTGGAGTTTACTGACTGTTTTTAGAGGTAATTCATACCACTCTTCAAAGGTGTCCCCAAATTGCTGGTACTTTTGGTGCTGGAAACCAGAGACATTACTGCAGCATGGAAGGGTGATGCCGTCACTCCCAGCACCCTTGAGGTTACTGCATCGGTGCCTGCCAACTCACACGAGGGTATTTGGGTGCACATTTACTCTCCAGCCCAAAGACCAGGAAGGGTGTGGGGAACCTCTGCCTACACACTAACTCTTCTGCCCCTAAGAGTTGGCCAGCAGTACCAAGGGACAGCTGCTGCTTCCAAAAACTGGGACGTTCATATACAGGCCCAGACATGCGGCGGCTTCGTCTTAAATTCAGTGACATATCAGCGTCACACCTGTAGCCAGTTCCTCAGGTACCTGGCACCCTCACTGACATTGAGCCACCCCTGTGGGAGCCAGAGGGAGAGGCAATGACCTGTTAACTGAGCAGGGACCGCTACCTGCCCAGCAGGGAATGGGCAACACTGATGGATGGCACTCTGCCTGCAAAACAGCTGTACAAAGGAGGATTTTAATAAGAGGCATGTGGGCTTGGTGTTGTGAAGGAAACGCCTTCCTGAAGGAGAAGATACCAATCTCGGAGAGACCAGAAGCTTCCTTACCACGTGTGAGTTGGCTGTGCTGCTTTCTCACGGTCAAAGTGGCCAAAGGCGGGGTGGAAGAGAAGAGTCAGTCTCTCTTTGTGGCTGAGTTGCAAATGTTTTCCCAAATTTTCAAACCAAGGCAAAGGTTTGTGTGCCTGAGTCTGGCAAGAAAGGGCGTCCCATGACAGGGGGAGCAGAGGCAAGCCCCGGTACCTGCCCACGGTGCGCTAAGTCTCCTAAGCACTCAGACCTTGTGGTCGATCTCAGTAACTTTACCCTGGCTGTAAGCCATGCATTGAAAACAAAAGGTAATCCAAGTTCTACAAGATCAGATTCACCAACTGTTAAATGAACATCATTCATGTGGGGAATAAAACTTTGGGGGGGTTGTGTGCTTTTCTGTACCAAGGAGGTTAGGTAATGATGTATTTTGTTCAAAACAGTAATATGGTCTTCACCACCAGCTGAATGTCCTGTAAAGAAGCCTGGGGAGCATAGGTCTTAGCACACACAAACCAGATCTAGAAGCAAATCCCAGGGACTGAGAGAAAAAATCATGGTAAAGTTCAAATTCATCACATACAGATACAGCATCATCAGCTAAAACATGCATTGGGAGGGGAGAGGAGCAATTTATAAACTGGGTAACATCAGGCTGTAAAGGCTTGAGTCAGACATTTGCTGCCCTTATGGAAAAATCCTCTGGAATTTAACAGCAAGTTTGTACATTTCTTGTAATCTACAGGACTTGTTAGTGGGGTGAGAGAAGTCGTTGTAAAGGTCTTTGTTTGTTTGAATAATTGCCCTGCAAAGCTTGTGTGCATGTAAAAGAAATGTGCCGTGTTCGCCCAGTCCAGACTGCGCAGGCTGACGAGCTTCTGGCTGTTCCTACATCCCCATTGCCTCTCCCCTTCTCACTCCTCTTATTGCCTCCACTCTGCCCCGTGACCAAGACTGGGCAGGAGCCCCCAGGGGCAGACGTGTGCGCGTGCCCTGCAAAGCACCTCACACTATAAACCAGCAGTCTTCGCCGAGAAGCCTTTTAATCTTTTCCCTCTATTAAATTCAACAGGATTTTTCCATTAATAGGCAACAACGGCTCGGGGTTAGAGTCATTTGCTGAACGAGAACGAGCGATGGTTTCCAGGCAGAGTCACTAGCACTGTCGTTCTCATCACAGCTTTTTGCATGAAAAGTCTTTGGGGCAGAAAGCCATGCTCATTTCCACTGAAAGAGCAGGGCTAATGGAAACAGGCTGCCAGGTCACCCGAGGACATCGTCACACGATGAATCCCAGGGGCAGCTCTTGGGAATAAGGCTGGTGGGCAGAAGGGGCAGTGTCCTGACAGGGTACAGCTCTGTTGGTAAATGAAGCAAATTGAGCAAACTGTACTTACCGCAATCTCGGTTACTAAAATATCAGTAATACTTCCCAACACTGTTACAAAATCAAAGACATTCCAGGCATCTCGGAAATAATTCTGCCAAATGAAAACACAAGGGGGATAGAAGGATCCAGGGGTTATTATTTTTTTTTGCAACATAGGATTTGTTTGCTTGTTTTTAAATGCGCATCATGAAATGCAAGCATTTCATGTAGAGAGGAAACAGTTGAAAGTAAACGAGGAAGGCACATACCAGTACACCAAAGGCAATGATCTTCAGCACACATTCCATTGAAAACATGGATGTAAAGACAATATTCAGGCATTTCAACATTTCTTCATATGCTTCTGGAGCATCATAGAACTAAACCAGGATGGAAGAAAGGCTGTTACTGGCAGATCACTTACAGAATAAAACCTTCCCAGCTGACTTGGCTGACTGCAAGACTCTTGCCCATTTTAGTGCCAGATGTGCTTTAAGCAAGACTTGGGGTTACAAGGTGGTCATTCATGCCACTCCAGAAGCACACCATTTGCCTACATGCTATCCTAATGGGGTAGCTGGGGACACACGCGGGATGGGGAGGCTGTTGCTGGTGTACATCTCTCTGTAAGCAGAGCATGGAGCAGGAGGGATGAAGGGTATTTTCAAAACCAGAGGACAACTGCAGAACCCTGTGTTGTTCCAACAGACCCTAAGGATATGGTGACCCCTTGGCTGTGAAGATACTCTAAGCTAGGCAAGGGACAGGAGGGGAGATCATCCACAATACCCAGCCATCTGCATCTCTTCCTCTTTGGCACTGTGGATCGTGTCCCAGAAGCTTGACACTGCTGCAAATGTGAGCAATTTCCCTGGGAAGTGACACTGCAGCAGGTAGTCCAGGCTGAGCCGGGAGCTCCAGACCCGCAGAGCCCATTTCCCATCCCACTGGCCATACGCTGAAAGGGCTATGAGCCAAACCAGCGTTGTGCAGGGGAATCCCATTTGCAATATCTCATCACAACTAAATCACCTCCCTTGGGGACTGACAGAATCCCACAAGGCCTCTAAAAATGACATCAGGCAGATGAGACGTGGCGATTGCTCCTGCCGATCACCCCCCCACTCTCAGGTCGAGAGTACAAAGCTTCTGCAGCAAACACCACATTTGCTATCCCAAAATTGCAAAGATTCAGTAACAGCCCACTAACCTTCATCATTAGGACAATGGTATTGAGGGCAATCATGACCATGATAAAATACTCAAAGGGAGGGGACACCACAAATTTCCACATCTTGTACTGAAAAGATTGCTTGTTCTGAGGCATGTAGCGGGTCAGAGGCTTGGCACTTATGGCGAAGTCTATGCAGGCCCTCTACAAAACAAAAACAGGATGAAAAGAATACAAAAAAAAAAGGTCTGGCAGTCGCTATCACTCGGGATATTGTTGGGAGAGCGAGCGAAGCATTTAGTGGAGGATGGTATTTCCAAAGTGTTTCTCACACACAACGTGGGTACTGACTACCCCTGTAAAATGCAGCACAGGAACCCCAAACTGGGACGCTCCCTGAAATATTAACCCCCAAAACACTCCTATGGCCCCCCGCAATCCTCTGAGACAGCCTTCCATCCCAGCTCCCAGCTCCCAGCAGGTCACGGTCTCTTCCCACTTAGGGAAGGGAGTTACAAATCCACAGGCTTCCTTCAGAAAACACTCTGCCAGTTCCTCCTGATATGTAACTGTAGAAGCTGGAGGACTGGTAAAGATGTTATCTGCGTTCAAAAAAAAAAGGATTGTGAAACCCAGGTAGGTTCTCACATGCAGCAAAACCTGCCCAGCTAATCACATTTCATAAAATGTCAACTGGACTCAAACAATATGTTATCCAACAAATATTACAGGGTGAACTCTCAAAGACCCCCTTAGTTGGCCATTTCTGTTCACATTATTAGGAGTGTGTGAAACTACATTAAAAATTGGTTTCTACCCACAGGAAGCTTTGATTCTGGAGCATTTTCTTATCTTGGATTTAGGTAAGTATTTGAAGTCTTAAATTTGTGCAAAAACATTTTCTGCTCAGTTGAAAAATAAGGTGGGTAAAACATCTCTAAATATTCTGTTTTATTTTGGACTTTTTGTTCGTACAGACAAACAGTGCACTGGTTAATAATAGAATAAGAAGTCATCTCTTTTCATCAAAAATCAGGTCCCAGATTCAAAATAAATGAAAAGAGATGGTGCTTTGCACAACAGGTCATTGAGGCTGTGGGACCCCAGATGAAGGATGCTGCAGATGCTTATAATCTGCATGGATTTGGGAGGAAACTGGATTCTTTCATGGAAGAAAGATACACAGGTGCCGCTAACTGAAGAAAAACCACATCCAGCTCCAGAGGTTCCTGAGCTGAAAATGATGGTATTTGCTAGGCATTAAAGAAAAGCCTCATACATGCTTGCCTGGGTCTTACACCCTTCCCATGGCATCTACCTTCGTCTGCTGTCAGGAGGACATCATCTCAGGCAGGCACAGAACTCGCCTGATGAGAGGAGCGTTCCTCTGGGGAGCTGTAGCAATTGTGGTTCAGTTTGATTTCTGGTGATTGGCCTCTAAAAGGCCAAAGATTTCTGTCTCCTTTCACATCTACGTGCTTGACCGAACATGCAAGTCTATCTTCACTTTGGAGCGGAGGCATGGTCTGTGGGGATGCGTGACAGCGCTCACTAACATGCAGCATTCAGGGGCTCTCCCTGGTTTTGTTTTTATACAAAAGCTGAAACAGTCTGTAATTTGGCCTCTACACCTCACACCCTCAGGTACCAACTGCTCCAAAGCCCCCCACAACACGGGAGGGATGAGGAGTGGGCTTCCACCGGTACCGAGGTGCTCCAAGCCCCCAGGCGCTAACTCCAGATTCAGAAGACATGGGTACCTCGTTTTTCTCGAGGCTGCACTCTGACATCACTTTATCTCCTTGCTCTTGGAAGGTGATGATGATTAACGCCACAAAGATGTTCACAAAGAAAAAAGGGAAGACAACAAAATACACCACGTAAAAGATAGACATTTCCATTCGGTAGCCAGGGCTGGGACCCTGTTCCTCGTAGGTAGCATCCACCGAGTGCTTCAGCACACTGCAATCAAGCGCAAAGAGAGAAGAAAAGTCAATGAAATCAGTGTGAAGCACCAATGACAGCCTGATAGTCACTCACTGGCCTTCACTCATGTGGAGGGTTTTCCGCATATGCTCAGGTCAAACTCACTCCCACCTCTGTGGCTGGGAAGAAGTTTTCCTTGAGGATATTTTTAGGGAAACCCTTGCTGTTTTCACCATTCTGCAGAATGATGGAGATTTGCTATGTACAGATCCACTTATCCCCCGGCCAAGGGGAGAGGATACAGTTAGATCTGGCTTCTCTTCTCTGGTCAACAGGGATGAAGTAAGGGTGGGAAAAGAAAGGTGTTGATGATCTCCAAGTAGGGGAACACAGTGAGGGACTGGAGAAGGGAGACTGATGCTGTATGTTTTATTCTTGATTTTATGAAATAGCTGGATGCGGAGGACAGGGAAGTGCTGCCATGGAGAAACCTGGACTGTGAATTGTACTCCATGTCTCCCAGCAGAAAAGTGTGCCGAAGTCAAGTCAAACGCTGAACCATAATTGTGATTTGGGGACTGTCATACCCATACTTTCAGCACAGGTCACAATACTTTTCCCCTCATTTTCTTATGTTACAATTATTGATTTTACACCTGAGAAAGGCGTGCAAGTCCAAAAGACCAGAGGAAGCAAGCTATTAAATACTGAAAACCGCCTAAGCATCCCTGTGCAAGCTCAGAAGAATGTCAAGAAAAACACAGAGCCTGGCCTGCTGATTCACCCGATAATCGCACAAGGGGAAGTAAAAGCTTATCTGATAAAAGACCATTCGTATTTCACAGGTCACCTGCTGTTTACGTGTCCCTCAGAGCTGTGGAAAGGTGCTACCTCTGGCAGCACTGACCCTGCCCATCCCCATGTACTCACGTTGGCCACCCTTCACCCGTGGAGACAGTGAAGAGCGTGAGCAGAGCCCAGAGCACGTTGTCATAGTGGAACTCATATTTTTTCCATTCCCTGGGCTGCGCCTCCACCTCATTTTTTTCATAATCGAGGTACTGACCCCTAGGAAAAACAGAGATTCAGACCAAATGAGAGAATTAAACCAAATCAGCCGTTTCGTATGACTCAGTGAGGAGCATCGAAAAGCCCCAATAGCAGAGTCCAACTGCGCTATGTATCAAAGACAAATACAGAGACAAGGTTTGTAACAGAAGTAAAGGCCATTTTTTGAGCCATTTTAAGCTACAGGATCTGGATCTGAGGTCTAGAAATGAAAGAAGTTGGAATCAGGACATTCATCCATTAGGCAAAACTGGCGATTAACAGCATTCTGGCCCCACAAAGTGACTGGCCCCACAGAAAACTGCGCGGCTTGATGGGGAAAAGTCTCTGGCTCCTACTTCAGAGCTGGATCTAACTTCTAACTGGGTCCTGCTTTGAGGGGCTGAGGGACCTGGCATCCAGAAAGCTCTCCTCCAACCTACATTTTCCCATAATTTCCCATTTCTTTCCGTAATATATCTGCTTTATTGCAAGGAAGAACTGCAGCGACAGCCTCTGCGGCTGCTGCTTGCACGTGGTCCCACCAGGGATGTGCCCTGCATTTGGAAGGCAGCAGGAGAGGGGCAACACAGGCAGACCTGGACAGTGCTGAGGCTGCAGTTTGGGTGCCAAGCAAAAAGGCGAGTCAGGAAGACGCACACTGGTGAGTAAAGCACCTTGGCAGTCTGCTGCAGAGGACAAGACATGACAGGGCTTTTAAGATATTCCAATACTGACCCCTTTTCTAGCTAATTAAGAGCTCTCTCACTTCCTGCTAGCTCACTTCTGATTATTTATTCATTATGTTTTTCTAATTCCTACAAGCCCTTAGAATCACAGCAGCAGGTAGAAAAAGGAGTCACACTATCCCTTCAAAAATCCTTTAGCTTAAAATCACACCTAGCCCTCCCCCAGAACACTTGGGTAAGCATTTGCTAGATCAGAGCCAGGAATGATGCAGCTATCAAAACAACAAAAGGGCAAATTCACCTCTAGGGTAGTTGTGCTGAAGCATTGCTCTTACTTACAGGCGACTCATCAAGCTCAGCAGATACCCGACTGATGCAGCTTTGGGACAGTCAAGGGAGCTGCTTGGGCTTCCCCCCACAGCCCCTGCCCGTACCTGCAGTCCTTCTCCAGCTCCTTCGACTCATCAGTGCAGTAGAAGAATCTGCCCTTGAAGAGCTGCACAGCAATGACGGCAAAAATGAACATGAAGAGCATGTAAACAATGAGGATATTGAGGACGTTCTTCAGGGAATTCACTACACAGTCAAAGACAGCCTGGGGACGGAGAAGAGCAAGGTTAGGGGGTTGAAGGAAAAGCGCATCTGACATCTTGGCATCCAGCATCTAAGTACACTTGGGAGTAATTACCCAACCCACAGCCCATGGGTGGTTTCATGGACTTGCACACCAAATGTTTGAGCAAGAGTCATGCTCCAGCTGTGAGAAATGACCCCGGCTCCCTACATCTCCTGCTTTCTCAGCAAATTTGGCTGTGCCACTGAATTTTCTGGTGCTGCCTGTAAAATTTATAAAGACAATTGCAGCTCGTTGCAATAAATGTTAGTCCTAAGCAAGTATTTCCATGGCCAATTATGAAATGAAAAACATACTTGTGTTTAATTTATTCCCGGCAGATAGGTAAAAACTCATCAAATGTGTTGCTTGTTCACTGTTATTTGAACTGTTTGAATAATAAGAAAAACACAGCAGATACAAACCAAGCAAATTTTTGGAATAATATTTTTCTGATGAACTGCCTATCAAGATCTAGTGTGACTAATCTAGTCAGCATATGTCACTTCTGAAGTCCCTGCAAAGAGCTTCTCGAATACAGTTATTATTTTGTTATTAGTCACTGATTCATTGTTACAAGTAATTTGCAGTTTAATTTTAGTCTGAGAAGTTTGTCATAATAACAGAAATGGAGCAGTCGTACTGCCCAAGCATGGGGTTCGTACAATCCCGTTCCTGTTTCTCTGAATGGAAGTGAATAATTCACAAAATTATGCTTCTGATGCAACCCAGAAATCCTGAATGAAAACAGTGGAAATATCTCTAACCACCCCATTAATCTTGCTGATTGTTGCATACCAGACCCCATCCAGGAAAAAAAAAAATAAATTGAAAGGATTTTGAAGGCAAACCATATGAATATGACTTCTGCCTCACATAAAGATTACTGAATACTTCTTTAGAAGTGCTAAAATTACTCTGTAAAGTAGCTTGAAAATAAGGAAGACGTTCAATAAAAAGCAAGTTTTTGTCGCCCCACTGCAGGTCTGAGCTGTTGACTGTTTTACAACCAAAGAGCTGCACGTTTCAAATTTCTAAACAAATAGAGTCTTTTCTACGTTATTCAACATTTCTCTTCCTTATTTTTCAAGGTAAATTTAGTATGCATAAAAATGCATAAAATAAAAATATTTTAAGCATGAATTGTGGGTGAGGACCAAAGCCAATCTAGGTAACAGCTGGCCCTGATTTTTACGTGCCGCTACATAAAACCAAGAATAGTCAGACCGAATCGTTTCACCGTTGCAAAAGCACCCACTGCTTTTTCCCCGTCTCTCACAGAAAAGAGCCTGTGGGCCAGGATGCCATGTGCCGACATTCTACAATAGGCATTCAAGAGCTTCCAAAACTCAGAAATTATTAAATTTTATAACTCCTTCCATTCTCTGCCTCCAGGGGCTGGCTGTATCTCAAAGTGTTTGTGAAATGATGTCGAATAAGTAAACCACAGGCCATTACGTTTACTTTACTTTGTAACTTAGGATTCTAGAGATGAAAGGGTACTGCTACAAAACCCGGCACTATATATTCTTTAACAGAAAAGATGAAAAGATTAAAATCCCTCAGACAGCAATGACATCGCTCTTTAGACAGACTAGGGAAAGTCTTGCAACATTCACGTTAAGTTCTCTAGGGAAAGTCAAACATTCCAAAATCTATTTGCATCACACTTATGAACTGTAATTTAATTTATCTGCATTTTTTTTCTTTTCTTTTTTTAGAAGTTTGATTTTAATGTGGACTCACAATAATTCATAACATTGCGCACAATGTTTGCAAAAGAAGCAAGTGTTTGACATTTGCTGAACATCTGCATGGCTATTTTTATATATCTGGCAAAGAGATTAATTGCAACAAAATAAAAGGAACAGAAATAACTTGGATTAAGTTTAGTCCATCAGCTTCCACTCAGAGCAGTTGCAAACCTCCAGAGGAGGAAAGATTTGTGTTTATTCTCTAACCTTTAGTTTTGGCAGCCGTTTAATGGTCTTCAGCGGTCTTAGGACCCGCAGAACTCGCAGTGACTTGATTGTGTTGATGTCCTTGCCTTTGGTTCCTCTGCAAGGGATAAAAGGCACAAGAACAACAGAGGGAACAGTTTGGTCCTCAAGTCACTAACCAGAATATCTACAGGTACGCAGTGTGGTTTGGGTTGTGGAATTGTTTCGGTTTGGGGTTTTTTTTACAGGTGTTGGGTGCCATCCTCACCACAGGTGCAGACAGAACTAGTGAGGGCTGCAGAGGGTAATCACCACACAGGAGGAAGGCTGTGGGCAGGACATGGTCCCTGCAGCGCTCAGCCACACGTGCTCCCCAGCCTTTGCTCACTTCCCAGCTACTCACCGAGCATTGCCCAGGAACCGGTGACTTTCCTGCCCCAACTCCCCACCCAGGCAACGGCCAAAGCCAGGGCAGCAGCACCCCTCGGCCACAGCCACCAGGAGAGGAGGCTCAGCACATTCATCCCAACCCCAGGCAGGAGAAGTGAGAAAATCACACTTGGTTCTCCTCCCTCCCAGGCGCCTGGGGGAGACAGGGGGATGTTTCTCTGCGTGCTTCGTGCACTTCTCCAGCAGGGACGTTGCATCTGGACAAGCAGACAGTGGCTGGAGGGAACTGGAGTCTTCATGGTGAGGAACAGAGCTCTCCTGGGGACCAGAGCCACTCCATGCCGGTGGCCTCATCCTCGAGACTCTCTCGGAAGACATGCTACCAAACCCATGTGGGAACATGTAATATGACAGCATATTACATGCCTGGAACAGTGCTAGGGCAACTTCCCACATACGCATGCAGGTGCAAGTCACATTTTGGTTTTAGTTTTTGTTAAAATTGAGTGCAAGACTTGAGACCATTCCTCTTGTTACCATTAAGAGGGTTTTAGGGGAAGGACAGAGTTCCTTTCCTCATGCACTTCCAAAATAAAGAAAAAAGACACAGTTACATCTTCTTCCAACCCAACAGCAAAACAATGGCATTCCCCTTCATTTCATATGAAGTGAAAAATGGGATGAAGATCTTTAACAAGGTTTTATTCATGACTAGAGGTTTGGGTCTGAGACTGTATTGAAGTAACACAGGAGTGAATGGATAACATGTTGAACAGATGCTGATACACCTAGAATCAGAATCGTTCCGGTTGGAAAAGACCTTTAAGATCATCAAGTCCAACCGTTAACCTAACCCTGCCATCCCACCACTAAACCAATTCTATGCTCTTCCAGTTTGCTAAACATTTCTCCAATGGGAAAGTAATAGAAATTCAAACAACCTGAGAGATCCACAAGAGGTATGTGCAGATAGTGGACTGCAAAGCTTCCCCCACCCTGCTAGCAGCCAGCCCTACGCCCTCTGCTAAGGGATGAGCACCGAGAGTGGGGGAAAACACCCATTTTCATGGCTGGTTGACCTTGCTCAGCCCTGGAAGGTACCTTTTTGCAATCCATCCATCGCTAAAGGACTAATAACTCAGTGCTGATGCTGTACTGCTCAATACTAACACTGGAGTGGAATCTGCAACCTAGAAACACACATTCCTGTCTCATCTCCAATCTCTTTCTCCAATTACCAGTCACTGCAGTTGTCCTGAAATGCAATAAGCAGTGACACGCATGGAATTTTTGGAGGGCTCTGGGTTGTATCCCGACAACTTCTACATTGAACACAAGTTGCCTTTGCACATGATTTAATAGAAATGGAGGATAGGGGGAACAGGGTGGAGATTTACCTATTCTCTCCATATCTTTTCTGTCAGGGATGCTTTAGGGCCATTTTAATCAGCTGCAGATGGATTCTGACTGCTGGTACGGCTGTAAATCCACGTGATTGAGCTAATACAGACTTACAGGACTGATTTAATGCCACAAAACCCCTATTATATATTTAAAAGAAATAATTTTTGATTCTCATTAGAGACCCTTTAATCTGGCCAAGATGAAGCAGACGCTGCCAACATAGCTTTTGCTGGGTTTCTCTTCAGGTTTTAGCATACCTGAAGATCTGGCCCATGTTTGGCTTTGCATACTTGCTTTCAAATCACCAACTCCTAGGAAGCAACAATCCTGCCAGGGTCACTGCAGCCATCTCCTTGTCACCACAGCCTCCAGCTGAGCCAGGAAAACTGGAGCTCACCTACACCCCCAGGCTTCCTTAGCAGTGCCCTGGGTGCAAAGCAATTTGTTCAGCCTCTGGAGGAGGAGAGTCAGAGGCAGAAGGGAAGCAGAAGGGGAAACAGGTTACTGGGAAGGAGCAACCACCTGGCTTGGCCAGCCAGACTGTCCCCATAACTGATGGTCACCCAGCACATGCCCATTACCTTGGCCGCCCCTGCTGCTCCCTCTGCCAGGCCAAGCGAATCGCTCAGGTTGCTCCATGTTGCCCAGCCATTTGGGGGTTAATTAGATGAGGAAGCCAGGGCAGAGAGGGTGCAGAGGTATGAGCTGAGGGAAGTAGATGTGAGAGAAGAGTGAAGGCGAAAAGGTTAAGGGATCTGTGGTTGGGGCAGTAGGAGAAAAAAAAGAGGTGGGATACCGTGGCCCAGGTCTATATTCAATTCTCAATCATTTGTGGCCACATTTCTGCTTTGCAGATTAGCACACACAGCCCAGCTTGGCAGCACAGCCACTGGCACGTAGCACCTGAGCAAACCTAACTGTCCACACTTGGGTTCAAGCAGAACCATAGAATATTTCTGCATGGTGTCTTCCAGGAGACCTAAGCACCTATTTACTACACTGCCACGCAGTCGCACTAGATAACAACTGTACTAATGAGGCCTCCTGGAAGGGAAGTTCAAGATAAGAACGGAGACGCTTCTCAGCTCTGAAGGACTAGCACAGGTCTCGTGGGGCTGGCTCCAAGCCTGAAGCAACAATCTATGTGAACTTCATGTTTTTAGGAAGGTTAAGCAGACTACTGCTAAACTGCTGGGGACTGGTGAATAGGTGGGACAGAGCAAATCCTTCTTCCTGAGTCTACGAGAGAAGGAGGTGTTCTCCCCTCACTGGGGAGGCATGCGGATGACTGCACAGAGAGCTTGGAGGTGAAGGGCAGACAGCTCCAGTCCTACAAAATTCCTTCTGCCTGAATGAAAGACACTAAGAAGGGTTGATTTATTTTTTTTGTCCTTTCGGGCACCTAACCAAATAAAGAGCGTGAGCCAATTAAATGTTAATGGGATTTATGATCTAAGTCATCTAGAGAATCCTGAAAAATCACACTTATTTATTGTCACAGTAAGGTTCCTGCATAGAAGAAAGCTTTTTCAACAGACTGGTATGCTGAACTAGAGTGATGCAAACTGTATTTTAATTAAATGGGTCTTCTCCAACTATTTCAGCCTGTCAAATAAAACCTTAAAAGTTTCCCTGTTTTTAAGAACCCCCTCTGCCAAGATGGGTTTTTACACCACTAATACAAAGCCAGATGTGCCACAAAATAAAAGGTCCAGAGGGAACTAGGATTCCGTCAAAAGGTGTATACAAGCACACATTCGACCAGAATATTTCTCACAACAAAAATAAATTGCTATGGAAGGACAAGATCTTGGGTGGCTGCAGAATAACAACTACAAAACTCAGAAGAGCTACAGAAGACCAAGCAGGATAAAGACAGACAGCAAACAGAAGCCCAATGACTTGAAAAAAACCCACACCACCACAAAGAAAAAAATTGCATGAGGTCAATTCTGGTTGCATTAGGCCAGTTCTCTTTTTTTCTGGGGCAGTTTGCTGCTCATTTATTTAAAACATAAAAAAATATTTTAAAAGAGCTTTGCATGGCCTTTTTTCCTTTAATAAATAAAAGATCCTTTGAAAAATTAATAGTTCTTTAAAATGGAAGCTTCTTGTTTCTCTTGCTGCTGCCAGCAGCTCTGATTTCACCTAACGTGGGCCTCTTAGAATCATGTCATCAAATGTTCAGAGCAGGGTGGAGCCGCCGCGTTCTGCAATGGCCTGAAATCCCCAAGGCAGAAAGTGAATTCCTCCACTAAAGAGTAAATGAGGTCTCGCAACTCTGCCCAAGCACAAAGCCACTCTCTTTCAGAGTCTAAATGATCTGCTTTCCTAGACAGAAGAAAGAAACAGGTACCCAATTTCCTGGACCACATCAAAGACCATTTCTTTGCATCCTTTTCATTGCCTCTCTGGGTTATCTGCTGTGGAGGAGCCCACCAGAGCTCCTGCCCCATTCGGAACTGCAGCAGGAGATGATGCAGCTCTGCCTCCCCCTCCATCCCAAAGCAAAGCTGCGCTCTACTGCACTGACGACAAAACTGCCACCTCCTTCCAGGTGGTTAAATGCAACTTTTGCTACCTCCTTCTTTACAAATGCCCCATGCCAACCTCTCAAAAAGCTCTCTACACTGTTTTCATGTCTAAGACTTCACCACTGTCAGAGGCTGAATCCCAGCTGGGTCACATTGCCCAGACAGCACAAAATTAGTCCTGAAGCTTCCAGCACTGGTAATGAAGTTTAGAGGTGCAATCCTCTGAATGAGAATAAAACTGCTTCTTTAAACCTAGATATTAAGATTTTCTAGAACTGCAACTCACACATTAACGATGTACCCACTCAGTCACCCCCTCAAACCTTTTTGGTACAAATATATCTGCTTATCAGGGTTTCTGACTCTCTGGGCTGCTTGGCTTCCTAGTCTGCTTCTATCCTCTACTTAAAGAAAATTAGGATGAGTGAGGATTGTTAAGGGAAAATACATTTCACTGAATAATGAGTAATAAGGGGACAAAGGAGTCGATGCAATGGGTGTAACATGTTTCGTTTCCACAGTGGCAAGTGTGTGTACACACATTTGACAGGCATAACAGTGCAGCAAGAGACAGGAATAACATATTACCCCATGAAACTCCTAGAGAGAGATTCCAGCAAGAAGAAGACAAAGAAAGAGCAGAGTCAATGACAAACAGAAACATAAGGCTATACAGTGCCCCCCCCTGCACATACCGGGATGCGCTGGTGGGTAACCCCATCCCCTGTCCCATGCCCCCCAACTCCATGTTCATAAAAATAAACAAGCAAGGAAGCAACAGATTTGCTATAGTATATAAATATATATATACACATTGGGAGGTAATAACCTTGGTGGTGTGGCAAGTGCTGTTTGCTTTTTCAAAGAGCAGTGTGAAGTTCTGTGCGCCTCAGCCACCTTACTGCTGTTGAAGATGTAAAAACGCAGTCTCTTCGCTGCTATTCATCAGCTATTTCTATGGAGCGAGCACATTTTACACCTGGGGCTGATAAATTTGGATGTCAAATCCTGCTTGCTTTAAGCTCCTCTACTTCTATTTCCCTAAAGACTAAAACATGTCTGTATGTTTGTGGCATGTTTATCTCTGGAAAAAGAAAGGAATTTCTCTTTGAAATGCGCTGCTAAATGGAAGACATTATTTTATTATCACCATCATGGGTATTATTAATGTTTCTAGCATCTCACCGGGGGCCTTGTTTTAAAATAATTTTTTTTAAAGTACAGACAAGCACAGAATCGCTTCTAAAGAGCAGATGCAGGCAGAAAGTAGACTGAGAGCTGGTTTGAGAGGCTGAGATGGGTTTTATGAACCTTGCAGCAATGACTGATACCATCTCGTATGCCTAAACATAGGCTGTTGCACTATTCCAGATGGAAGCATTTCAGGGAGCTCTGTTTTTCCTATGTTTTCAGTGATGTGTCTATTCAGCAAGAAGTTGATTCACATCATTGGAGGCCCCATCCCTGGAAACATTCAAGGCCAGGTTGGATGGGGCTCTGAGCAACCTGATCTAGTTGGCGGTGTCCCTGCTGACTGCAGGGGGGTTGGACTCGATGACCTCTAGTGGTCCCTTCCAACCCAAAACATTCTATGATTCTATGATTCTATGATCACCTTCACTGGACACCAATGGGGTCAAGAACATGCCTGAATTAAATCACACCCACCGAGTGGCAATCGTGTGTTCTCGCAAACAGAAACTGGTAACAGCCACGTTAAATACATTTTTACGGCGACACTGATGATGAGTGACAGGACTGCAGTGTTTGCTAGAAAAAGCCCACTAACAAAACAACAAAGATTACCCAGTTTATTCTCCAAAAGCTCATTTTCAGGATTATCAAAATTCAGCAGGCTCAGTGCGTCTGTCTGGTCTAACCAAACAGCACGGTTGAGCTAAGGACATGACCATCTACCCCATTTTCATCTGAGCCACCTGAGACTCGGCAGTATCCATAGCTGGACTGGTGGGAACAGAGAGGAGGTTGTCTCCTGTGAATGACTGGATTCCCAGGTTAGATCAGAGATACTGCAAGCATTCTCTGAATTGGACGTCAACACTCACTGCCTGCCAAAATGTGGACACACAGCAGAGGTTATAGTCGTAATAAAAATCACAGGAGAAATTAAAATTTTCCAGTCTCTGAAACAGGTTTGACTCGCTTTAATCTGGGAGGCAGCAAATAGGCAGGCAGGTTTTATGCATTCGCTTTCTGTAAATCCCTGCCCAATACTTACTCAAAGAGCATGTAAAATAGGAGCAGCTTGGGGCACGCTATTACGAAGCGCAGTCAGGGGATGTACAAGTAATTTATTTAGAGGCTGACGAGGTGCTGTTAGCTATTCATGGCCCAATGCAAGCAAGAGAAAACCTGAGCACAAAAAGACTCAGAAAGATTTAAAATTATTCATTTGAATCCATAACTTGCCCAAAAGAGAATCTTGTTCAAAGAGAAGATGTTTTAAAGGCAAACCCTGATGTTTGTTCGCACAGCACACAGAGCTGCTCCGAAGGGCTCACAAAACGCCTCTTCTCCCAGTCTGCCTTGAAAGTTTGAACTCTTAACGGAAAAGGGAAATTGTCAGTGAACCACGGACTTGGGTAATATGGTTTTGCAAACTAACACTTGTGACTAATATTATTTTACTTTTATATCTCTGCAATTCAGAGGAGCTCCGTTAACTTGCTAAACTTTTTTTTAGTAAGTTTTTGCCTAACTCAGTCTGACCCCATCCAGTTCTGAAAGATGTTATGCTCATATATATC
>NW_009259310.1:2815034-2823163 GCF_000687185.1 Egretta garzetta | reverse complement strand
GTAGGGAAACTAAGCCACACAAATCTAGTCAAGCTTAATAAAGTAGCCTGGGTTTGGATGTCAAATTTTAGGTAAGACAGACATTCACCTGTCCAACCCAGCAGTTCCATCTCAAGACAACCTTGCTTACGACAGAGCGCTCGGCTCCCCTGAAAAACAAATTTCTAATGAATAGAGACAAAGTCTCTAAAAGAGGGGATGGAAGCATCCCTTTGAAAAAATTAGATTGGACATGACTTGCTCCAAGATCTAAATAATTCTTGGTGTAGGATTGGGTACAGAAAGCCCAGACCCCAATATCCCCAAGTGTTGCTCCTCAGCTGGCTCAAAAATCCTACCAACAACGTCAATCCCATCTCCTTCTGCCCATCTGCTCCTTGGTCAAATTAGCCTAGACTTTTTTTTTATCCAGCATTTGCTATGACGAATAGAAGATCTAAAATAGAAATCTCAGAGCCTTAATGTGAAAGGAATATTCACACCTCAGAAAATTAAACACTCCTGAGAAATATCCCAGGCCAACCTTACCAGAAAGGTCCCAGAAACTTTTTGTGCTGCCAGGGACATGGCAGTATTTTTCATCAGCAGAGCACACAAGAGGAGCAACATATAGGGCTGGCTGCCTAAAAATTATTGTCAGTCCAAAATATACAAGACACGCTTCCACAGTTCCTTGACAAAGGTGAACACTTTTTCCCATTAACAAGTAAAACACTGCTAATTTCTTCACCTTCTCTAATCATCATGTCAACAAGCAGGTGAGTGGAGTTTGGGCAAGGGCTGCTAAATGTTCACTGTAATTACTCAAGGCTAATTTAGCAGAAGATTAAACTGGCCAAGTCCTGTAGCCTGTTTCCAGGTCATCTCCTAGAATTTCTCAGGAAAATATTTGCAATACAATTATTCCATGGCCCAGAACTAAACATGGAAAATTTCTTTCCATCATCCAACTCTGAGCTCCCCAAGTTCTGAAGAACCTGCATTGCTCTTCCTCTGGTCTCTCCTAGGAAAAATGCTCAAATGAAGAGCTAATCTTCATTTTTAAAAAGCAATTCTTCTGTGTCTGTTGCTCAAAATCCTCCATGACATTAAAGAAGCACATGGAAGTTTATTTAATGCCATAAATAGAGAGCTGTGACTGAGGGAGGGAGCTATTAACCTTAGAAGTGAAACTCTCTGGAAATGCAAGTACCCTGGATGAGAGAGGAGGAGAAGAGAGAAAGACCAAAGGTATACGAACCAGAAATATCCATGAGTAGAAGTAATGTTCTGTAAAGAGTTCACCGAGTTCTCAGCTGATTTCATTAACTATTTTTTTGTAGTAAGAACAATTTTTAAAACAATTGCCTGAAGACACTGGACCGCCACAAACTGTTACAATGCATCCTTGAAAAGAAGTTGGCCAAATGTTCACAAAACCCTTGACTTAGTGTTTGAATGAACAGTGAATGGACTCACCCTAAAGCTGGGAGAATTCTCAAGAGATTCTACAACAAAAGTGTAGGGATTCTTTATTTCTTCCTCCCAGCTACGAGATGATAAAGGGCAGAAACTGAACATTTCGCTGACAAATGGAGCCACAAAAGCTACCCTTCAACCAGCTCTGTGCCAGGGTCTTGCCTCCTCTGCAACATATTTTGTAGAAATTGGGATGTTAAGGAAAATATACTTACGAGAAGGCAAATGCCACCAAGGCCCCACTGACCACAATGAAGTCCAGGATATTCCACAGGTCACGGAAGTAGGAGCCAGGGTGAAGTAACAGCCCCAAGTCAATCATCTTCAGAGGAAACACAGGAAAGGGAAGAGTTTTAATAAAACAAGTACCAAAGCAATATTACTGAGGTACACAGGCATGCCTTTGATCAAATGACCCTTCACAAACCCTTCTTCAGTGCTCCACAGCAGCAGGGAAACCTCTAGATACTTATTCAAGCTCTTCTCTAATAGGCACAGAGAGCTCTGTCAAAGCCAAAGCTGAAGGCAATAAACCCCAACCAAAAGCACGAGGGATGAGAGTACCAACTGCTACGTAGGATTCTTTGCACAGACCATGCATTAATTTACGGGAACAGCCCTCTGTGTGTGAAACACCCAAGTAGTTTAATTTTATTCTACCCCAACCCTACCAGATTAGTAGGAATTAACAACTGGTGTAAGATAATTATGCAATAAAACACAAAGAGGGGACGGGAAGACCCGCAGCCAAATGCAACCGTCACAGACAGACACCGGCCCCGGAGCAGTTGCTGAAAGATGCTGCTCAGCACAGCAGCCTGGTTTGCTTCTGCACGAGACCGGGTCTCCTTACAATGCTGCTGAAGATCTTCTACGGCTGAGTCTCTAAGTGCAAGCTAGATGCTTTTCTGAGAGCTCTACAAGCGCCCATGTAAGGTTGCTTTCCTCAGATAGCTTCAAAGCCTTCTAGTGAATAAACAAGGGAAAACCTGGTTTTTATTCTGCATCTCTTCTGCAACTTGCTCTGACAGTGAAAAATAACGTCGTCGTTACCCCAGGAATAAATCCTGACTTTATTAGAATTGTGCTTTCTGGAAAGTTACTGCCCCACAGTCTTAGCAAAACCTGTCATCCTATTGAACAAATATAAAAGATAAACCCTCAACTTCTTGAAACACGACAGACCAAGAATAGGCTGCTATTAACATTCCTGAGCAGCATCAAAGGAAAAGGGAAGAATCAGACGTGTCTCAGTAAGGTCTCTCAGCTCCGGTGTCCTGAGCCACGCACAGACATTTCTGCATCAGGCACTCACACTTCTTATCCTCTTACACAACCACAGCTACTACAGATATCCTTGCATTCTCCGTAAAATGTGAGATTGGAGAAACCAAGAGAGCTGCTACAGAAAGGGGCCTGTTATACACCAGCTACTTCCGAGCACTGCTCCCGAGTTAAAGCTGTCCATCACCACCACCTCTCCAGGCGCCCCAGGGAGCTCTGTCCTGCTCCACCCACATTTCCTGGCTTCCCAGGAGCAGATGAATGTAAATCTGAAAGGGGAGGTGAACCTTTCTGCTGGGGAAAATTCTTACCTTGATCACCATCTCAAAGGTAAAGACACCCGTAAAAATATAATCCAAGTATTTCAGAGCCTAAACGGGAAAGAGAAATGCATATTAGGGCAGACGCCACACTGAAATAATCTGCCCATGAGCAGCAAGTCTGCTGTAGCTGTGGTCTATTTGCTACAATGGGTAAATATCATCTGGTGGGAGGCTTTCAGAGGGTTCAGGCACAAGCTTGAATCGTCTGATTTAAACAGCAACATTTTTCCAGTCCTTGCCAGGCTGCAGTATGTGTGCCCATGGGTTGCTTCAGTGCACCTGCATATATGGCAGGTTTAATAAGGCAAAATGGATATTTCAAATCGAAATATTTGAACATCCTTTCCTAAGGAGCTTATTTGCCACCACCTGTGTAGCACCTGGGTTTCTCTTCTCCTGTAGCTGATCACAGTATTATGAAAGACCTTGGGAGAGTAAGACAGTGATAAAATCCTTTTTGTAAAACCAATTCCACAGTTATTAAGGATGGAGAAGTGAGATTGCTCCTGGCTACTTCAGCTCATTACTGATACAGGAACTCGGGGACCCTCCTCTGGAAAAAGCTAATACTGACCACGGTCAGCAGCAGGAGGCCAGGCCCCGCAATTCCTGCTCCAACCTGGTCTGCTGCCTCGTGCTCTAAAGTAATTTAGTTCCTTGCTGTTTACGGGGTGGATGAACACAGACTCAGTCCACCTCCTGATAAAAGTAATACCAGCCCATTCAAATAGCCATAGATCTCAAACTTTAACACAGCTCTGTGGATGGGATGCACCTATTCATAGTCAGATTTGGGTGATTATACACAGTGAATGGATATTAAGTCCATAGAAATATCACATTATGTCCACATACTGCAACTATCTACACTGAAGAGTCCAAAATTAAGCAACTGCATCTTGCAATTTCTATACTTAAATCTTCAGTGCTGTGGACTCCCAGTTGTCCATGTAACTGTCACCAGCTCTGTGCTGAGGTCCTCATGCGAATGTGCTTGAAAAGACACCCAGGTATCTGCTTAGTGGACACTGTGGGGCTGCATGCTCTTATGGAAAAGGTGGCATGCTCCTGCTTCTCCTCGTAACAGCACCCATCTATGAAGTCTCTGAGTTTGGTTTGACATCCATGGATATGTAGATTTTCTACTAATTCTAGGAGACTGTTATGACACCCCACCAAGATAAAAAGCCATGGCTGGTTTTACTTCCCGGGGCTCTGCTCTAGCAGGGGATGTTCGGACAATGTCAGCCCTGGCTTGTGACTGGGGAAGCCTTTCCTATGCTGAAAGCTGTGCAGCTTTGCAGGCTTCTGCCACTTAAGCCACACCAGCCAAACTACCTGTGATTTCCAAGTTCTCAAACTCAGATGTGGTTGAAGCAGCAGAAAAGGACAGGAATTGTGAGCATTTTGGTAGTGAAACAAGCCAAATCGAGTATGTTATTAAAGAAAGCTCCAGTTCTGCACTAGCCAGTGCACCATGCT
Organism: Egretta garzetta; assembly: GCF_000687185.1. Lineage (NCBI taxonomy): Eukaryota > Metazoa > Chordata > Aves > Pelecaniformes > Ardeidae > Egretta > Egretta garzetta. Next base: position 2,818,616 of record NW_009259310.1, on the reverse strand, counting down.
GTCATTTGGAGATGGGAACGGACATGCCATGTGCGTGACTGCTGGATGAAGCAGAACAACTTTATTCTGGCCGTGTTGGGTGGTACTCACATCGTTCCTCGGGGACTCGGCTTGGACAGGGTCTTCTGCAGCCAGGGCAATGCTGCTGAGGGCTATGACTATGAGGATGACCATCTCAAAATAGCGCAGGTTGACGATGTAGTGGAACAGACGCCGAATCCTGCAAACAAGATAAGCACATGGGAGCGCTGTTGCAGGTGCTGCAGGTCAAGCGCTGGGGTATGAAAGACTGGCAGAGGGACAACGTTCATCAGGAATATCAGCTTTAGGGTCCCTAATACAAGAGGGGTAAGGAAATAAAAACTAGGATAGAATCATAGAATCATAGAATGTTTAGGGTTGGAAGGGACCACTAGTGGTCATCTAGTCCAACCCCCCTGCAGTGAGCAGGGACACTGCTAACTAGATCAGATTGCTCAGAGCCCCATCCAACCTGGCCTTGAATGTTTCCAGGGATGGGGCCTCCACTACCTCTCTGGGCAACCTGTTCCAGTGGTTTACCACCCTCATTGTAAAGAATTTTTTCCTTATATCTAGCCTAAACCTACCCCGATTTAGTTTAAAACCATTACAGGAGAGGTGCTCCAGCCCTTGGATCATTTTTGTAGCCCTTCTCTGGACCCGTTCCAACAGTTCCATGTCCTTCTTGTGCTGAGGGCTCCAGAGCTGGACGCAGTACTCCAGGTGAGGTCTCACCAGAGCTGAGTAGAGGGGCAGAATCACCTCCCTCGACCTGCTAGCCACACTCCTCCTGATGCAGCCCAGAGTACGGTTGGCCTTCTGGGCTGCCAGCGCACATTGCCGGCTCATGTCTAGCTTTTCATCCATCAGTACCCCCAGGTCCCTCTCGGCAGGGCTGCTCTCGATCCTTTCTTCCCCCAGCCTGTATTGATACTGGGGGTTACCCCAACCCAGGTGCAGGACCTTAACGGATCAACGGCTTTAAACTCCAGTTTGCAACAGATCCGTGGTGAGATTTAAAGACAGACATTTCACATCTCTGCACTGCTCTCCCCTCTCCACAAAGCAGTGACCTCTATCTATCTACCAAAAGGGCACCGAGAGCTTTCAAGCATTCGGACTCAATTCTATGAATTATGTTTACATACCCCCCAATCCTTTTCACTTTGAACTGACAGGCTAAAGTCCTGTGAGTTCAAAACTAGTTTTGAAATCCTTTTAATATCAACTAATCCCTTTAAAATTGAGATCTATGCTATGCACTGTGAGACTCTTAGCTGAAACTGGCTTCATAACTACTAGAGCATTACTGCTAGCAATCTCTCTTGCCAAGCTCCTCTGCCTGCACTTTAAGCTGTGCTTTATAAGCTGCACAAATACTTTACAGTAATATGTTTGATTACTTTAACCTTGTCTTTTTCTTCACAAATTGTGTCAAAGTGAAGTGAACAATGCTTCATTTTCTAAGCAACGCAAAACTACTCACAAATTTCAGCTAACTCCTCCATCTGACCACCACTCACAAATACTTAACTGCAGAGAGACCCCTACATTTGCACCATATTTGACAGCTGAATAAAGGACTTAGGTCCTGTCTGAGAATCATATTATACATGTAACTCGCCAACAACCTTGTTATCTGGGAATGTTATTCAGTTACTATATCACATTTTCTCTAAGCAGATATCTGAAGTTAGAATGAAAGTTAATTTTTCTCATCCACTTATACATTCATTTTCTCTGGTTTGCTAGTGCATTCAGAATGGAAAAGAGTTTCTTTGACAGAGAAACAGATTTGATACAAAATACCATGAGGAAAAGGGCTTCGGTGGATCTCTAACTCTGTTTATCAATCTGACAGAAGGGGATTATCACCCACGCGCTCTGCAAATCCACAGAAGCGAAAGGCAACATCTTCAATAACATTTGTAACCAAAATTCATGCATCAAACTCAATTTATCAAAGAAATAACAAGTCCCTGGTTTTAGATCTTCATCATTCATAAACAGCGGCGAGACGCAGGAGCGTTTGTAAACTGCCAGTGGTGCTTGAGAAATCATCTTAAAACAGACATGCATTTAAGAGGGTGAGGAAAGTAATACATTTGATTTATGCTTCCCAGAACTGTTTTGCCCACTAGCAGCACCCGGGATGTGCAGCCCCCACGGGGCTTGGATGGGAGACAGTTACCAAGAGATGTGGTGAGAACCTTCACGCCCCAGAAAGCAGAAAGACCTCTCTTGAGAAGCCAGCACCAGCCAAAACACCTGAGGGCATCCAGCTGGGCCTGCATCTTGCCCAGAGGAAGAAAAACAAGTTGCTGACATTCCTAGAGTTTGGTCTTTGTCCTGTTATTTCCCCTTAGCCCGGTGTAACGACACCTCTCTTCCAGCGAACTTTGTTTTTTCAATGGTCTTCTAGTGCAGTTTTGGGGGGAGGGTGCGTGTGTGCTGGAGAAAACTGCAAGACGACTGAAACAACATACCAAATCCTGGACTATGAGGCTCAGATAGTCATAACTGTAGGTCAAGGTGAGAGAATAGAGCATATGTATGAAAAAAAAAAAGCCTTGGTGCGTCTCTGTCTGCCCAGTCCACTCCTTAGCTCAGACCCATTTGGGCCTGGGACCACCGAGCTTCCCACTCCACGCTGCTGCCTTTGGCATTTTGCAGCTAATATTCATTTTTGGTGGTCACTCCAGAGCAAAAAGACTTGAGCTACCAAGTATTAGGGAAATTCTGTTTTCCTTATCCAACCAGACAGGGGCCAAGCTCCATAATTCAAATTTGCCCCAGAAAATCTAATTACGCTGTGAGTGCACCTCACTTAATGCTCTTCCCTCCCCTCAGCTGCCTTTTACATGAATTCAAAGGGCACGTTGCCTTTTTTGAAATAACACAATGCTCCAAAAAGGGAAAACTTTCTGGGCTTTCGGCTCAGTGACCCTAAAGTGTCCTGAGGTCTACCTGGCAGGTGGCTGAAGAAGGCAAAGGGGAAACACAAGTGTCCCTCGTGTTGGTTTGAGACAGAAGGGGCACATAGGGAGCCTTCAGTTCATTTCTTCTGAAGATGAGATTAGACCAGCAGTAGTTTGGGGTCAACCTCCCTCTCTGACAGCTGGCACTGGGAGATAGTCTCTAACTTCTCCCACTGACGAGTCCTTCTGTGCTCATGGCTTTATTGTCTTGGAGTATGCAGGGCTGCAGCCTGAACTACACAGCTGGCACTTGTGTTTAAAGAAAGTATTCAGCCTGCCTGCTGTCCTGGGGTGCCAGACCATGGCTCCACCACAGATGCATTTCTGATGTCAAAGATGAGTACGTGGAGCAGCCCAGTTTGTTCCACCAGCCAGGATGCCACGGTCCTGAGTAGCAGGAAGTGCAGGAGTGCTCATTCTTGGAATCACAGAATCATTTAGGTTGGAAAAGCCCTTTAAGATCACCAAGCCCAACTGATCCCCTAACCCTGCCATCCCACCACTAAACCCTGACCCTAAGCACCTCCTCTGCCCGGCTTTTAAATACCCCCAGGGATGGGGACTCGACCCCTTCCCTGGGCAG
>NW_009259310.1:2758287-2814611 GCF_000687185.1 Egretta garzetta | reverse complement strand
GGCTGCTATTCAGCTGCCTGTCGACCAACACCCCCAGGTCCTTTTCCACCAGGCAGCTTTCCAGCCACTCTTCCCCACGCCTGTAGCGTTGCGTGGGGTTGCATGTTCTTCTCTTGAATCGAGTTGCCAATGGAAGGTCCTGAGTCCACCTTAGGCATCTCAGCATGCAGAGTACAACCTCCGAGTGCAGCATCTAGGAGCTGCAACAAGTCTACCTGAGCCAAACAGAAACGATCACATCTGCTACTAGCAGGTCTCTGGGTTGGCAGAAGTTTCAAACACCCTCTATTGCCCGAAGATACTGCTTAAAATGACTCACAGGCCTTCATGCTACAATTATTACAACCCCTGCTGCTCTTGTCTAGTCCTGCAGCCCTTCAGAGCAACATATTCAGTATTTACAGGCTTTGAGTACAAAGCTCCCCATGAGGCAGAGATGCCTGAAGCGGAAGAAGTGCTGTAATCCCAGCAGATCCCACAAGCTGCATGCTCAACCTTGGCAAATGAAAAATAGTCACGTTTTCCCAGAAGTTCAAAGTTTTCAGTGACACGAGGGTACTCGTATGGAAAGAGCAGAAATTTCAGCCGAGGAACCTGCAAGAATTTGCTGACATCCCAACCAGCCCCCAACCTACTTCTCCTGATGGTGTCTTCTCCCAGTGATGGCCCACCCCACCACCCTTTAGTGACCTACGGCTGCGCACATAGCTTCCCACCTGACCCCCAGCACGGCAGGTAGGAAGAGTCTGCCTAAAGCATCATCTTATCCCTATCCTGGCAATTTATTCCCCCAGGAAAGCCCAGCTGAAAGGCAGCATCTGGTCCGCAGTCTGTGTATGCTTTTATTTAATTTTCCAATGTGTTTGACTGGCAGAGATGAAGATCAAGCTAATGTTATCGCTTCGAACACTCATGCTCGATGTACATGTAACCCGTAAGTGGTATGATAGAGTCAGAGGACTTACGGATTTGTAGGACTTAGGATAAACATGGAGCTGTAAGGCAAGATTGGTTTAGGCCCATTTTTCGTCAAGTCATCGACATCTTTCTTCTCCTCTGTTTTGCTTTCAAATTCAACATTGTTCACTGAAATGTGAATTTAAGGAAACAGAAATGAGAGAGTTAAAAACGTATCTGCAGTCCATCCAGCAGGCTGCCTGCAACAGCTGGATATGCAAACAAAGCAGCTGGGATCGCAAACACACTTGGAATATGTTGATTAAACATGATGAACAATCATTTCCTTATTATCACCGCTATTGGCTATGGTATGATATACACTGCAATTACACCCCTTAACTGCTGCGCTGATGAGCAATGTGTCAGAAATGGCCAGGAAATGAAGATGCGCAGTGCAGACAAAGAAACCTTACACTTATTTATATAAGAGCCGCCAAACTGGGGATGGAAATCCCATTCCAAATGTCCTAATTAGGGAGAGAGGATCAGCTAGGGATCCTTGGAAAGCAAAAAAGACAGTAAGTCTAAGCAACTAAGTAATTCTGTACCTTCTCCCGTAGATCAGTAGCACGACTGGCTTTGGAACATGTAAAAGAGCAAATTTGCAGATGAGCTTCAATAATTTGGGGGCTGAGACTGCTGAACTTCCCAGCATTAGGGACAGACACCTGGAAGGGACTTCTGAGACCCTCTGTGCCTGCATGGGGCGCCCCAGTTTTGGCAGAGCTCCCCATGTATAAAGGTGTCGAGCTCCATCTTACATCAGGTTTTTAACTTACACGATCCCCTTCTAGAAGATGGTTCTGAATCTCACTCCGAAAGGTCAGAAACACATTCTCTAATTTCCATCACCAGTTTACTTGCAGTAGGTTTGTAGGGTAATTTACTTAAGATAATTTCCAATATATGAACTGGAAAACATCTTATGCTGCAAATTCTCTTCTTAGACAGATGTATACACTTGTCACAGGACCTAGAATCCAAAAACCCCACCCACTTATAATGTGTTAGCTGCAGGGTTTTTATTATTTTTTATTTTATTTTGCAAGAAAATGACATTTCATTGTGTGTGAGTGACATGTTCAATAATCTCAAGCCAGATATGTGGGAAATGGCCAGGGAAGAGAGAGGCTGATAAATTGTGATTGGCAGGAACTCAGTATTGCAATACAGTAAAATTACCATTTCAGAAAAAAGTTGGGGGTGGGGGGAGGAAGGCTTCTGTGGCTGACAACGCAGTGAAAAAGCATGTGGAGAAACCGCTGGCTTTTGGCTGTGCCTCTTGCCAAGCAGAGCCCTGACAGCCTGTGATCTAATGTGAACCTCTTAGATTGCAACACTGCAATTCGCCTTGGCACCCCCAGCTCTTGAGACGTCTCTAGACTGTGCCTGCACTGCTGGGATGGGCCCCAAGCTGGCCAGAACAGGCTGGGGGCCGCAGAGCAGACCATGGGCACAACGGTCTGGGGACCATCGGCAAACCAGGGTAAATCTGCACTGATAGACCCAAGGCATGGAGCTCTGGAAAAGGACAAGCTAGGGTGGACCTGCTGAAACTGAGATGCAGAGGACTACAGAAGCTCTAAAACTGCACAGCCTGCAGGACGCCAAAGCAGTGGGGTCACACGATGGATGCTGTGGTAGCTGTGCAGCCATGAAAGACCTGCTGCTCCACGGTGCGGTCAGCTAATAAGCCAAGAAGTGTGAATTTGGTCTGTGGGTTCTAAAGCAATGCCACTACCTCCCCTGTTCTTTGCTGAGGGGTCCGTGGCCAGTCAGGCCCCTGGGCCACCAGAGGAACCTTAGTACAGCACTGTTGGAGCAGGAGCTTGCAGCATGGCAGCAGAGGAAGGTGATGAAGCAGAGGACCTACTCCTGCACTCAAAACAAAGTCTTGCTGGTTTGCTGCAGAAGTTGCTTGGTTTGCTGCACCACTCTCAGTTACCACATTTTGCTGCTTTTCTTGCTCCTTCACCTTTCTCTTATGCAAAGATACACAGATGTGCTCTGGGTGAGCCATCACCAAAGAATATTACGTGGTGTTTTCCAGAGCCACCAGGTGACCCAGGACCCCATTCTGAGTTCCTGCAGGCTGCATGAACTGTAGAGCCTATATCAACAGCAAGTCCTCCTGTCCACCTATGGCAAGGATGCTGGTGGCCAGGAGAGCCCCCATCATCCAGTGTAGCAGTAGCTCCCTGGAAACTTAGCTCTTTTCTGGCAAGTTCATAGCAAAAAGGAGGGCACTCACTTGGTATGACAGTGGTTTCCCCTGGCGGGGCAGTGATAGTGACAGGGATGTTCACAGTGGTGGTTTTGTCCAGAGGTGGCTGAATCATCCGTGTCACGTTCTTCTGGTTGTCAGCATCTTCTGGCTGCTCCGGCACTTTCTGCAGGTAGGTGCTGGGAAGGGTGTGCACGGGGACACTCACGCTTCCGCTAGCCTCAATCTCACACTGGTTCTCCCTAAGATAGAAAAGCAGATTTTATTAAATATGGCCCAAGAAGGATTCAGAGGACATAATGTACACTGCACCTCCTGCTTGGTTTGATAGATCGTTTTCTTCATGGAAGTCCTTTGCAGGAAAGTCACCGACTGCAGGACAACTTACTGATAGCACAGTGTGTGACATTTTCCTCCGAGACCTCCTGAACCAACATCAAAGCAAAACATTAAGAGGAGCTATGCCCCTGGACGCTGTTTTATTCAAATTAATGAGGCTCAGAGCTGAGGTTCATAAGCAAGGACCACATGGCACTTGCATGTAGCAGTGACATTAGCTTTCCAGCATCAGCTGGTTTCTGAATAAGTCTGACATTCTGCTTCTTAATGTTCTCCTGAGGCCTTATTTAAATTTGGCGATTCTCTTTTCCAGTCCTGAACCACCCTGTAATGTTGCTGTGAGCGGCTAACCAGCCTCTGCATTCCTCTGCAGCAGTGGCTGTACTTCAGTAAGGGGGGAAGCCAGCTTGTGCACATGATCAATCTAAACAGTGTGCAAAGTGTTTTGAAATCCATCTGAAAGGAAGATAATATAGACAGGAAAATTATTATCTCAGTGCCACTCACAGCTCTCCACGGTGACATGAACTCTATTCTAAAGAATCCCAGTGAAACTTCTTTTCCATCAGACTAATAAAGCTGCAAAGGCAATCTATCCTTCTTTATTAACTACTCTAAATGCTTCACAAGTCCTATTTTTCTCACTTGACTTGCATAAGAATTAAACCAAGTGGGGTACATCATTGTTCTTAATGGAAGAAGCCATGTGCTGTAACAACTGGCGATGCAGCTGACAGGCTCACCATAGAAAAAAGAAAACTAAAGGGCTATAAGCAAGACTGGATGCCATTTAAAAATGTGTCCCTCAGAAACTTCCTTCAGAGGCTGTGAAAATCTCTGCCCCATGTTATACCACGTAAATACCTCTAGGACACCAAGGACATTTCCTTCCTTAAACCTGAGCTATTCTATGGGCCATCATGGACCAAAATAATCTTGGGGAGCCTCTGTCATTACTGATTTAAGCAAAATGGAACTTCAGGTTATGGTGGTAGCTGGTGTGAGTGCAGGAACAGCAGGGAACGCCATGGGGAGGGGAATAAGTAATTTCCTGCAATGTGTCTGGTGTCTCATGCCCCCCAAGCTGTCCCAGGGATGAGCCCGGCCACACAGCACTCACTTACTTGGGCTGATGATTCCGGTGCTCCTTCTCGCCAGCTTCCCCCTCCTTCTCCCCATTCTCCTTCTCCACCGACTCGTACGTCGACAGCGCCCTGTTCCTGAACCTGTGCCGTCTGTGAGGCTCTTCTCCATTCTCGCCTTTGGACCCGGGCTCTCCTTCCCGGTTCCCAGACCTCGACCCTCCCCGGTGTCGGGAACGCCGCTCACTCCTGGCCCCATTGATTGTCCCGTTGCCTTCCTTGCCTTGCCGCTCGGCAGAGTGCCGGTGAGTCCGATGCCTACGGTGCTCCTTCTCAGCACCTTCTTCCACCGACCCTCGGCGATGGTGCCTCTTTCCCCCTTCCTGACCCCTGTTGCGATCACTTTTCCCTTCCTTACTCCCCCCTTCCACCTCCTTGCTGCGGCTCCTGTGCTGCCTGTGCCGCTCCTCCTTATTGTTGGCACCAGATTCCCCGTTCTCATCCTTGGTCACATCACCCTTCTCTTGCTCTCCCAGTTTGTCCTTATCCCGATGCCGGTGGTGCTTCCGTGGAGCTTCTGCCCCATCAGTAGAGCTGACTTTGGTCTGCTCCACCTCCTGCACGTCCACGGGGCTCAGCTTGCTGATGTTGTTCCTCCCTTCGCTCCTGGGCTCTACCACCAGCGGCCGATCCAAATGAGTCTTCATGTCTGGCCTGATGTGAAGGGTGGTAGCGTAACGCACCCGCTCCTCTGGATCCAGCTCATTGTACAGTGCCTCGCAGCTGGCTCGGAAATTGTGCATCCGGATCTGGCTGGTCCTCTGCTCCCAAATGGACTTGGATTTGGAGGAGTTCTGCTGCTTGCTAAGGAGGGGAGGAAGGTGAAAAGTTAGTATCCAACTTTGCACCAAATCCCTAAAAAGCAATTAAAAAGAGGAAATTTTCAGCTGAGACGGGGGATTAAGGGGTTGAGCCGAGGAAATTATAGGAATGGAGAGAGAATGGCTGGCGGAGAACATGAGCAGGGAAAGCCAGTAGGATCATCGGTGTTAGTTTGCCCCTACACGCATTAGATGCTATGAAACAAGCCGCTGGAAAGGAGTTATCTTGATTTCTAAAATGTGGCCATCCCCCTTGGAAGCTTCAGGTATAGTCTGAAGGGTTAAAGTCTCTGCGCACAAAAATCATGTAGCACAGCCAGAGCTTTTAAACAGCCTACATGGCTTCCCCACAGTTACCAGCACCTTTCTCCCCACCTGGAAATGTCTAGATTAGCAGATTAGCGGTGAGCAAGAGCAGTTAGATTGGCAGGAGCAAGGGGACATGATATCTGCGCCTGAGGATTGGAGCCTGCGCACCCTGCCACCAGCCCCTTCCCCTGCCCGCCAGCCAGAGGGGCCACTTCCCAGGCTGCACTGCCCTGACGGCTAACGGTGCAGGAGAGCCGGTGCTCTCAACCCACGGCATCCTTCCGAGGTGAGGATGGACCAGCCAGCCCAAGCATCACTGGAGTCTGGAGAAGCACAAGTCAGAAAGGAGAAGTGTTCTGTGTACTGTGAAAAGAGCCCAGGGAGTGGGAGAGTCACACGCAGATGCAGATGTGATGACAGCACCTTTATCCCTGGAGAGACCTGCTCTTTCCTATCTCCATAATCTATTTTGATGAAGATACCTCCATTGGCATCACCTTAATGCTTTGATTTTTCAGCACAGTGCTTGGTTTCTGACCACCACATGCAAATGAGTCACCTACCCAGCCAGTGCAGGAAGGGAAGGCTTTTTTTCTGGTTTTAATTTCCTCCTAAAGATGGTAAGTCAAATTCTGCCTTTGCATAAAATCAAAGTAAACCCCCTGGCTCCCAGGGTGGAGCTCTGGAGTTAGCCTGGCGGAGGGTCAGCACCCATTTTCTTCCTTAATGAAACAACTTCTAACAGAGAGGAAGATAATTTTCCTTCCACCAGGCTGCTCAGCTGTCTCCATTTGCCGCAGGTTAGCCTGACCTCTGCAGCCAGAGGGACTCACCAACCCCCGGCATTTAACACACAGCCCACGGGGGAGGCAGACGCATTTTCCTTACGTACTTTCTGGGCTCCCCTGACAATAGAAGAAAGCAGCTTTTGCGTGTGTATGCACTGATGGGGACGGTCAGGGTCTGTCACCGTGTGCCGGCCCCAGGGGAGGCAGCATTCAGACAGGCTCATGTAGCACAGCGGGAGCTGTCGGAAAGGCTTTGCATCTCTGAGCTCCGCTGGGGGATCGGTTCTTTACGGAGGGTGCTGCTGCCTTGTTCTGCTAAAGAGGCAAAATCCTACTTAAAACTCTTGCTGCAGATGGGATGAGGGCACCCAGGCAGATGTGAAGGGATCTGATTTAATCCAGAAATCAGAGCGAGCAGAGCTAATCACCAAAACTAAAAATCTACATCCCCCCTTCCCAAGAGGCCCATGCTGGACTAATGTTCCAGCAGCTGAGTGCCCCATTTACGCTACCGCAGAATGGGTGACACAAATCACAGTTCTAACCATAAATGATACCAGAAGGTACTGGGGACAGATTAGAGCTCCACTCCCCAAAAATCCCAGAACAAAGGGAGAGCAGGCCCCCCTCATCAGGGGAGAGCACCCGCCCAAGCTGTCCTGGTGCCCCCTGGCACAAGGATGAACAGCCTCATCATGGCAGGCGTTCACTTGCCATTTCTTTTTGGTTCAACATTACAAAAGAATGAAATGCTACCACTCATCAGCAGATCTGCTTGGTTTTAGAAGGCATTAATGAGCAACTTGCAAAGCCTCTGACTGCCCAGACCTGCCATCCCGTACATGGATTTCCCATGAGAAGCCACATGCTGTGCATTTGCAGCTCTCCCCAGTCAGCAGAGATGGGCATGGAGAGGTGGCGCTGCCTGGGGTGGGCATCCCGGGATGTCCTGCGCATCGTCCGGGATGGACGGGGTGTCTTGCTCTGTGGTGCTCCAGATCTAGCTCTGCTAAACCCAACTGGGCTACCAAAATGAAACTCCTCTTTAGCACACAGGCTCAGGGAACAAGACAGATTAGGGATGTGAATGTGCACGCCTGAGCTCCCCGCGCGCTGCTGCGGTGCAGGCCAAACACAGTTGTTCTTAGGGGACATTTCTCACTTCATAACGAAAGTCCTGGGGGTGGGGACCAGCTCCTGTTTTGTGCTTTGAACAGCCAGAGCGAGCTGTCAACACCAAAGTGATAACCAGTAATAACGCGTTAGATTCGGGAAACTGCCCTTACACTGTCTAAAGCCTTCAATTTATCTACAAACAAGAGCACACTGAAGAGCACAACCGCCTACTCCCCATGCATCGTCCTGTGCTCCCTTCCCATGGGGCGGGCACCACGCAGGGTGGGATGCAAAGCCCTGGCCTCCCTGAAGAGACTCTCCAAAGTAAAACATCCAACCCTCCTTCAGGAGGGGTTTTTTAATTGTGTTTCAGTTACACAAGAACATAAATCAGCCTTTAAATTATCTCTGAGGTGCTAAAGCTTCCGCTGTGCTTCACTCATGGCTAACTGAAGGGTGCTGCCAGGTACGTACACCACCGAGAACCTGCAGAAACCAACTAATGCACATATTAACTCAGCCTGTTTTGCTAAAATTCCTTCCTTAAAACAGACAACTGACATTACAGACTTGAATTTCTCAGCATCTAGAAGCAAGATACATCCTTAATGTTGACACAAGCAGCGGAGGTGGCGGCCAAAAGGCTACAACACCCAGTCACCCCCTGGCTTTGGTTACTAGAGGTTAAAGAGCAGGAGGTTCAGAAGTAATGACTGCATCCTTTCTTTTTTCTGCAGGAAAAAACACAAGGAAAGAAAAAATAAAATCAGAAAACGTATGAAGCACACTAAAACAACAATCAGGAAAATGCAAAGCCTGCCTGCAAGCTCACTACCATATTCAAACCAGCTAAGAACATCAGGAGCAAGTGACAGCGCACATAAAGTCTGCTGTAGGAGACGGAAGGAAAGCAACCGAGCAGGTTGGTCCCTCTGGGGACAGTGGTTAGGGTTCTCGGAGCCAAAGCGGCAGCAACTGGAGCGAATGTGTCCTCTGCTTGTCCAACTGAATTTATCTGACTCTTGCTTTCTACAGGTTCCCACAGCAACTGAACATGGGCATCTGTGACAGCTTCTCCTCCCCTGGTGCTCTGCTGTACTTCTTCGCAGAGGAGAGCTTTTGAGCTGATTTATGGCACAACAGGAATAGCACCTTAAACCAAAGCGTTGTTTCATTACAGCTGCCCGCCTACGGGGATACGGTGCCTATGCCCACAGCACGAAGAGTTGCAGAAGAGATGGAAAAGCACAGACAGGGCAAAATCATTCCCTCTGCTTCCTCCAGCGTTTGGTCCTGTTAATTACTGAGGGCTGCATGGACACAAACCATCTAAGCACAAGCGTGTTGTGCCGCAGCACAGCACGACTTGTCCAAACTGATAAAAAATGAGCCTTTGTGATAACAAATATTTTTTCCACACAAGAAACCTTTCTATTTATGAAGCCAACTCCTTATCTTAAATCCTGTTCACTGTTTGCTCCTTAAACTCCTTCTGAGTCTGTTAAGAAAATTGCAATAATCACTTCTGATTTACAGACATAGTTCAAAGGTTAATGCTAACTCACTTTCTTTACAGTTATTTCCCAGCCCTTTTTTCTGTCTACAGACTATTTTGAACTCTTTGAAGGGTACTGGCAATATATTCAGGTCCTCTAAGCTGGAAATGCTGCAGTAGATATTAGTGCTAATACGCTTCTCTGAGTAGCTCTGCTGGTTTTGCTTGGATGAAGAAGCCAGCAGTCAAACAACTCCTGCCTGTGGCTTGAAAGAAAACCATACAATTCACACAGAATCAGATCAAATTCATATTGATGACCCAGTGACTAATATTGGTATAAATAAAAAATGCAGCCGGTCACTGTGCAGACTGTTCAAGAAAGGAAAGCATATTTTTAGTCATATTCTAACCTTAGGCTATTCCTTAATGATTAAAGATTTTGTTACCATAACCTTTTAAAACACCGCTGCAGTTAATGGCACTTTGCTTCCCGGAATGACTGGTTTAATCAGCTACAGAAATGCGATCCTTAAAATTTTGCTTTAGTAAATAATGAATGAAAGCTGACTAGGAACATAATAATTTGATGTTAAAAATACCCACATATTAGATTGTGGGTATGAAAAAATACATTCTGGTTATAGATGAAAGGGAATTTTGTGTTAAAATACAGTTTCAACAAAAAATGCAATGCAAAAAACCTTCGCACCAAAACGATATTTTCTGTTCATAAACTTAGTGATGCTCTCGCCACGTTTCAATTTTCCCCTTGGAAAATACAACAAAGCCTTTCAGTGTGGGGTAGGCATGCACAAAGCAGGACGTTTCATCCCTGTTTGGTTTAATAAAACAATTTTCTTTTCATATGAACTCACTGCTAGCGTTTGAATTTGCTTTGCCAGTGACCCCAGGAGTTGCCGCTTGGATGCTTTAGCACCTTTCCTTCTTTATGAGCTGCATCTCCCGCCTGAGCTCTCCCGGGAGATGCACTCTGCTCCCCAGCGAGCCGCCACGACCGTCTGCACCGCAGAAGCGCTGTTACCAAGGACTGGTGCAGAAAACACTGCCCAGTTTCTTCCAACGTTATTCTTGAACTTGATTTTGGTTTTACATATTAGAATTTCTGATATTGCACTTTCTCAGAAAGAAAATATTTTCTTTCATAACATTTCTCCTGATGTCTATTAGCCAGAAACTCTACATCTTGAACGTGGTCTAAGCCTAATGTAATCCTGGCCATATATCACATCCTTACGTTCAGACACTTGCTACTGAAATTTGGAATGCCTTTCAAACTACCACAGGTGCCCACTTCTTCAACTGAGAAAGGTCACTAAAAGCCACATTTTGCATTTAGTGCAGATTATCACCCTCGGATTGAATTGCCCTCCCTTTACCTGCTCTTTTAAAGAATTTGGAGAACTGCAGATACGGGATGTGCTGACCACAGGGAATTGGTCTCAGCAGGAGGAAGAAGCGAGATGCTGGAAGGGGATAGAGCTGAGCACCGCTGCTCAGTCCTTTGGGAGCCACCGAGCACTTGGGCATGCATGGCATGGCAGCCACATGGCACCCTTCGGCTGGTGCCTTTGGCCAACGTAGAGCCAGAAAGTTTGCAAGGTGTGCATCAGAAAAGTTTAGTTACCACTCCCATGAGGTGTCCACAGCCACCTGAGCACAGCAGAAATCATTCATGCTGCTGCTTAGAGTTGGAAGGCAGCTGTGTCACTGCTTTTTGTACAGCTCTGAAATGCTGCAAAGTTCCTCCAAGCCAAAGCTGCCCAGTGTTAACGGTAGCAAAAGTTTTACTGACTTCAGCTTGAGGTTTTTCACAAGAACAGAATGATCGCTCTCAGCCATAACTCAGCACCTTGCCTGCTGCTCCCTATTACTCTAATAAGAAGAATTTTCTAAATGTTTTTGGTAAAGGTACATCACATATAATCCCGTCAGTATAAATATGAGGCTTAGCTTTATGCACCTTCTGATCTTAAGAAAATGCCAGAAAATATTTATTCTGTCTCAAGTTATATCGCTATCATTAGTCACAAGATCCCTTTGCAGACCTCAGGATTTTTTTGCTATTTCAGTTATGAATTGTGATCAAGTAATTGCATCCCCAGTCATAAATAAGAGGGTGAGGGAGTTCAAAGTAAAACAAAAAATTGCAAGTTAAAAGCCAGATTGCTATGGCCTGATTTAACAAAAACCACACTGAGGTTAAATACATGAAACCATTAAGTTCTCCTAAAATCCAGTCAAATTATTTTTAGTTTAAATTATTTTTTTCCTGTGACGTGTTCATGCCATGCTCACCAGAAGGCGTTCTGGCCGTTACGCTGCCATGGCCCAGACCAGGCTCTGTTATGGCCAAAGCCCCACCCTGAGCCCCAGGCTCTTGATAAAAACCAAGACAAAATGCTCCAGGGAGTGAAGTCACAGCCCTCTTTTTTGCACTGTAAGGATGGAAATAAAGCAGATGGCCCAGACAGCGAGTATACAAAAGCAAGTGATAGAGATCAAGAACAATTTGGGGGTTTGGATGGCAAATGACAAATTCAGCCTGGTAAAAGCTATTTAAGGTTTTTCATTTCCCCCTGTATGCTACCAGCTTGTTCTCAGCTGGCTGGATGCAGCAGAGACTTGCTGTGATGGTTGGGGTGGGAAAGAGCTGCTCAATAGAAACCAAATTTTGTTCTGGGGAAAAAACAAAACACCACAAATATCTGTGGCAGGTGCAGGTGTGCAGCACTGTGAAAAACCAGCTTTTGGTTTATTTACCATTCTAGAAAATGCCTTCAGAACATGTCATTTTTCATGTCCAGGCAATGAGTGACACCTCTGGATCCTATTAGAAATAAACCATAAACGATAGCAATGCAAACAAAACCCTCGAGTTACTAAATGCATCGGTTTACATTTCATCAGCCATTGTGATGGAAGAAGGATTCATATGAAAATTCAACATCCCATAACTCTTAAATACCTACTACTGGAAAAATACAACATAGCTATTCACTTAGCTGTGTGTCATCACCTAGGCACACATAAACTGGTTGCCAATTTCAGTATACAGATTTTAGATAAATTCCGATCTACTTAAAGAAACAGAGCACATCTGCATTTAATTACTTCTCAGTGAATTAAAAATGGGTTTCATACTGCTTGCATTGCTTGTGTCATAAATTTGTTATAGCACGAAAGCCTGGAATTAGCACAAGAAAATGACTCACCTTGATTTTTAAATTTTTTTTTTAAATTTGTTTTTAAGAAACCAGCTCCAGTATTTTGTCCTTAGTTTCTTACCAATTTAGAAATTTTTTTTAGAAAAATAATCAAAGAAAGAATATGGGGAAAAAACCCCAACCCTCTGTACCTCAACAGATTTTTGAATAAGTTCTGCTCTTTCAGAACAGATGACTGTGGTTTTGCAGACCCTGGTTCTTACTGATATTAAAGGCACACGATGTTTTATGCTGTTGGAACAACCTAAGGGAGAAAAAGGAACAGGGGTTTTTTTTGGACCTTTTAAAAGTTCTTTTAGGTTAGTAGATTCCTGCTCAATTTTCATCTCTGCACAAAAATTAGACAACTTATCTTTCAGTATAATCACAGAAATCCAGAACAGCAGGGGTTGGAAGGGACCTCTGGGGATCACCCAGTCCCACCCCCCTGCTCAAGCAGGCTCACCCAGAGCAGGGGGCACAGGACATCGTCCAGGAGGGGGTTGAATATCTCCAGAGAAGGAGACTCCACAGCCTCCCTGGGCAGCCTGTGCCAGGGCTCGGTCACCCTCCAAGTCAAGAAGTTCTTCCTCACATTCAATTGGAACCTCTTCTGCTTCAGTTTGTGCCCATTGCCCCTTGTCCTGGTGCTGGGCGCCACTGAGAAGAGTCTGGCTCCAGAAATTTTTTTTAGAAAAATAATCAAAGAAAGAATATGGGGAAAAAACCCCAACCCTCTGTACCTCAACAGATTTTTGAATAAGTTCTGCTCTTTCAGAACAGATGACTGTGGTTTTGCAGACCCTGGTTCTTACTGATATTAAAGGCACACGATGTTTTATGCTGTTGGAACAACCTAAGGGAGAAAAAGGAACAGGGGTTTTTTTTGGACCTTTTAAAAGTTCTTTTAGGTTAGTAGATTCCTGCTCAATTTTCATCTCTGCACAAAAATTAGACAACTTATCTTTCAGTATAATCACAGAAATCCAGAACAGCAGGGGTTGGAAGGGACCTCTGGGGATCACCCAGTCCCACCCCCCTGCTCAAGCAGGCTCACCCAGAGCAGGGGGCACAGGACATCGTCCAGGAGGGGGTTGAATATCTCCAGAGAAGGAGACTCCACAGCCTCCCTGGGCAGCCTGTGCCAGGGCTCGGTCACCCTCCAAGTCAAGAAGTTCTTCCTCACATTCAATTGGAACCTCTTCTGCTTCAGTTTGTGCCCATTGCCCCTTGTCCTGGTGCTGGGCGCCACTGAGAAGAGTCTGGCTCCGTCCTCGTGACACCCACCCTTGAGATATTTATATTACAGCAATAACACTCACAGTGGGTAGAAACAGGGTGATATAGAGGCATCCTGAGCCTACACTTGTATTCACCCAGGGAATGAGGGTCCACAGCCCCTGTATATCCCTACGAGAATTTTGTTCCAGTTTATCTATTCAAATCTAAAATAAAAACCACATTTCTGACAATGACATTTATACTGTGTAAATGAGACCTTTAGATGTCTTGGCACTTCAGGGGGGCTTTACCAATGCTCTGTCATGGCTGCTGCTTTTATATATTGCACACTGGTATGGGATCCAGTCAGTTATTTAATCAAAAGAAGGGATTTTGCTGGGGAAATGCTTTTTAGATACCCACAGAGGCAAAAATGCACACTCAGCTCATCTGTCAAAAACGGTCCTGGTTTGCATAGGAAATTACAAATTACTGCCCAGACGGTGCATAGAAATGTTAAAGAGGATGAGAATCCTCAGTTACAGCTTTTTGCAGTAAAAATTTATTCTGTTCAGAGAACAGATGTGTGTTGTGTCAGCAGCAGAAGCCTCTATTATACCATCGCTATTGCTGGTAGGGCTAGCAACAGGCCTCAATGGCAAACGCCTCTGAGTGCGGGCAAATCCTCCTTCCGAAGGGGTTTTAGTATCTGCGACTTGATTCCATCTTTCTAAAAGGCAGCTCTGCTCCTGGAGTTTGGAAAAGGCGCCAAATTCTTCTTTCTTTCAGGCTTTGTTCCTAAATTGTGCATATGTTGCCTCAGACCAGTTTGGTGCAACTTCTACTGGTGTGAATGGAAGTGTTGGGGAGAAGGCGACTCGGCAGCACCTCCCCTCCATCACTGCCTTTAACCATGCCCTCCCTCCTGCCAGGTGTAAGGCAGGGTGGGAGAGACCCAAAGGGCAGCAGACCTCTCTCTGCACCTTTCTGCCTGTCAAGACTACTGGCAGCCAGGAAATCCATCAGAAGAAGCGAGCCGAAAGCTGCCTCAGTTCAGTCTACTCCCCTAATTGTCACCGTCCCAACCCCGTGAGGTCTCAGACCTTAGCACAGACATGTCACACCTACTTTTGCCGAATCGCAAAGGTTCAGTCTTGGTCACAGAAGCTAAACTCACACATCATATCAACGTACGTTTCATACAAACATGTCTAAGATCCACCAGCGGACAAGGACACTCAAAACTCCCAGGCAAAAAGGAAGATGGCAGGAAGCTGGTGGAAAATGCCCTTTGCTTCATCATGCCTTGGGTACCTGCTATGGTGCACCTAAAGACAAACCCACACGAGTTTGAATTGCACTTACTTGTCTCTCCAAAAGCATTAAAGAAGAAAGGTAATGTCAAACGGTAAAAGTATAACCCAAAGCAAAGGCACTAAGAAGGGTTGATGAGAAGCCGATGACGAGTTTTGCTGTATTAGTCGGCAGGGAACGATGGTGTTTTCTACAAACCTGCATCAGTGTTCAAAGCACGCCCGTGATTCACAGCAAAGCCAGAGAGATTGTTGGTTAGGAAGTGCGTGGAGTGAATGGAAGGTCTGCCACTGTGTTCGCTCAACCACGGGTACATAGGAGCTTGCAGAGGGCCTCATTTTTACAACACCTTGTAGCTTTAAGCTCCAGCTTGAGAAGGTTGGAGAGCATAGGCACAGCCAGTGCTCTCATGAGTATAAGTTTCCCAAGGATGTTTAAACAGAGTTTTCCAATTTGGTCTCACTTGGGCCCTATTTCCAGAAGTTTCTTTTAAAGTCCTCCTCCAGCTTTCATTTAAAGAGCGCACTCATAGTGGGCCCCTGTTCTCCTATTGAACCATAAGTGCAAACACTGGTGGAACATCAAAGCCATCAGCCCAGCACATAATAAACACAGAGGACAAAAACACGAGTGAGAACAAGATGAACCATCAAATGAGGACAGAGGGGAGAAGAGGGAAAATAGTCAAGGAAGGAACAAAGGAAAATAATTAAGGAGATGGGAGAAAAACGAAGGGGGAGGGAACAATCACAGTCAATGTGCGAAACACTACAGAGTTGCTCACGATCAAATCACAAGCGTTATATGGCAATGTCGCACACCTTCCAGTCCTTCCACCGTATGTTGGTCTGGAGGCTTTCCACAATGATGGGAATGATTTGGGGAAAAAAACAAGGGGGGAGTGAAGGTGTCAGGAGAAGGGGAGAGGGACGTTTATAAATATAGAGATATATATCATAAATCCATTTACTGAATATTGTAACAGAGAGCAACTCACGGTGAATTTACGCTGGAGACTGACGAGCTGCGAGATACAGTACCTCGAGTTTGCTTTACAAAACTGCACATGCAAAAACAAAACAAACAAAGAAAACAAAAAGTGAGAAAAGGAAAAAAAAAAGGAAAAGGAAAAAAAGAAGAGAAGAGAAACCATAAAAGACGTTGGGAGAAGACTCATACAGGCTGTGTCCTATTGAATGCAGACTGCAGCGTGCATCTCGGTAGGAGACCAGGCAAGCTTCAGAAAGTGTGGAAGCCACAGACACACCACCTTCTAGTTAACAGGGAAACAACAAAAGAATCAAAAAAGGAACCAAAAGGGAAAAAAATTAAAAGGTGAGCCAAAAGCCACACGATGATATTAGGACTTTGTGCTTCCATATGCTATACTCACACAACGAAAGTCGTCCGTAGAAGTCATCTTTAGGACCTCGGGGTAGAGGTCTTTGTAGAAAGAGGTAGTGATCGCTTTTACAGCTGTGCTGCAAATAATTATTTCCAAGTGGGAGCAGGGTGCTAATTCCCACTGTGGCCCTGTGACACGAGGGAGAAGCCTTAGCACAAAGAGCATGGGCTGGAGGGAGGACCCTGGGCCACAGCCAGAGAATCAAAATCCACCTGAGCCCCAGCAGCTGGTGCCAGGCTGCTTCTGCTTGGCCCCTGCCTCGGATTTGCTCTTCAGAGGCACCTACCTCTCTCCTCTGACAGGCACAGGGTTGCGCCTGCCCTCAGACCATCCGAATACAGTTCTTCGTGCCTAAAAACCATAGGTCTGCTCCAGTTTAGGCAAGGGATTAGATGTTATTGAAAGGAGCTTGTTTCAGTTCACAAGTAATTTTGTAGATTCTCCTCCATCCAGTGTTTGTATAAGCGCCGTTATATGTGGGGGTTTCTAAATTCAGAAATCGCTGTTTTACACAAAGAGGAGTTTATTCTTCCTTTGGTAGGGAATCTACAGGAAAAGTGGGATTCTAAATATCTTTATAGATCTTGCCTTGAGGCACTAATTTTTTCATAGTGCTAACCAATAATTTTTATAAATCTACATCATCCAAAGAACCCTCCCCAAGACTGAAAATAAAATCCCTTCACCTCCTGTATTTGCCTTTTCAGTTGCAGCGTTTTCTCTCCTGCTTCCGTAAGAGTTTTAAGCTGTTACCCATCGATCCTAGTAAACCAAAAGGTCCAGTTAAAATCTAATGTTCTTTGGATATCACAGAAGTAGAGTTTTAAATACACATTTCCTTAACATTAATGGATTATTCTGAACCCAGGTAAAGTAGATAACACAACAAACCAGAGGTCAAGCAACATGGAACGAATATAAGAGAAATTCTGAAAGGCATCATATAAGTTTTGCTCGGAGCAAATAATCTGCTGAACAGTCAAGGTAAAGTATTTTGCCTAAACTTCAGTATTTCAACATTTGTACGATGCCAAATGAAATGGGAGCAGGAGTCAAAGAGGGGTTGGCAATGCCCTGCTTGTTTGCTAGGAAAATTATTGTTTCCAGGTTTCTCAAGCTAGGAATCCCTTTACTCTTTGGCTGGATGCTGAACCCCCAGCATGTCAGCTAAAACTTGCAGGGAACAAGCCCTTGGCTGCACAAATGCCTCAAGCACAGGTAAGAAATTCCTTGGGCAAAACAAGTGGAAAACTCACGGTGGAGGGGGCCGCCCTAATTTACCTGAGAGTCAGCACCAGTGTTGTGCAATACCTGTGGAAATTTTGCTTTTAATTGCTGAAAGCAGATCGCAGCATCTCTTGGCGGGAGGCTTGAATGAACCCTTGCATTTATCCCTGCTTTGTTTGGTGCAGTGTAAGACAGAGGCCACGCTCTGATCCTGCCAAGTATCCTCGCAACGCAGCCAGCCAACATTATGCAAGTCCTGCAGTGCTCCAGGTTCACTCCTCTGCTCCCGTTACCAGAGTCCACTTTTTTGAAACCATATATTTGACTAAATTTGCCCTGGAACTGCAGGGTGTAAAGCCACAGAGCGCAGCCAGCCTCCTTTTCCAAATCAAAATGACAGAAGTACTTGGGCTGTACTGGCTGCTACTTACCATCCAGGGTACAAGAGTCTTTAGGTGCAGCTGAGTCACTGTTACACCAACAGCGAGGGCAAAAAGGTAAGCTAACGGGAGGAACCACGGTACCTCACACATCAACACACTTCAGGGGAAGAAAGAAAGGGAAGACATCACAAGCCAGCAAGAGAGAAAGAACACCTCTTCTAGTCTACACATCACCCAACACGGGACATTTCATGGGCTGGATGTTCAGGCACGCTTCTTGCTGGGTCCTGTTGGGTACCGACAGCCCAACAGGGATTTGGAAACAGACGATGGTATTCCCAAGACAAAAGGAAAATATGGAGCCTCTGAGATGGAGAATATCCTGGAGAAACAGAGCAACTCCCCCGCTTCATCCCCAGACCTGTACAAAAGGGACAGACACCCTGAGAAGTCACTGTGATGTGCCACCTGTATTTGCTCTTGGCACTTTTCTAGTGCGTAGTCAACTCACGTTAACAGGCAGTATCCACCTGTGGGCGTGCAATTAAAACAAACTCCTTTGAACAACCATGTGAGGGACCAGCAGAAACCAGTCAGAGCCTGGAGAGAGGAAGAGGTCTGTAGAGGTTGGAAGGTCGTCCTGGGAAAGCACGTCTAACTTTGAAAGACAACAGTGGGCAATTCCACAGATTGTGTTTAGGTTTGGTGCCCACGTTGCCTGAACTCTCTCTGACACTTTCTACAAAGTTTCATCTGTAAAATCTGGGAAGTTCTCCCATCCAGAACTCACGCCCTATACCTACGCTTAAACAATTTCCTTGGGTCTGGCTACAACTGTAACCCATTGCCACGTGGAATTAAAAAAAAAAAAAAGTAACAGAATGCAAGTTTCACTCAGCATGACTTCAGCAGGTTCCTACAAATTTCGCATTTGCTTGCTGTTTCGATTGCTGTTTTAAGACTGTTCCCAAGAAAAGGTGGAGAGAGGCCATTGGTAAAATACGTGGGTGCCGGGTGAAGCGCAACCTGTGCCCTCTCCGGCCGGTCTGCTGGCCTGCGCTGGGCTGGGTGCGCTTATCACAGCCCCTTTTGTACGTGCCATTGGTGCATCTCTGGCTGCAGTAGAAAAGATGGAGGAGGAACCCAAATGCAGGGACTTCAGGCTTCGGGTTAGACAAATACAGAAAATAAAACTGTGTTTGCACTGGGGTCTTCATGTCACCCACGGGAACGAGCCTGATGGCTCTCCCTTCCACCAGTGCCTTTGCAGTGGGATCATAAAGTGCTTTGGACATCCGTCACCTGAGTAATAGCCCCCTTTTCCCCCCCTCCTCTGTTCTTGCTGCCGAGGAAGCTGCACCAATGGTTTGCTCTAAAGACCTGTCAGTCTGTACAGTCACTCAGTTCAAGAGGCTGAGTGGTTTAAATGTTGTGTGAAACAGAGGGCAACGCTGGGCAAACTGAACAAACCCAGAAACTCACCTCCAGAAACAACAAAGCAAGGAAAATGCTAAATAGAAAAAACAAAACAAAACAAAAAATGACAAAAATAAGAATGAAACAATGGACTCAAAGTAAAAGGCAATACATGTTAAACAGATATTCTGTTTTAAACCAAACATCACACCAATGACAAAAGCAACATACCATCCTAGCTTTTTATCCTGAAAAAAACACAAAACAAAAAGGGCCATTCAGGATAGAGTTCACCAGGTGAAAAAACAAACTGTGGTTGGACAAGTCTGTTCACATTAAGTCCCTTTGGTGGAGCAGAAGACAAACCATGGAAATCCTGGGAGATGGATGAAGTAAGAGCTACAAACTGAATACGGGTAGAATATTGGAATAAAACACTTGGAGTCTGTTGCAAGACAGATGATAACTTGATGTCACTGTAATAACGAGCATCTTATTAAAACAGATCCCCATGACACCGTAGCGCTTCACCATCTATCACAACCACAAAACAATCTGTGGCTCACCCAGCAGCCTATTGCACCCGTAAAGGTGAAGGTACCTCTTCAGGCCCACCAAGCAGGCTGACATGCTAAATAAGCCACCCATTTCTTATGCCTAGGAAATGACATTTTGCAACTGATGCAATAAATTGAACAGGTTCCTGGAGCTCAGTTATGAAGAGAGGCTTGAACAGCAGAGGAGAGCAGAAGAACCGGTACGCTTAACCTGCGGGCACGGGAGCGTACAAGCCACGAGCACACACTGTATTCGCACAGGAAAAACGTCGGTGGTGGAGGAGCAGGTACAACGCTACAGAGTATACAATGGCCTGGAAGGAGGCTTAGGGCGAAATAGATGCTCTCAGTCCTTGATGTAGGCCTGGCAAGGGAAAGAAGCAAAACAGCAAGCACAGCACCTTGCCAGTGAAACAGCAGGACGACCGACAGAACTCTTCACCAGACTCAGCCCCAGGATGAGCTTTATCACCTCTGTGAGAGGTGGATAAGCAGGCCAGGAAGATGAACATCATGACTAAGGAAATGCAAGTCATGGTGCCCTCTGCTAACACCCGAGAGACCTGGTTTGATTGATGCAGGTAGAGAAAATATTATGTTTTCAGAACATTGATCCATGCTATAGATGCCTCTTGTTAGAGAAATTCATTTTCATACGTTGGGAAAATAAAATCAATTTCTAAACCTAAAAAAATTATTCCTTAGGAGAAAATAAAAATATAAACTGATAGAGTAGACCCCCCTTTGCAGCAGGCCTTTGGTAGCTCAGTCCCAGTTTTCCCAGCCCCTGCTCACCACCCACTTAGCGGTACTCAAGTCCTATAGGCATTTGCTTTTTGCAGTGATATTTTCATACACCAAAAATCCCATTTCCAAGCATCCCAAGAACTTTTTCATTATCAGCATGTCCAGCTCCGAATTGCCTCAGAGGCTTGATCTGACAGGTCTTGCCATCAACGCGGCATCTGCTCCATCTTCAGGACCACTGTATAGCTTAAGACCATAAGAAATGAAGTAATGGGGCACATCTGGCTGTCAACCACGGGTCCCTGTCATCAACCCTACTGTATGGGATAGAGATATCCAAGGATTCGGTACTGCAAACCTGAAAGCTATAGCTGCTAAGCCCCTTTGGAGTTCACAATGGGTATACTTAGGTATTACACAAATTGCTTTGGCATGCATCCATTAAATATCTTTTGGATCATCAGCCAGCAACCCATCCATACACCTATTTCTCTCTCACAAACGACCTAACTTCTCCCTTGCTTTCTCCTCTATGTCATTATCCATTCAGTCATCAACCTATTGCTGTTAAAGCACCCTTTTCCCATACTAAAGTCCTGTGAGCTTTGGGAGCAGCCTTGGAAGCACCTTGCTGGCACTAAAGTGGAGATGGCGAGAAGTCAGGCAATGGTTGTTGGATGATGGCTCCCACACAGCATGCAGGATGTTACCGTGGAAGCGATCGACTGCACTTTCAAACATGTTCATTTGTAAGCCCAATTATCTGCCTGTCCAAATGGGTCAAGTAGGGATCTGGGCAGATACAATTTGAGACAAAATAAGCAGAAATCCACAATTTTGTACTCACTTTCAATTGTGGTCACAAAACTGGCCCTGTGATATTGAAAACCAGGTGAAAGCCTGGTGAAAAATCATGGAATAAGGTTATTTTATGCAACCAACATTGTGGTGTGAAATCTTAGCTCCATTAAAGTGTGGAGTTTTTTTCTGATTCCCAAAAAAACTTCACATGAGCTATGCTTTTGATTAGTAAAAAAAAAAAAAAGAAGAAGAAAATAAGCATCATTATCTTGCATTTTAAAATAACAGTACCAGGAAAGTCATCGAAGAACAAGAGCAAATATCCTCATTTGACTTCTTTTCAAGACTGGACAGGAAATCATTCTAAGAAAAGGATTATGTTCAAAACCAACAAACAGACACAGCATAAATTGGAGCTGATTAAAGCAGTAATTGCAAAATAAAATGGTAAGAAAAATAAAACAGTCAGATGAATAATATTCTTTTCCTTCACATATAATGAACTGGCCTATTTTCTTTGATGTCATGGATTAAACCCCCACTAACAAGTACCTCAAGAGATTTACACTGAAGGAACAAACTGAGACCCTGCTGTATTTCAGATACTTTAGAATAAAATTGAACGGGAAATTTCTTTTTCTACGCTTGAGCTTCTCCAGCCTTTGGAGGTCTCCTCTGCAAAAGGGAGCTGGAAAATATCAGCAGCTCTCAGTGAGAAGCACAACCAAATTTTTTTAATGCTGTAAGCCCTGATGATAAAATTCCAGAAGATGTAAATGAACCTTCAAGAAGAACATACTTTAAAGTAAATCCACGCAAGGTAGGCATGTCTCAAACACAGGGCCATAATCCCGGGCCGGCAGAACTCTGCACTGACCTCAGCAACATGCAGACCAGTATTCCCACCCACATAGCAATTTTTCACTTCAGTTTAGATCAGTGAATATGAAAAAGGGGGCCCCAGGGCAACGTTTTCCAAGGATTCTGGTGCCACAGAATCTGTGCCTATGTCCACGTCCTTGCAGAAAAGCCTGCATCTGAGAATGCAAACGGATGTTTCTAGCTACAAACCAGTGACTGTTCGCATATGTGATTTTATTCAACCCAGCGCGAGCATTCAAGCACATATTTTTTGGTCTGATATTTAGGAGGATGCCTTTACACTTAAATGCTCAAAGCAGAGGTTGTTAAAGAATAGTTAATACAGTACGTGCACACATACCGCTCACAATTAAAAATCCAAAGTGAAATGTTAACACGTCACCTGGTGAAATCTATCCTGGGAGAGCTTAAAAAAATCCTTCTAAAATACAGTTATTTATGGCAAGGCAAAAGATGAGGCATTACGAAGAAAAACTAACTAAAACAAATACTTAATTAAATTGAAATAATTAAATTCACGATTAAGCAATCAGCGCTGAAGTATTCAGTCGACCTAAAGCCCTGTCAGTAATAGAGATGGTATAGAAGGGCTCACAGAGTACTATGGGATGCTGCACTTGAACAGACATATATCAACACTGAAAAACAGAAACCAAACAATAAAGTTCCCAAATAATAAAATAATGCTTACGCGGCTATGGAAATGTTAGCTGCAGACATGGGGCTGACTTCGGCCACCTCCTTGGCCTTTTGCAGGGCGAGCTTTTGATTGGTGGCTTCCTCCATCTCCTCCTCGTCCTGGTGCAGAAAATCAAGAGAAATCAGAGCATGCATCGCGTAACGACAACAACCAGAGCTCCCCAAGGCACAAATCATACGTGGCTGTGACCGCCACGCTGCGAGAACAGTGGAAACTCATTAAAATAAGGCAGAATTTCATAACTTCTTGCAAAGACCCCTGGGTAGGATCTTGGTGCCAGCAACAGTTGGTTGAGATGAGAAATGCAAGGTTTGGTGAAGTGCTGAATGCATTTATACCACGAACACATCTCCCTCACAACGCTTTCTTACCTCTCTTGGGTCTCCTAGCATTCAGGTAGGAGGCTATGGCAGAGCAGGGAGAGACCTGACCACAAGCATGACATTTCTGGGGTGAAGTGAGCCTCGATACCTGAGGCTCTAAAGCCTATGTCCTAGTGAAACGTATGAGACAGGCTCCTAAACCCTTATGACTTCTGGCCAACGTGACTTTTCTGAAACATTAAGTTTCAGGATTTGACTGGTCCTGCTCACACCAGTTACCCTAGATGTTTCCACTTATTTCGTTTGAATCACTGAGGACTTACAGGGCAAAAACAGAAAGGAGGAGCCACATTAAAGCGCAGTCTGTAGCCTCAAGCACAGATCAGAAAGATGGTTATGTTCATGCTTTCTGTGTATCCCCAGCCCATGTAGATTTTTAACCTCTGTTGGCATTGCAAGTTCTTACAGAATATAACTGTGATTTATTTCCTCCTACCTGGTGTAATGACAAGAGAAATGCTGCTCAAATTCAAACTAAGGATCTTAAGCATTGAGGTGAGGACAAAAGGCAAAGGAACAGCCTGGCTTATCTTCAATGGTCAGCTAGGTTAAACGGTCTTCTAGGTTAAACTTCCTTTGAACTTTCTAGCCAGTCAAATGAGATAGTAAAGTCATGGCAGGATAAACACAGACCTTCTGATGGCAATGTCATCATCACACATGCTCAAAGAATAACCACACATCAAGATGAGAGCAGTCACAAGCTCATCCGTCAAACTGCATGAAATACCACGAGTCCACCTCTGCTCTTCAAAGGTAATGCTGCCAGAGTCAGGCTTACAATAATGAAAGCAGACAGTAAGACATCTAGCTTTGAAATAGGAAGCCATATAGATTTATCCATCCTGAATACCAGACGCATAAACAACTCCTTGCTCTGACTTTGGTGTTATTTGCTTAAACTGAACTCATTTTGGAACTGTTTCCCTTTCCTCCTTTCAAAGAAAAAAGCAATTATAGGAAATGAATCCAAAAAAATCTGCTACCGATAAAGTTTCTTTTTTGTTTCCTTTCCAAATATTAGCAAATCTGTAACGAGTAAATTCCTACTGTAGTGAATGAAGAACCTGAGATGGGCCACGGAAAAAAGCCCTGATGAACAATTATAGAAAGTCCATACTTCTCAATTGCCAACTTCCAGTAAATTTATCAATGTGTTGGAAGCTTATTGTAAATCAAGGGTATCTGCAGAATGTGAATCTGTTGAGGAATAAGGCCCCCAATAAGAGGGCTTTTAAGGTTTTCCTTTCATTCCGCAGGTTTCTTCTCTTGAGGAGTCTCTTGCAGCGTTAAATTCCCGTAAATTCAAAGGCTCTTGATTTTGCTTTCTGTGCACCCAAAGCACCAGGTGCAGTTTTTACCATCTCTTTAAAATTTGTAGCTTCAACTCTATTCTCCCCAGTGCATCAGTATTTCTGCTGGATTCGATATCTCAAAGCAAGAGCGGAAAATATCCATTGTCATTATAAATGAAGCTATCCCTAACTCGGAACGAGCACACTCTTTAGCAGATGACTGCTTAATAATCTTTCTGTGGCTCCTTCCACCCAGAGATTGCAGATCACTACAAAAATTAATTAATTTTTTGCCTGATACTTACACTTGCAAGGTCTCACTGGGGCACGGGCTCAGCTTATTCTGCTTGAAGCACGCAGGGGTGTGACGGCACACGACTGAAGCCAGCTCTGAGCTGCAATGGCAACATCCATCCAACTACCCATCCATCCATCCATCCATCCCACCTCCGACCAACAGCCTGGCTCTGGCAGCTCAACTGTCACCATCACTATATAGGCCCTGCCTATAAAGGACATCTCTCTCCTATGTTTCCTTCTGTTTTCTAGAGCTCTAAATTGATAAACTACACTGTTTATCACCTGGTAAAACCCATCTTCGGAGCTACCCGTAATGATGGGCTTAGTTAACACTGACTGTTCTTCATTAAGTTCACCCAACTAAAGCCCTCTCCATTGGGAAGGAGGAGGAGGGGTCTTCATGGTTGTTAGATTCTTGGGTTTGCCGCTCACTTCAGAACATTATTTCTGGGGATTTTTCAACTTTTTAATATATTTTTATATGAAATTCACACATCCCCCCTATCCCACATTGCATGGTTTTATACTGTTTCCTCAGGGACTTCTGGCAGTGCACGGAGATCAGAGAACGCACTTTGTGCTTTAGGATATTTAGGATAATAAAGGGTCACTTGTGGCAGCTTTACCTCCCAGTTTAACAAGGGCAAAGAACGAATGGCTGTATGTCACTGGAGACACCGTAGGATGCTCAGCAAAGAGATTTTAAAAGCAAATTTGGGGGGCAATTTTAGATTCGACTCTGAATAAGTGAACAGGAAGAAAAATCTCCCAATATACGGAAAAAAAACTAGAAGGTAGGCAACCAGAGAGATTCAGGACATTTCTGAGAAATCACAAGAAATTAAGCTGGCAGAGTTTAAGTCAGTGGTAAGGGAGAGCCAGCACAGGAAGAGGAGGAAAGACCTGGGGAGGGAGAAGCAGGGCTGGAGAACAGGTTCTTTATGCATTCAAAGCAAAGAAGATCTTTTTTTGTTTTTCCACCCAAAGTGAGTCATTCCAAAGTACTGGTGAGACATCGGATGATCAAGCTTGCGTTAAATATAGTTACAGTTCTGATAACTTCTGTTATGGGTCACAAGGCCCAGCTAAGGCTACCGAGAAACATTCAAATACCATGACAAAAGAAGCCCAAATTAGCATCCAGAAGTGGGAACGTTGGTCAAAATGTTTCAATCCTGAAGGTTAGCTGGAAAGCTTTCTGCCTTTCCAGAACGGAAGCCGTTGCAAACTGCTTATGGGTTTCCCACGTTACACGCAGCCCTGATCTCCATTAGTTTTGCAGCGTAAATGTCAAGAACGTCTCCTGAGATCAACTGACTCCCAAGTAACATAATTATACCTCCGGGCCATTTTAGGTTTTGCATGGTCATATTTACTTAGCAATAAATCCCTCGTTCTCCAGGTATGCTATATAATTGAATACTTTTATCTTTTTCCTCTTCTTTTGAAAGCCCTAGTGATTTGGGGGGATCATAAATGAAATTAAAGAAAAAAGGGGATTTATCAAGAAGCTTTATGATTTGGCAATGCCTCTGAATCCATCAATATTTAATTATACTTTAAAAATATCAACAAAGTCAGGTTTCTAACCATCCCAGTCAGCTGCTGAAATATTCACAAGAAAGGACTAAAAGGATTAAGAAAGAAGGGGGATGAGCTTCATTATCCACGAATTGTGATGGGCCTGATCCTCTTTCTTTGCACATGCAAGGGATGCCCGTAAATCTCCTGAACAGGCTGGGAGGATGCACGCCTCCAGGCTGGAGATTTCTGTGGGCTTTAGAAAGAACAGAAACACCTGAGCTGCTGTAGAGGAAATATTTCCCAGGAAAAAAAAAAAAAAACAACACTGAGAGCCATTAAATGCAGCCCTGAGCTGCACTGTAAGAGGAGGGATGCAGAACATGGTCTCAGAGCCACGGGAACATTTATTATACACCTGGGAGCCACCAGCGTTCTTGTACAGTCTGCGCTGGATATCAGCTCTCGGGAAACCAGGCTCCACTGAAAGCTGGAAGCTGAAGGCAGCCACACAGCTCCGCAGCAGAAAAGGAGAGCTGGTAAAAATCACAGAATAGAATCATAGAATCGCTTAGGTTGGAAAAGCCCTTTAAGATCACCAAGCCCAACCGTTCCCCTAACCCTGCCATCCCACCACTAAACCCTGACCCTAAGCACCTCGTCTGCCCGGCTTTAGGAATTTTTCCCAATGTCCAACCTAACCCTGCCCTGGCACAACTTGAGGCCGTTTCCCCTTGTCCCATCACCCGTTCCCTGGGAGCAGAGCCCGACAACCCCCGGCTCCTCCCTCTTGTCAAGCAGTTGTAGGGAGCGATAAGGGCTCCCCTCAGCCTCCTCTGCTCCAGGATGAACACCCCCAGCTCCCCCAGCCGCTCCCCAGCAGCCTGGGGCTCCAGACCCCTCCCCAGCTCCCTTGCCCTTCTCTGGACACGCTCCAGCCCCTCCAGGTCCTTCTGGGAGTGAGGGGCCCAACCCTGACCCCAGCATTCGAGGGGTAGCCCCACCAGTGCCCAGGACGGGGGCATGGTCACTGCCCTGCTCCTGCTGGCCACACCATCCCTGATACAAGCCAGGATGCCATTGGCCCTCTTGGCCACCTGGGCACACTGCTGGCTCATACTGCTAAAGGGAAGCTCAGCTGCAGGAGACATGGATTTTAGCTGGGAACAGTTGGCTGCTTTGGTCTTCAGCAGCTGGAATGGGGTAAGAAACTCCTAGAAATCTCTGTGTCCCTGAACTGTGGAGGTGCATCGTCTATCCATGAACTACTGCACCTTCCTACAACTCTAAAAAGAGAAGACATCCTTGCCGCTGCTGCATAAGCATGTGGTTAGTGATCCTCTTACCCTGTAGGGAGTATAGAAGCTAAAGCTTGTAAAAACAACTGCTAAGGTGGATGCGGCGCTTCTTTTGCCACCAGCGCATCAGTGTGCCTTATGGCAATGGCAACAGCGCAGCACTGGGCTGTGCTTTTTTATCCATGCAGTGAGACCAAGCTAGAAACGGGCAAACAAAATCTAATGCTGCCTCCTAAATACAACTGAGTACACTACAATGAGAAATCAATGTATGTAACACTGCGAATACAAACTGCGGCACTTGCAAGCCTTCCTGCGTGATACTGGGGCTGTAAGTTTTTCTCCATGGGAGTGCTCAGTTATAAATCTGTGCATACAGCAGAGTCCCATCAGTGTCATTCCCATCTCTCACCAGGCGCTGGCTTTCTGCCTGCGCTGGGGCTGGTGCCTCAGGTTTCTCCTGCAGCGAGGCAGGTAACACCTTCTCTGAGGGTGCACGATAGCCTCGGCACGTTGTTTTCCAGGGAGTTGACTGGAAAACGTTAATTCTTTGATTCGTCTTGAAACTCAGCAAGGTATGAAACATTAGTGTGAGGCAGCAAAAGCAGCAATGCACCACCTGTGGTTCCCCATGCCTAAGCTTCAAGTCAGCCAAAACCTGTTAATTGCTTCGCCCCTGCTCTTGAAAACAGCAAATGCTACGAATACCTGTGCCCCTCCGTGCACCAGCAAGATGAGCAATGCCCACTCCGTGATAAAATGAAACTGAAGAACATGAAAGAGTTCATGGAAACAGGCCTGAAATGAAACAAACCTGAACAAGAACAAACCGCCAGGTCCCCCTCTGCAATGCAAACTGGTAAGCAGAGCTGCCACACAGAGAGGCTCTGGAGGAAATCTCAGGCTGGCCGGAAGGGTCGGTAACACGCACCGGGGTCTATGTTTGAAGAAAGGGAAATCTCGTACGTACCTTGGTCAGCTCTTGGGCATTCGCCAGGTTGTCAACAGCGATAGCCAAGAACACGTTCAGGAGCGTATCTTTTGGGGGGCAGCTAAGGAAAAAATCTTCATGCAGCAGATAGAGTAAACCGTTCCCCTCCTGCTGCCCCTACCTTTCTTGCCCACTTACAGTCATCGGTATATTATGGATTCACCCCTTGCACCCCGGCTTTGTCTTCATTTCCAGCTCACCCTCTTGTCTCTTCCCCAGCACGTGTCCCTGGTGAGGATACGCACATGGGCAGAGCAGAGGGGCTTTACAGCGCTGTAGGTGCCACTGGTACGGGACCACATGGTGGGAACTAGAGACACAATATTTTTTTATCCCAGAAAATCCCCACCTACATTCCTGCCCATACAAGCACACACAGAGAGAATTTAATCTTCATTTTCCTCCTTGTTTAAAAGCACAACTGGTCGAGCTCCTGGAAATCAGTCATTTTAAAGCCAACATTTGCATAATATAAACATGCATTGGGTACCATGAAAAAGTTAAGCTTAGGTCACTGCTGCATTACATACTGGTGGGACAAAACTATCATGACTTATCATACTGAAGCCGATATGACAATTAGACCGCCACGGACATCCTCTATCCCAGAACACTGCAGCATCTTGCAGAGCCCAGCTACAGAAGAACCCGTTAGCAGGACACCCAGCCTGAGCTAACGAGCTCTGCTGGGAAACGGGCCGTTAGTCCAGGCCAAATTGCACGTAGCCCAGCTAATAACCACCAGTGCCCACGCCAGCCTGGGTCTCTCTGCAGAGCACTGCATTAGATCACTAAGACATAACGTTTCCCTATAATTATTTATTCATATTTTATTTTCATTTTTGCACTTAATGATTTCAGCTACTGCTTGTCCCTTAGTATATTTTATTGTTGTTTTTCCAGCTATACGTCTTCAAAACAAGCCCAAAAGAACCGTAAAGCAGATACCTTTGCATATGAAAGGAGAGCAAGCAAAGCAAAACCAAGCCTAAACCACTCCTGGAGAAGCAAATGCATTTTGCTCTTGCACATTACCTGGTGACAGGAGTCACTTGCCCCATAGCTGTGTGAAACTATGATTGCCCCTCCAAATATGAATGTACATGATAATGAATTTGATCTCAGGAGTATTTTCTCTCTCGAGATTCGCAAAGGCTTTAACAGCAATGCGCTTCTACTGTGTTTGTATTGCTCTGTCCTCCCCAGAGCTAAATGAGAGTCTGGGACCAGAGGCCGGTCCCCGCAAGCCGAGTGAAATGACTGCAGCAGCTTTAGGCTGCAGAAATTAACTGAATGTGTCCCCTGTTTTGGTCTGCGAGTTGGAAGCAATGCTCAGAGCAACGCTGCAGCGAGGCAGGACTGCGGGACGGGGGCGGCGTGCTGCAGGGAGCCTGGCCATCGCTGCGGGGAGCCCGGCCATCGCTGCGGGGAGCCCGGTCATGGCTGCGGGGGGGGTAGGAGGGGCAATGCCTGAGTACACCCGCAAACAGATTTTGGGAAGCCTTGGCCTCGGCACCCCTCTGATTGCTTTCCATTGCTCAGAAGGATGCCTGGAGAAGGCATCTGAGCTTTCTCTATAAACGGAGGGGCCAGGAGCGGTGCAAGGCTGATTCACTGGCTGCAGTCATCTCTGCCAAAGAGGAGTCCAGAAACCCTCAGGCTCCGGCAGCCTCCAGGCAGTACGCTGGCTGCAGAACCATTACCCCACATCGTCACGGCTCCAGGAGACTTCCCAGGGCAGCCAGGGATCAAAGTTGGCCCAAATGACAACCTCAAGGCCTCTCTCCTTTCCCTCTCAAGAGGTTTAACCAAACATCATTCAGACAAGGCTTCAGAACCAGACGCTCATGTCTCTGATTCCCATTGAGGTTAATGTCTCCAGAGCCTGAGTGCCTGTTGAACTGGAGCCTCTGCTTGTGGCAGGGGAAAGCAGGAATTGTATTTAATCTCTGCATCTCATCTCATCTGCTTCCAGACTACCAAACCCTGCAGGGAATGGAACGCAGAACCCTGGGGTTTCTCCAGGCAAAGGCCAGGTCACCCATCAGGTGCCCTCTGTGTCATGTAACACAGGGTGGAGGATTTTATCATGTGGAGATGATTCCTCTGGGGCAGAGAGAGGTTTGAAATGTGATGCCCATCAATTGCTCCCTCCTCCATTCCAGCAGGACAGGGAGGAACGCAGGGCAGGGGCACCTCAATCCCACGGAGCCCAGCAGACAGAGAACAAGAAAAAAGGAAAGATGACGCTGGAAGGATCACCTCCCTCCTGCAGAGCTCAATCAACTTTTTATCTGCAAAGATACGAATTTTCCTTTTACAACAGAGGGTTGGCAAGAGGGGGCTGTCACCTGTGGGCTGGCGGTGCAGGCAGGGAGGCTGAGGGGGGCACAGGCAGGGAGACTGGGGGGGTGCAGGCAGGGAGAGCAGGGGCACTGCTGCGGGGGTGCTGGCCGGTGCCAGCTGTTTGGGTTTCTTCCTCTGGGGTGCTTCCAACACATTGGAAATGCTTCCAAGCCTCCTGCTCTGGGAATAGATGTCTCGGTAATAAAACCGTCTTCCTCCCCCCGCCTCCTACACACACATGCTGAAGATGTCTTGTGTAACATAATCAACCACTGGAAATATAATTAATTTTTTTTTAACAGACCAGGCTGTTTTGATCCATCTCCAAGCAGACATAAGCTGTCAGACTTGGGTGTTCCTGCCCCAGAAAAGGTCCCTCAGCCCTTTCTGCAGAGCTCGGGGATTCCCAAATCTCACCCAAACTCCAGCCTCAGGCTGTGTAACCTGGACAGACCCACGGACCTCGCTGGCCCGCTGAGCCGGCGGCTGGTGCTGAGTACAGTGATGCTGCACGGCAGCTGAGGGCAGGGGGAAGGCAGCGCGTTCCAGGCACTTGCTTCTTTTCATTTCAGGCTCCTCTGCAGTTTTTTCATGTTTTTTTTTTTTTCTTTTTTTTCCCCCCCTCAACAGATGCATCAATTTATTCATTAACCGGATAGCAGTGAATACAGGCATGGTGTAATTTCCTAGAAAATGGGCCAAATCCTGCTGTTACTCTAATCATACTACTTTCATTAAACCATTTCAGGACACAGGGGTCTGGCTCCACACAGACTCTGGAACTGGGAACATAACATGAGAGACTTCTGACTTAAAAACCCAAAGTTTCTGGATCTTTTCCTTGCAACAGTCCCTTGAAAAAGTAAATGGATTCAAAGAAACAACTGAGCTGCAGCAAGAAGCAGGGGAAGCCGGCACCCGCCCACTGTGCTCCTTCGTGCTAAAGAGCCATCACAATGCCCAGAGCAGCTTCGGGAGAAGGAAGGAGCCCCCCCATGTTTAAAAAGAGCAGGTTTCCCAAGCTGACCCAAAATCACCCATGCCAATGCTCTAACAAGATCTGATCCAGTCTGCCTAAACTCTTAGAAAATGGACTCGCCAAATGCCAATGTTCAAAAGCTGAAAACAAAACCCCTCCCGGCAGAGGAAGCCAAGTGCCATTTGCTGATCAGCATCCAGAAGGGCTCAGACTGATTTTAACAGTAGTGATATATAAAAATAAAACCAAAAAGTCCCACTTAAGAAATTCAGCCACAGCAAACACCCATGTGGGGAGGGCTGGTGGCAAATCCACATCTGAAAATGAAACAAAAATCTATTGCATTAAAAAAGTACATTTTTAAAGCTTTTTGGAGGGAGTTCTGTAAGGCAGAGCAGGGAGACCTCTGTGAAGCCCCAAGTTAGAGCAGGAAAGCCAGTTCACATTAATCTGATCTATAACTAAGCTAATGAACAACTCGCTCGGACTGCTCTCTATAGGGTGCCCTCTTGGGTGCATTTGCTGAGCTGCGGGGCTTGCCTGGGGAAGGCGAACCCGGGACTCAGACACGTACCGCACCCCATACGCTCGCCTCCCCCCAGCGCTGCAGCACCACTGACATGGACGATGACCCTTTTCCTTCCTGCAAAAACGCAGGCCTGTCCTTTTCTGGCCAACTCAACTTTATTTTCAGATGTTCCTGGGTATGTTTTGACAGTTAACGGTAACTTCAGGCCCTGGTAAGTCGCACAGTGCAGCTTTCCCTCGGAGATAAACGACTGCCTGCTGCTTGCTCTCAGCATCAAAGCTGTAGTGAAAAGCAAGGGTAGCACTGACCTTACTGAAATATTCTTTGAAATATCAGCGCCAGCATTAGCAGGCTTACTGCTGCAATTCCCATGGCAAAGATTTAACCCCTCATCCTCCACCGCCCTCTCCAGCCTTGGTTCTCCCCTCCTGCCCATGGTGCTCAAAGCAAACAGGTCCCCGTGCGATGCAGAAGAGCTCTTACAAGCTCTCCGTGAAGGCAGCTGATGCTCTCAGATGATGTTTCTACAGTGGCAACCTGGGCCAGGCCTCTGGTTCTCCAACAGGGGTATGTATCTCCGTAGAATTTAATAGATTTCCTTTAGGTTTATAACTCCGATCACCAGAAGCTGGTGAAAGAAGTCGTCCAGGACATCGTAAAAGGGTCTCTGAGCATTGTTACTGTTTGTCAGCCAGCTCTCCCCTCTCTCAGGGCTTTGTGCTCACAGAAAAACACCCACACCAAATTCACCCCCATCTGCAGGACGCATGGAGAATTAAAGGATCACACCTGACATCCTCCTCACTAAATGCCCCGGCAGCACCCAAGGAGCGCTCGGGCTGCACTAGGGCTGTGCCACCAGCACAGGGGACGGAGGGGCCCTGGAGATGGCCCTGGGGATGGCCCCGGGAAGCAGCCAGGAGAGGCACCCCCAGCCCTCCTCGGCAGCAGGACAGCGGAAGGGAAAGCGAGGCAGCTGCTTCCTGCCAGGATGGCATTTGGGGAGAATGGGGGGAAGGTTTCAACTCACCTCTCTGCCAGGACGAGCAGAGGCAAATACCAAATTCATGGCGGTGGCAGTAGGTGAAGCAGGTCCTTATTCCCTTTTCCCTTTTAATGAAAACTAAAGGACAAGGGAGAAACCCCCTCTTTGAATTAAAGGTGCAAGAAGGGAATTTATATCCTGTTCCTCAAAAATGCTGGCTCTCAGCTGCTCTAAGGTTAAAAGTCCCTGTCTCAGCCCTGCTGTCAAGCCTGATTATAGCTTAATCTCATTTTCAAATGCCAAGCCCTGAGGATTTAGTGATCTCCCTCCCTCCCAGCTCTCCACTGACCCAGTTTTCCAAAGCCTCGTGTTTCTGGAAGGGGGCACGCTGCCTGCCACAAGGTGGATGTCGGAGCAGAGCTGCTGAGCCAGCCCAGGCATCGCGGCTGCTCTGGCTCTGACCACGCACGTTAATGGGATAAACCCCACAGGGACACACTTGTGTGACCAGCACGGCTTGCACACTGCCTTCCTCACTGTTCCCAGTCTCGGTTTCTCCTGCTAATGGGGAGATTTCAGGCAAAGCAAAGGGCCAGAGCCCAGCCACACAGTCCCTGGGCGCTGATGTCCCATCTCTTGCCATCTTGACCCCCAGCTGAAGGGGGATCTATGTCTGTAACAACTTTACATCTTCAGCACAAGCACTGCCCCCCACATACCCTTCCCTTTCTCCTAGGTACCCAGTCGATGCTGCCAGCCCAAACAGGACTCTTAGGAAAAGACGAAAGCTGGAGAACCCTCCAGAGAGGTCCCAAGCAGAGGGGCAACACTCAGCGTTGTTATCCCTATTTTTATAGAACAAACAAACCAGCTGGGTTGCTCCACATATGCAACGGTTTTTAAGTTGGCATTTTTAAGGATGCTCTGTATGACTCCATGCAGCTTGCCGCTGCAGCCAGCAAACATCTCGCACCAACAGTTTTGTACCCAGTTAATGTGAGCAATGCTGTGCAACATCAGCCCATCAGCAGCCTCCATCATGAAGCAAGGACAGAGTCCTCACAGCCACCACGCTCTGCGGCACTCCGAATCGCACCCAGCTGTTAGGTCGGAGAATCTCTTTGCTCATTTCTGTATAAAATACAGTCTCCCTTGCCAAATCCCAGCTCCACGTGACAGCTACATTCTTGCTTCCTCAGACCTCTTTGGGGACATAACACACAGCAGAGTGCTGCTAGGTCCCCAGCAGACACCTGGGACATTCGGGGGGGACACAAGCTTCCAGTTTCCTGTTGCCCTCAAGAGATTTTCATGACTATGCAGAGCAAAACATCTTCAGAGACTTCACATGTCAAGTCCTGGAACATGAACAAATACTCCCAGAGCCCCAGACCAAAGATCTGGGCTTGAGTTTCAAGCATTATGTGGATACAAGACAATTCCAAGCCTTTAGAATAGCACAGCTGGTTAAGCTGCCATGTAGACAAAGGCACCAAGAAACTGGAGCCTGATCTGTGTGCGCTAAACCAAATTCAACAGTTTCTTGCCCTGGCCTAGTGCAAACCATCTGTGAAAATATTCAAGGTACAGAGGGTCCTGCTCTGACTTGACTTCCATCATTTTTCCCACAACATAAATTAACTCCTAACAGGACATTTTTAATGTATACTATGAAAATTAAAATGAATGAAGACTGTGCCCCCATTGCCATCAGAGAAGTGACGCCAACATGGACAAATTGCCCACGCTTCTCACCCTGGGTGCTGTAAGGAACAAAGTTATAGCAATGACTTGGTTCTAAAAAGCATAAGTGAGGGTGTGAGAATTTAAACAAAACCAGGTAATGCTAGCACACCAGGAAGGGCACGTGGCACACCATGCCACCAACACAAGACAACATGTAAGGATACAGTTACCAAACAACGTCAGGACGATGAAGTAAATGGAGGAGAACATCCCCGAGCGGACGCCACCCTGTGACTCTATCCCGTGGTACATCACTGCATTCCAGTCTTCCCCTGTCAGGATCTGCACAGCAAAATTCGAGAGAGAGAAGAAGAAAGGGTGACTCAAAGGAAAGACAAAGTAGGAAAGGTCTGGGGGTGCTAAGCAGCCTGATGCAGTCTAGGACTGGTCTCTGGGAGAAAATGGATGAGCACGTTAGTATGGCAGAGCGCAGTGTTGGACATCAGCCCCTCAGCCCTGGACAGTCTCCATCCTGGGCTGGATGCAGCTTTCTCCTCTGGCATGGGCCGAGGAGAAGTGAGGACTGCTGGTGAGGAAGGACCACAGCCCCATTCTGCCCTCTCTTGCCCACTGCCCACCTCTGACCGAAGGCTCCCATGCAGAGGCAGTAAAAGCCATGTTCCAGCACTTCACCCCCAGCAAAATTTCTCCCCCCTCTCCATTTTTAAGTCATGCAGAGACAGCAGGTTTCAGCAGCTCCATGCACGGCAGTTCCCACAGATCTAAGAAAACTCTGACTTTTAAGCCCAGTGCCTGGAGTGGGACCTCTACCAGCCTCAGCTCCTCTCATTCCCTTCAGACAGAAAGGGTTGGCCCAGCTCCCCCCAGCCTGCACACGCTACACACTGAGTGGCCACATACGGAGAAACTCTTGCAGCCCCCTCCCGCTATTCCTCCATCCCTCAGGGCTGCCGACAGCTTTGCTGCAGCCCATGCCCGTGTGGGTGTTGACTCCAAGCGCCGGGCACTGGGCAGCACAGCCACTGCAAGGTTTGCCGGGGGTTGCACCACAATGGGTTCTTCTCCAGGTTTCCTGCTTGCCAAGGCCACTGGGACCCTCAGCCACCCAAATGGCCACAAACCACACACAAAAAACCCCCAAAACCCTCAACTAAGTAGAAGCAATAACCAAAGGCTTATGAGTGAGGACAGACATCC
This sequence comes from Egretta garzetta, assembly GCF_000687185.1. NCBI lineage: Eukaryota > Metazoa > Chordata > Aves > Pelecaniformes > Ardeidae > Egretta > Egretta garzetta. Next base: position 2,778,006 of record NW_009259310.1, on the reverse strand, counting down.
TTGTACCGAGGCGAGCACAAGCTCAGCTGAGCTCTGCAGAGCTGTCCTGGCTTCAGGCTCAGGATGCTGACCTGAGGCTAAACAGCAAACACATAAATAACAGAAATACTAATCATAATGAGTGAAAACATCTAACACTCAAATCAGCCTTGTTGTGCTAGATGTTAATTTTGCACCAGTCTGAATTGCCTGCGATTCTTGTTCACCAATGGCTGGAATGCAGCAACACTTGGGGCAGGTCAGCACTTCATCTGCCTGCCATGGCAGAGGCGAACGATAGCTACTGTGAGTACATTAAAACACGTCCACTGGGATGCGGAGCTCAAATTCCTAAGTAGGAAGTTATCTTTGTGTTTAGTAGAAGAAAAAACAAAAAAAACAACAAACAAAAAAAGCCCAAAGCAAGATGTCTGTTGTAGTAACCAAGTCCCAGTGCATACAATATGCTCAAAACAAATGCGGATTCCAGACTAGTTGTCAGCTGCTGACCCAGAGAAAATGTCTTGCTGCAGAGTTGGTGCTGAAGACAGCAATAGGCTAAGAGCAAGGATGGAGACAAGGACATAGAGTGCATACACAAACTTGTTTCCTAAGCGCAGAATCTGGTCTCAAATAATTCAGAGACCGGTATTCACAGTCCAAGCCTAAGCCACACCGTTGGAGTTACCCTGGATTTACACCAGAGAATATAAACCAGAGCATTGGGCTTGCAATTCTGGCACTCAAGTATGCAAAACACTGTTCACAACCTTGCATTCACATCATTTCCATGAGTTCACAACTGTTCCTGCTCTCTGCAAATAACCATAAAGCGATTTCTGTTAACTCAGAGATTTGGAAAGGGAACGCTTCTATGCCCTGCAGAAGATGAGGAGACACAGGTATCACAAATTACAATTAACACATATCACATAAACAATTCCAGCAGGTCAGGGTCTGGGTTCCAAAATCCAACTGGATTATTTTGGAAGTGGAACAAAAACCTAAAGGAAAAAAAAAAATTGGTCCATGGAACTTTTGCAGAGAGGTAAATGGCCTAAGCCCACCAGCCTGCTGGTGCAGAGCTGAGGATGCTCTCTGAGGCCCTGGCATGAGGACAGACGCTTTGACCTCGTGTCCTTACCAGTGTTTGCGCTGTCACCCATCAGCTGGAGGAATCATCTAAGCAATTAGGTAGCAGCCCTCAAGGAGCAGAGCTCAACAAAAAAAAAAAAAAAAAAAAAAGTCTTTCTGCTCTATAAAGCCTCTGTTTATGGCTGCTGTAAGAACTTCTTGCTACAGGAGAGAGGAGGACAGCATTGCAGAGGGAGGGGCACAAGCAACGAGGACTTTTGAGTAAGGTGTAGCCCAAACATTTTGGTTTTCCCCAGGACCCAAAACTGCTTTTGGCTGCCCCAGATGAACATTTTGTGCAGCGCAGCTCAAGATTTAATACTCAGGCTTGGCTGAGGAGCCATCAGGTGATGGCATAAAAACAGCTTTCAAGAGCTGTTGTGAAATCTTAATGGACTAACGAGCGCATTAACGGTGGGAGACACTCAGATGCTGGGGATCAGTACCGCCCCGTTGCAAAGGGCTGTTCTGGAAGTGAGATGCTTTCCTGAAGAAAGGCCTGAGATCACATCAGCTCAGTGTCACCTCTCGCAGGCAGGTCAGCAAGGGCAGCCAGGACACACAGACCAAAGCCAGCTCTGCTTCCCGAGCCTCGGCAGGCGCCCATCAGCAGAGCTGAGGTTCAGTCCTGTCCGGCCACCGTGACTCCTTGTCCCCTCCAGCCATCACCGATGCTCTGCTGCTTAGCAGCCGGCAGTGTGTAATTACGGACAGGACAGCTCTTGGGGAGCAGAGCACGTATGGTTAACCGAGGTCTTCGCAGAGTCTCTGCATTATGGGTGTTGTAAATGCTTCCAGCTCAATGAGCACTGGAATAGGGAGATGCAGCTAGCTATTTTTCACGTGTATATAGACATCATATTAATATTTATATATAGTTTGTGTTTGTATTTTTTTTATATACACAGCTTGGCACCCAGCTTGCAAAGACTTTCTTGGGAGCCAGGAGTTGGAGAAAAACACGTGATGCTCTTCAAAGGGAATTTAGGGACAGCGGGGCTCCGTTGCACCCAACACTGAGTTCAGCCAGCTGCCAGGCGGACAAAATACGTCCTGGGAGTTGCACGGCAGAGGACTGCGACCCCGCCAGGTCTGCGCAAATAAAACGGACTATGGCAGGCTGCAGAAGACTTTGTTTAAGGTTGCTTCTTAAACAAAGAATCTCCAAAGGGGTTAGGGATGAACAGGGCGTATCTGGCTTTATTATATTTGTTCAACACATTGAATGCATTCACTGAATGATGCTACTCTGCTCATTAGAGCAGCAAGCAAACGAGCCTGCTGGCTTGCCCAAGTTTATGGGAGACAAGGTTAGAAAAGGTTCCAAAGCCTGTACTGAAGTAATGTTGACACAATATCTGAAATTCAGGGGAGGAGGGGGGATGGACTCGGGAGCAGAGGTTATTGAAATGCCTCTGCAAGGCTGCTCTGAGCTAATTCAGTGCTGATGGGCTTTGCTGGTTTTAATTCGTAGCTCTGATGTTCTATGCAAATGTCATAAAGCCAAGACTGTTTTCCTTCGTCCCACAGCCACTATATTACAGGGGTATTTATCTCAGGAATAGAAAGGAAATATTTCAGCTAAGTATTCTGAAGAGATAGCTACAGTCCCAAAGCAAAACAACATCAACATTTCCAGATGCTCATATCCGGAGCCTGACTCAGGTTCAGTTCCGGCTCTGGGGCATTACCTTTACGTTTCTGGAAGCCTTTTCTTTGATGAGTACTAAAATACTATGCAAATATTAATCTACCATGATTTGCAATATCCTGCAAGGTAAGTACAACTGAACCTGCTTCACATCTGGGGAGAAGCAATACCCATATGAAGCTGCTTATGCAGAGGTCACAGAACATATTCTCTTTTAGACTTTTTCAGTTTTAATAAAAAAATTGTCATCAGCTCATTTTTTTTTTATCCTTTTTGGGACAGGACACTGAAATACATAATCCAAGCCTTGCTGGGATCTAGTCAGGTCTGGTGCCAAGCCTCAGCTCGAGCCCCCATCAGCAATTTGTGTAGGACAACACTATAAATGCAGGGTGGTCTTCGGCAGACCCATGAGCGTTACCTGCACACGGAGCAGGGTGCAGCACCCCCAGCTCTCTACTGAACCACCTGAAATAGCTGCTTAAAAAAGGCGTGCAGAGAACAGCTGAAAAATTAAACTCTTAAATCCGAGCATTGCATCTGCCAGAACTGCGACTTCTTCCTGCCATCACATGAACTTGCCCAAGGCTGATGCCTCTCTCTGCGCTCCCCCATTGACTGCAATTCTTATCCAGCATTATCTTATCTTGAGCTATTACCGTGCAAAATGCTACATTATTTCCTTACTGCCTGGAGCTAGCTCAGGCCTCTCTCATTAAATTATGGCAATGACAGGAGAAAGTGAAACAGGTCAACCACAGGGGCTGGCTGCCCAGGGTTCCGGATTTATGCAGCAGGGCACACGCAAGTGCTGCCCTTGCAGAGGGTGACCCCAGGCAGGGGCCTCAGGAGAAGAGACCCTGGGCACGCACAGCCTTTAAGCTCAGCATAGAAACATCCATTTTATCAATATTTTTTTCCTAGCAAAAAAAATATTTTGTTCTAGTTTTCCTTAATTCCATAGCATTGATTTTTAATTATGATTAAGGACTGGTCACTGCGGCAAAATACATGAGAAGGAAGGACTTAAGGACTTTCCTAAATTCCACAGATTTTTGGCGACCTCTTTGCTCCCCAGAAGCAGGAAGAGATGCCCAGGAATTTATTTTTTGTTTTATATTTGCTCACTCAGGACAAGGGGTTGGCTTTACCTGGAATACTGTGAGGATGGCGGCAGGGAAGGTATCGAAATTTGTGGTTGGTGTTTCATCTTGAAAATTGAATCTAGAGAGAAGTAAGAAAAAAAACCAAGAGCAGTAAGGGACACGCAACTCTCCCGTGGTCTTGTAACACCCCATAACCCAAGGCAGAGAGCAACATTTGGACCCCCTGGCAATAACACCCCAGTCAACCACTGCAGGGAACACGGCAATCTGAGGTGATGCTTAACAGAACTATTAGCAGAAACTCAATTGTATTCCGGGAGAAAATTCTTCTGATACTTTGAAATTCATTTTCATCCACAATTAAAATGAACAGTCAAAATCTCCAATGCTTTTTGTGGAACAAACCATTCCAAGAAGCTGCTGTTCTGAAGGGTAAATTTAAAATTGAAATTTCCCTCTTAGTAAATAATTTGATTCTTTTTTTTAAGATAAAATAGCGGTTGCTTAAAGAAAAAAAGTTATTTCATTTCAGAAATTATACTGGAGTTTGAATGGCTATATTGTGATAGTTCTTTTCATCACAACTGGCATTTCTTAGTGAAAAAATCAGATTCAATAAAACTATGTTTTCCAGCAGAAAAATATTCCAACTGAAAGAAAAAAACTTCCTGCTGCTTTGGCTGTCAGGGAAAGAATTTGCCTTTCCCCTCCAAGTAGAAAAAGTGCTGCCTCCCTCAGCCCTCGGAGCTCTGGGTGTACACGGGGCCTATGGAAGGACATAGGAGCTGTGAATTACAGTAAATAGAAAGAATTCAGCTCCAGGAAAAACACCAGAACGGGAACTATTCTCCCATAAACCAGAGATCACAACTCAGAAGCCCAGAAAGACCAACACTAGCCCCCACGGCATGAGCCGTGCAGCCCACTCTCCCCCTCGGGTATCGCATTCAGGTTACTCCCAAAAGGAGAACGAGGAATCAGACTTACTGCCCTCCAAAGAGCTGCATCCCCAGCAGTGCAAACACCACAATGAACAGGAACAGCAGGAAGAGCAAACTGATGATGGACTTCATGGAGTTCAGCAAGGAGACAACCAGATTCCTCAGGGAATTCCAGTACCTGGGTTGGAGAGCAGAGCAGCCAAGAGAGAACATCAGCAGGAGAAGAACCTTCGGTGAGTAAATGAATGCGATCTGTTTTCTTATTAAAAAAAAGGGGAAAGGAATGGCAGGGAATATCAGCATCCTTAAATTCCCCTTTATGATTGGAAAACACAGCTCACTGAGGGGCAAAACCTCTTGTAGCACCTCAAGGGCAGAAATGAGCACCTCAGTGCCTGTGCACCCATGCGGAGCAGTTGTCTGCAGTGGAAGTGTTCGGTTTAATTTCTTGGTAACCTCTTTCCTGGTATAGATTTCGAACTTTCTGCACCTGCTTTGGTCAAGTCCCCATCCCTGGGTGTATTTAAAAGCTGGGCAGATGAGGGGCTTAGGGACATGGTTTAGTGGTGGGATGGCAGGGTTAGGGTAATGGTTGGGCTTGGCGATCTTAAAGGGCTTTTCCAACCTAAACGATTCTATGATTCTGTGATTCTCATCCAGCATGCAGTCAGCAGGGGTGTCAAAACCAGGGACAAATACCATCAATCACAAAATGACAGAATTGTAAAGGATGGAAGGGCCCTCCGGAGATCACCCTGTCCAACCTCCCTGCTCAAGCAGGGTCACCCAGAGCAGGGGGCACAGGACATCATCCTGTTGAATATCTCCAGAGAAGGACACTCCACAGCATCCCCAGGCAGCCTGTTCCAGGGCTCAGTCACCCTCCAAGTAAAGAAGTTCTTCCTCACATTCAACTGGAACCTCTTCTGCATCAGTTTGTGCCCATTGCCCCTTGTCCTGGCGTTGGGCACCACTGAGAAGAGTCTGGCTCCATCCTTGTGACATCCACCCTTAAGATATTTGTAAGCGTTGATGAGATCCCCTCTCAGTCTTCTCTTCTCCAGGCTAAACAAGCCCAGTGCCCTCAGCCCTTCCTCATAGGAGAGATGCTCCAGTCCCCAAATCATCAAGGTGAGACTGAACGTGGGGATGGTGAACCCCACCCTTCGAAATGTACAGCTCATTTCCACCAAGACGTCTTTGCAGCGTGTCCTTCCAACTTATCAAATGCCAGTATCCACATGGGGACTTAAACTCCCCCGTGTTTACACATTTCTGTAGATGTTTAACGCACGCATTCATGCACAGTGACACCTTCAGTGTGGGGCAATTCAGCCACATGGTTTAAGCATCCAAGACCAAAGCAACCGTCTCAGAGGATGAAAACAAATCCGGGACATTAACTCCAACACAGCAAGAGGGAATGGCTCAGCCTGAATCCTGACTGACACATCCAAGCTGCATCTGGCCAGATACTGAAGTTACTTTGCTTTTATCTCCCCCATCCCCTGAGACGGCTCCTGGCACACTCGCAGGTGTGGGCAGGCGCACCGAGCATTGGCGTGCTGGGGAGGGTGCTCAGAAACAGCCCTTTCCTGGCTTTATGGCCCTGCTGAGAACAGGCAGGGAGCATTTATATTAGGAAAACTAATGAATCAGAAAATGCAGAAAGAGCTATTAAGCAGAGGAGCTCTTTGATGATCTCCTTTTGGACAGGCAGGCATGTGGAGCCATGGGACTGGAGCAGGCAGTAGGACATGAGTGATTTAGAGCTGTGCCACATCTCCTCTGTTAAAAGTTTTCAGTCTGAGACCACGGGGGGAAATTTTTCTCTCTTCTTCTCCAGTGACCTCTCTCATTTCAGAGCTCACTCTCCACAGCAGTATACCCTGCCATCCTGCCCCGAGTGTCCTCCAGCTGCAGTTTTGGGGACAGCCCCATGCACTGAGCTCCTTTCTGCAGTGCTGCTGCGGGTATCCAGCAGAAGGAAGCCCATGGATTTGTTTGATGTCCTGATGGGGAGAGAAGCTCAGAGCTTGAGCCAGAAGAGCAGAAACGCCAACCTTTCTCTTCTCTTTGTCTTCATTTTCCTCCTCTTCCTTCCCCCAGGTGTAGCTGGGAGGACTGAACCCCCTATGTCTCTTTGTGCTGAGGATGATACAGCCACATCCATCCCTGAAGAAGGATCTTCTACTCCCATTGCACCCATTCCAAGAAAAGCTCTGTCCACAATAGAGTGACTGAGGTTTCAGGGGTAACTTTGGGCTCTTGGGAGAATAGCTTCAGTTGAAAAAGTTGAAGCCAAACTGACTCAGGGTTAGCCCCTAAGCAAAAGGGGCTGAGCTGCTCTCCTTGGAGGAGGAGGAAGGGTTTGCTGATCACATGGCTCTTCCCTGCTTGACACAACGGCTTTGGGCAAAATCTGCCACAAGCAAGGTGTTTGCACCTCATGGTTAACACAACCAGACACAAAATACATGTGGAGGCTCCGTCTTGTCCTGGAATAGCTCAGCACCAAACCCTGCTTGGCTACAGAGCACCAGATTATGACAAGGAGTTGTATTTCTACAGATGGCAGTCCCCTCCAGTTCTGTCGCGACAAAGAGGAAAACACGCGGAGCTGTTTTCTCCTTGTCCTCCTCGCTGCATCCCCTTGTAGCTGCCCTGCTGCCACTCTTCAGGCTGGCTGGAATTTAATTTTTTAACTATCGCATTACTCTGCCGTGCAGTCACACTGATTTGGGACATACGAATCAAAAGGTCTAATACCATTGATCATTCAAAGCAGGTGGACTGCAAATGGCTTCTATTAAACATAGAGGGGAAAAAACCAGGGTGGGGTGCTTCAGAGAAAAATCGCTATGGAAGAGATGGAAAAAGGGGAAAAAAGAAATAAAATTACTGAGGGTTGGGATGTTTTCACAGTAAAGACTGTAATGAGAGTGGGTGGGCAGCAATCTGTGCCTGGGGCCATCGCTTCGGTTGCTCTCCATGACTTAAGCCAGGACTGAGCTGTGCAGCGCAGGCCCTGGGATAACATGGCCCAGCACAGCTGAGATCCCCCCACATGAGCTGGGGGGGACCTGGCTTCTGGTAATGCAGTGTCAGATCAGGTGAAAAATCCACATAATTAGGTCAAGGATACTTCAGCATCAGTGGGGCGAGAATTTCACTCGTCCTGAGAAGGGGGAGAGTGCTCGGCTTGCTCCATGGTTTGCTTTGTTAAGTTGAATCTCAGGCTTCATCCCTTTATTGTGTTGGCTAAAATCCTGAATAGTCAAGACTCACAAAAAGATCTTTTTAACTTGGAAAAACATCCCAAATTTTTAAAAAGTACAGCGTGCAAGCAGATACACTAAATCTCAGTAGCTCTGGATAAAATTAACTGCTGAAAATTAATTGCTATGAATTTTCTCCAAAACTTGGAGTTTTCCATGAATAAGATTAGTGCAAAGGTAGACTAAGAGCTCTTTTGGGGGCGGGTGCCCACCTCTTTTGCTGGACATTTACAGAACTGAACGTTTCCAACCCCTTCATCTCACAGTACAACAAATGACACTTGGACCTGCATAATGAGCAGCAGATATAAATTAGCAAACCCTACAAAGCTAATAAAACCCATATGTCTGAATAGCTGCAAAGGAACCTGGCTACTTCAAATGACTGTTTTGTTCCAGTATGAGGACCTATGCTTTCTCTACTTAAGGCGGTTGGGTTTTTTTGGAGGGAGGTGTTATTCCTCCTTTTGTTACTTGAAGCCAAGAACAAGTAGGAGAGGGATGGAAAGAGGGGAGATCTGAAGAGGTCGGGGTGTAAAATGGTGTAAAAGAAAAAAAAAAAAGGAAAACAACAGCAGGAGCACGCCAATGTGTTACCAATTTTCACACTACAATTTTGAAATACTGCAGAAATTGCTCTAGATGGATTTACAAATTGCACAGTAGCTGTTTGCTAGTGCCAGCACCCATTAAGGCAGTGCATGAGCCTGAAAACCACTGAAAAGCTGTAGCAACCCAACTCCAGTGAAAATTCAACTTCACAGACTCCAGACTGAAAACCTCCGACATTCCCAGGCCAGACACGGCACAGGCAGCAGCAACGCACTTCATACTTGTGTCAATGCAGTGCTTCGGGCACCAGGATTTAGTATCCAGCAATAACCAGGGTAGCTCAGTTTACCATTCCTAAATACTTAAGGAACCAGCTCAGCAGCAGCTAAGAACAGTGGGCAGCTGATGGGGCTTAGAAAGTAAATAAGAAGCTTTCTTCTTTTCCCACAAGAAATAAGGGCTCACCTCACGAGATTTTTGTTTTAAGCAAGCTTAAAAACAAAGAAAAGAGGGATGCTCTCACGCAGCCCATCACCACCCTGTGGAGCCCTCTGCCCCAGGGTAGCCAAAGCTGAGGAAAGGGCTGTAAAAGTCCTCGTGGATGTAAATACTGGCTCAGGAACTCCCTAAACTTTCCACTGCCAGAAACCCAGACTGCCCCGTCAAGGGAAGAGCGATTCTACATCTGCAGTTCTCTCCCACTCCCCCCACCGTAGGATGTTAGGTCAAACAAGACCTTTGTGCCGGTACAGGGGTGGCTGGGGGTTGTTTTTGCAGGGGTTTTTTTGTTTGTTGGTTGGTTTTGGTTGGTGTTTTGTGGTGGAGTTTTTTTGGTTTTGTTTTTACAAGTGTGGAAAGCAGTACTGCTTGCTGTGGGGCTGGTGATACAGATTTCATATGGCACTAAAAGTCTCATGTGAGCAGAAAGGGAGCTGGACTTACTTTGTTACTTTGAAAATCCTCAGCAGTCGAAGAGCTCTCAATACGCTGATGCCAAATGAAGTACCCGGTTTCACTGCAGCCCAAATAACTTCAAATATACTTCCCACGATGACCTGCAAGAAGAGTCCATTTTACATAAGGCAAAACTCCCACTTAGTGCTTTGTGGTACTGCTAGAGAGGCTGAGGAGAGAACAAGAATCAGAGCTTGAGCTGTGATGGTTTTCTTGTGAAGTCTTCAGCAAAATTGTGAGTTAGCCAAAGAGCACTAAAAAGCCTTGTTCTGACTTTCTGCAGTCTGGTCTAAAAAAAGGCAATACCTAGCAGCAGGACAGAGGCATGGGGAATCACAGATAGGAACCTGTTGCTTTCTTCTCTAGCAAGCAAACTACCTTAAAATAACTGTTTTTGATGGACAAAGTTTGGGTTGTGTTTTTTTTTTTTTTCTCTCTACAATGGCTCAGCTACAAACTCCAACACTTCATTTCCCCACCCTATGCAGGGGGTTGGTCCAGCCTGCAGAGGTGCGGGGGGCACTGCTTCGTCCTCCCCTTCCCATCAGAAGCACCCAAAGGCTTCACCCCCAGCACTGCAGAACAGTGAAGCGATAGCTCTGGGCAATACCTTCCAGAAACTTCTGGCAACTGAGAGTCTTTAGGAGACTGATAAAGATAACAGCTATTAAGAGATGCTGCAAAGCCTCTAGCAGGCACATCCAATATTCTGCCAGGCCCTCAGCTTAAGTTACCGAAAAAGTTGTCCCCAGTCAAGGTGGTTTTTTAAGTTTTGTTTTGTCTGGGTTTGTTTGTTTGTTTGTTTTCAGGCTGGAAGAGAATTAACTTCAAGTGATAAAGAAATCTTCTCTTTAACCCTTTATTACAAAAAGGACAAAATAGTAATGGGTGAAGCACAACTGGAAAGGGCAATTGTATCAACACAGGTTACTGCACGGTTAATAAGAGAAGACAAGCATTTCACTGCCAATTACTATTATTACTGGCATTAACCTAGCATTTCAGAGCTCTCATGGACCGTGGTCCCCAATTGTGTGAAGCACTCCATAAACACATTTTCACCGGCCCCCAGCGAGCAGCCTGTTTGTGTTGAGAAAGGGAGTGTTAATGGGAAGCCGGGGCCAGCAGACCTGGGTCTGAATACCTGAGCACTGCTGGGGGACTCAGCAGCTCGGAAACCCCTTTCATAACCAGAAACCGTCTGTCTTTTGAAAAACACAGCATTGCTTACAGCTGCTCTGCAAGAAATGCTGTACCCTGAGCTTCAAGAAAATGTAGTGGGGAAGGGCGATACACAACAGTTGCTTATCCAGTTGCTCCCATCACAAAAAGAAGGAACTAAAATTTCTCTCGGGAATCCCTCATGAATCAGCAAAAACCTTTCCTTAGACTCTCCACATGTTACACTGATAATTAATTTTCCTGGCATCTCAACATGGCCTCCTGGGAGTTGTTTCACATGAGACCCCACTGGACTGTTTCTCCCAAGACTGATGTTGCTCTGATTTGTTGTTTCACATTTTGCATTTGAACAGTTTCATCCTGATGGTTTGTCAGACTAAACTGACTACAGATCTGGGTGATATTCCAGTGGGGGTGAAGTAGCTGAATTAATTCTGGGAGCTGGAGGGTGGGTGAGGAGGAAGAAACATAGCTAGAAGTAGGATCCCTATGGATTCTCTAAAGGAGGAAGAATTAGGAACAGATCAACAGCTTTACCTCCTGGGAAACACTCGGCAAAGCTTATTGCCAGTGCTGCACTCACCATAGCACGACACCAAGCAGAGAGACCCAGTAGGTTTACCTGTTGCTTAATGCAAGCTCCTAAATCACCTCTCCATGACTACCAGGTACCAGCTCTCCTTGTTGCAGAAGGAGCATCCTGGATACAAGAATCCACGGAAATTGGCAGCCAACATGGGGGCAAGCTGGATCCAGTTCAGAGCCTACTTAATCCATTGATGAAGGACATTGATCTCATGTCTGTTACCAGGCAATGCAAACAAGGCAATGATACCCTTAAAAGTCTAACCAGACAATACCACTTGGCTGCCAAAGGCCTTTGACTCAGCTTACAGAAGCTGGGGTCTTCAGGCATGCACTGAATTTGATGAAAGCTGGGTGTCAGCCCCATTATATTCTGTGGGCACACTCTTCATTCCAGCCTTTGCAAGACATCTTGCCAGTAGAGTTAAACTCTTCCATAAGTTGGCTGCCTTCAGCTGAGGGGAGCCTCTCTGCCCCTCAGATTAGGCACCGACTCTGAACGTGCAGACATGCAGTTATCTTACATTATCTGTGTTATTTGTGCTCTGGTTTCCTCTCATAATGGTTAAAGTCTGTGCATTATCCTTGGGCTATGCAGCCAGAAGGAATGGGACAATGCATTTTGATGCTATGAGCCACCAACGGCTGCAGTGGACACCCCGGAGGAGAGCCCCACTGGTGCAGCCTGGTGCAACGCCTCAGGCTGTTGGACACAGGTGATTCTTGGGCTGGCTGATTTAATCTCAAAGTCTGTTTAGCTCTGAGCTTTCCTACTGACACCACCAAAAAGAGAAGTTGGCTTTAGCTGTACTCTTGGATTTAGCAGTGGTCACTTACCGAAGGTAAAGATACCTCCTCCTACTTTGTGGGAGCAGTGCTGAAGCAGGGATTTTAGCCCCATGGGTGAGCAGAATCACCCCCAGCATTTTGGCAGATAAAGACTAGAAACAACAGACTCAAATCTCAGATAGAAGGGCTGGGTGACAGGTACAATGGACTGAACGTTTTCCCCTTGCCCGTCAATGCATCATAAGCTTTGTATCTGCTTTGTTAAAGAAACCTTACGGACTGATTCCCGCTCTGGGATGCAATGCTCAGCCCACACTAAAGATAAGAGGAGCTGAGTTAACCTCTGTGAGAGCAGATTACAGCCTAGCAGCTTTTAATGACTAAATTAACATCTGCATACAACGTTCTTTGTTAGATGGAGTCAAAACTGTCCCCCCTATTCCCACTTCAAAGCTACAGTTTTAGGATGAAGGGGAGAGCCTGTACTTCTGCAGTGAAATGTGAGTTACTGCCTTTCCATCACCTAAACACGTGTTTAGACTTCTACTTCTGGGCACTCATGTCTGAAAAGCGCTGCCTATGTACCATGAGGTAAAGGCCATTAAATGGATGATAGGGGAGATAAGCAATAAGACCTGTGGGGTTTTTGTCTTTCAGTCACCTCATTTAATGGGAGGGAGAATCTCTCAGCAATCAGAGCATTTCCTGGTGCTGATGCTGCAAACACCCTGTAGCTCACTGAGGAAACAAAATCCCCAGCCGTCACATTTCTTCAAGAAGGATGATAACGAAGGGAAGCTTAATGTATTTCACTGCAGCTAATTTACACAATGACTACTCCCCGCGGAAGACACGCGTACAGCACCATTTCCCATGGATTCCCATGCTCACCCTTAAACGCCCCATTCAACAATGGCAGAGCCACGCACTTCATCCGCACAGCTGAAGCCAACTCACCCCAAAGTCAAAGCAGTTGAATGAAGAGTGGAAGTAATTTCTTGGCCCCAGTCCATACATCTTCAAAGACATCTCAGTAAGGAACAGACCCAGAAAAACAAACTCTGCGAAATCTGGAAACAGGAGAAGAGATTAAATTAGTCCACAAGACCTTGGTGGGCAGATCTCTTCATGTGGGCAACAATAGATATTTTTCACAACACAGACTACCTCCTGCCAGAAGAAAATCCCTTTGCAATGGCAAACAAGACCCCGAGGACAGTTTCACATAATTATTTCTATAGGCACATGAGTTGTATTCAGCCTTCAAGAACTGTGAAGGCAATGTTTCATGTGTACTGTGGGAAAGTTGGTATGAGCGTTAAATAATGTTCTCATCGTCTTTGTAAAGGAATTTCAAAAGAAAGCTCTGGATCTAATATTTCTAAAGGTCTAATTTAATTGCACAGATAATTTTTTGCAAATGTGTGTTTGGGACTTTCATACCTATATGAGACGGGGACTTTTGGGAGAGGGGTGTAAGCTTTTGTAACATCCTCTCATGATAAAAATACCTTCATACCTGAGAGAACTGCTGCCTCTGAGCACTCCTATTCAGAGGTGTTGTGTCTACTGTTAGCACATAGCCACGTTTATTTTTATTATGCCTGTATAACCATATAATTATGGAAGAGCAAATTCTGTTTCCTTCTGCTTCACATATCACAGGCAAATAGGCTGTGAAACTTTTGATGGAAAGATTTATCACCTATGATGAAACAAAGGGCAGAACATAGCTGGAGACTTCAATTTCCAGATCAAGTTTTGGGACTTGAAGCTACAGAAAACACTGCCTTTGCATTTTAAGTCCTGCAAGTTTAGATCTGGAGGCCAATGAGCAACAGAGACAATATAATGTTAAAAACAAACACAAAAAGGGCAAACCCCCTCTATGCTACCAAAACAAACCAAATAGTATAAAGCAAACCTCTTCCCCTAGATAAAAGATGAGGAAAAAAAAAAAAACCTTCAAGGGGTGGAAATTAATCCCATTGCTTAGTGCACTACAGAAGGTTCTCAGATGCTGTAGAAGCACAGATGCTACAGGACAGTCACCTTCTGTAATTTCAGTTTTACGATTCCAGAAACGACAAAGACAAACTTCTCTCAAAGGTGCACACAGACAGACAAGGGGCAACAGATACAAGTTGAGACATGGAAAATTTCAGCTAGATAATCTTGAATCCCAGGGGCTTTGTACACCTCCTGCAGTATGTGGCTTCAGCTAACGAGCGTGGGGAAAGACAGAGGAGGGAACGAAGGTCCTTTCAAACCGCGTGGCTTTCACTCCATGCGCCGCCTTGCACATTCATACTGAGCGAGCGTGGTTAGCCCAGGTCCATCTTGCATTGCTGCTTGTCTTTTGAAATGGCTTGAAAAATACAGCTTCAGTTATCAAAAAGTAAAAAGGGGATTTAAATCTTAAATAAAAGACAATCATGAAATACCATGGGCATAAAGTTAACTGAAATTCAGGAAGCATTAACTAGATGAGGAAGGTTTCATTAACACTTCAGCCTACAAGGACACTGCTGCCAACATTTCCAGTAGGGAAGGAAATACCAGGAGAGTATTAATTATACCATGTAACCTATTCTCCTTAAAAATAGGAGCAACGTCATTAAAGGAGACTATCTAGCGCAAAATGCTCACATTTGAGGAATAAGATGACCAAGTATGTGGTCTGCAGACTTCTCAGCCTTTTTCCTACCAAGAGGTAGGCTCCATCCACTGGATCTCAGTGCTTGAGGGCATGGTCACATGAAGGAGCAGCACACCTCCACCTCCCTTTGAGCTTGGAACTTGCTGGAGAAGCATGTTCACACCTGCACCATGCTACAACTTTCCTCTTCTTTCTGACCTCTGACGCAACAGCTCAGTGAGCAAACAGTTGTTTCCAACACACGGGATCCCAGAGTAGGGAGTGACCCACAGTTACACTGGCAATCCAGCTGGCTATATGCATGCAGAGCATGTGAGAAATGCACCAGGTGAACCAATGTCAGGCATAAAATGAGATGGCTGACAAGTCTAATAATATAAAAATACAGAATTTTTAAATATCACGTATTCAGTATTATTGAATTTCCTTGCATGTAATTAAAAAGATTGCCATTGTGGAGTAGTAAGAATGTCAAAATCTTTAATTATTAATAGCTGGCCCTGTAAATCAGAAGTTTAAACTAGCTTCCAGGCAGATCATGAACTTCCATTCTGCACCCTACATACTTTGGAAATAGTAAGAAACAGAAGGCAAAACTCCCCCAATAAAGCAGATGCATCTTCTCTGGGCGGGGAAGAATTTGTGCTGCTGCTGTCACTTGTTGCAGTCGTTAGCCCAGAAGGAAAGCTCTCACCAGCGTTGGTGCTGATAAGGGTCTCTCCCTTGCTGGGAAGTCATCACTCCCACATTTGGTTTCATGCTCAGCAGAGCTCAGCAAGCCTGACAGCACTTACTGGAATGACTTCAACGTAAAGTCTCCCTATCACAAGGACCGATATCAAACCAATGCTTTGAAACTGGTGGCCTAGCTTAGTTCACAGACAAAACTTAAAATCATGGGGAGGGGTTGTAGATCAGACCTACAGAAAGCATTGCACAACCTTCACCCACTTCATATCTCACTCTGGCAGGGAGATTCGAATCCTCTTATCTATCCACCAGACCCACCTTTAAGAGTTGCATTTCAGGTACATCCCATATTCTTTCACAGAATAACAAAAATACTAAGTAGGGGTTTTTTACCGCAATTTTCACTAACAGATCTCAGTACGCTCTGCTGAGCCAATTACCATCATTTCAGAAGAAGAAAAAGGAGGAAAGAAACAAGGGTTCATGTTCAGTCACCCACCCAGCAGAAGCATGAACAAACCCCAGGTATCAACCAGTGTAATGTTCCATCATTAGACTGACACATCCTGCACGTGCAAAACCAGAATATCATAGGAAAAAAAAAAGCTAGCAAAAGCCCTTTCTCAGTAGAATAGAATCAAGAAATAGTTGATTAAAAAAACCCAACCAAACAAATGACAGGAAACTTCAGAAGCTCAGAACATCCAAGAAACAACTTCTTTCTGTTGCTCCTGAAAGAACCACCCAACTTGTTCTTCCACACCTGATGACTTCCATCAGGACCGGAGTTCAAAACAGGTGGCGATAGCTTTATTTCAGCAGATAGCAGGTGCCACAAACCACAGCACTATGAGGACAAGGGGCAGAGGCAAGGAAAACACGAACATAACCAACTCCTTGGGCAGAAGTGATTGACTCGAAATGAATCAACTTCTCCAGAGGACAGAACAGAAACACAATTTCTTCTGACGTGGCCCTGCCCATATAATTGAAAACGCAATTTCATTGTTTGGACCTCCTGGTATTCAGACCCCACATGTAATTTAATCTGCCTTAAGCAGAAGCATTTTGTAATGTGATTTAAGGAAAAAAGTTTGATACAAATAGTCTTATTTAATTTCAAATTTGTGCTATTGGCAAAGGCTGTGCTAGCATCTTTTTGCCCTATATGTATGAATTAGATAGTTAGCTTCTCTTTTTTGTCAATCAGCCATGGATTAATTCCATTTCTTCCCCATGTCCAAGTCCAATGTCATTAGGAGCATGTGCCAAGCCTGCCGCTTTGCTTTCCTCCATTCATCCTCCTTGTATATTGAACCAACCAGGAGGAGAACCTCAGCAAAGTACAACTTCCCCCTCTTTGACAAAGTAGACGTGGAATGTTCAGCAGACATAAATAAATATGCTCGCTTCAGAAAGCCTTTTCCCTGCAGTTGCAAATGCTGCACATTTATATCCGGAGGGAGCTGGCTATCTACTTCAAAGGCGAACACAACATCATCAAAAATGCCTACTAAAATACTGTTTTCAAATATTGTATTTATCAGAAAGGAAACATTCTAGGTCTTGTTTTTAGACAGATATAAATTTAGGAGCAAGTTAAGGATTGCTGTAGTGCTAGCTGGAGAAACATGGAGAGCTGCTTCGTGAAGGGCAGCCACAGGGGAAGGGAAGCCTGATGAGAAGGCTCCCAGATGAAACCTTACTGATCCAATCCTAAAACCTTCTCACCATGCTCCCTAAAGCCTGCCCCAGGGAGGCCAGAGGGCTCTGGTCCCAGGCTTCTTCCATAGCTTTAGCCAGAAGAAGAGGAGACCATCACCACCACCACCTCCGCCGGGCTTCTGCGCAGCACAGGGCACAGAAATGCATTCACCTGTTTCCCCATCAGGTTTGCAACTTCTGCTCAAGATACAGCATATATTTTTAAAAGGCACAATCCTGACTGAAAAACCCTTAAGGCTGCACCTCTACTGCGTGCCCACATCATGGATTTTGTTGGTTTGTTGCCCTCACAGTTGAAGATGCGTCTTTGCTGCTGCTCGATCTCAGTGATGCTTTTCTCAGCTGGAGTACAGAGTTGCCTTCTGACAGAAGTCTCTTTTTTTTCTGAGAATACCAGCAATGGTGGAAATCACCACAAACAGACGACAATCATGGGTGGCTGCATGAAATATATGCTTCTATAGGGAACTGCAACTTATTTAATCAAAGGTCCATGCCTTGGTGAACAGAACATGCCATGCATCCACATGCAGTATGAGAAAACTCCTGTTGCAATGTGGCACTGGAGTCCTTTCCATGCAGAGAAGGAAAAATCTAATCTAATTTGGGGATAATTACAGGGGCATAAAGTATGTCCTGTTCTTCACCATACCCCTCAAAGAATTTCTCATCAGCTCTTTCAATAAGACTAAAGAAATCCCAAGCCCCTTTTTCTAAAGCTCCTACAGTTCTTTTTTCAAAGCAGTTGCAGCAATATGGAATATCAAGCAGAGAAAGCTAACTGGAACAATTCGACAGCAAAAAAGTTAAAAGAAAAGACCAAGGGAAAAATAAATCAATGCAGACCCGTAGGCTTTTACCAACCATTCTTTAAGTAAAATTAATTTGTAATGTAATTAAACTTTTCCCCAGAGGGACAAGTATAATTGAATTAGAGATACCTCGGTAGAGTTTCAGGGTTTAGCAGATCCTCCCAGACTTTACCATGCTCCTCTCCTGCTGCTACAGTTGTCAAAACTCCTCATCAGCTCATTTCTAAGCACCTTCCATGAAACAACTTAATCAGAATTGGCTACTTCTCTCTTGCTCTATATCAGCCTAGCTGAGTCCTGCTCCTGCCTAGTGAACTTCACCCAGCATGGATTAATTTTAGAGCCATTTTTAAACTGTCACTCTTACAGTTAAAGGATTTTGCCAAGTATTTCCAGGACCTGTTCAAAATCCCCTGGTTTTGTGATATCTGGTTCTGCCTATATTTAATGGATTTGTGCGCAAACCTTGGGCAGAACAGGGCTTTCAAGGAGCACTGCTCAAGGGCTAAACCAGAGCTGGGCTCGGTCACAAATGTGTTTGCTGCAGGGTTAACTGGGCTGGCTGGACTTTAGTGAGAGGTACCAAGTCCAGCCTTACCATGATCACAATAACAAAACAACCAGTTAGACCACACAAAGCCCCAAACTCCTTAAGGTGTAAAATATTCTTTGCGTTCAATATTAAACTTTAGATTAGTAGGAAAGATCATGCTACAAAAACTACACCATTCCCCAGGAGAGCAGGCAGAAAAAAATCATTACGAATGCAAAGACAGGCATGGACACCATGCTACAGCTCATCATCCTAAGAAATTGGGAGGGTTTGAAGGTACTGGACGAGGTTGAACCTCTTTTCAGTGGACAATTCTCAGAAGTTCTTTCTTCTAAAATTACGTTAAAATAGGTTTCTTCCCAGAAATTCCCACTATGCCATAAGACAGACCAGAGACAATCCTCCCCAGAATGAGCCCATGGCACCTCTGCTTCTTGTCTTGGAGAAAACTATCTTTGAAAAACAAAAACCAAGAGAAAATTTTCTGGAGTATCTTAAAATTTCCACGACAACCATTCATTCTGCATCTCTGGCTTTTATTCTCTATGTCATGGTATCTAATTTTGTACCACTACATTTAAAGATCCAGCGCTTGTACCTACATGAGAACATCCACAAAACCTACGATTCCTCAGATATTCTGGTTTTGTCTGAGACACACCTTTGGGTTGCCCCTCACCAATTACAGTGTGGTTTCTATCAGTGTTTATCCACAGCCGCTATAATTTCTTTTAATGAATCTAAGGGATTGATTTGTGAAACACCTCTCCAGGTATTTCCTTATGGACAAAGGACACTCCAGTCTTACAAGTGGCAGAGCAACGATGCAAAGACATACAAAGGGCAGACGAGGCATGGGAAAGCACATGTGGCTGGGAGGATGCTGAGGATTTAACTAACTCCTAAGAACCCATGGTTCTTTGGTGTTTTTCTGACTTCTCCATTAAAAATAGGCCAATGGGATCACCCGTTCTTAGCTAGGTAGTACCCTAGCACCAAGAAATTAAAGTATGCTACCCAAGTGTTTCTGAAACCAATTCACAGTGGTGGGTGCCATGGACACATGCAGAGCTCCTGAAAGAAGGATTCACCCCAATCCCTGACCCAGGCACAATACAATTTCAACCTT
>NW_009259310.1:2729236-2758250 GCF_000687185.1 Egretta garzetta | reverse complement strand
AATTCTAATCAACAGAATCACCCCCTTCCAGCTTTCATGCGAACATTAAATAGAAGTTGCTGGCTCACAGATTTCTTTATGTTCTCTTAGAAAAGTTACTGCATAAGGTGTTCCCAAACCGAGCCTGTAAATCTGAAGCCTTCTCTTTGAGTTGAAAGGCTTAAAGTGGGTTTTTTTTCCTAGACATTTAGTCCTGATTCAAGAGAAAATCCTAAGCTTCGAACTTCTAATTACTCTGCCAATCTAGCTTATTATTTCCTCCATTAAATTTAGGAAATGAATAAGCAAGACTGACTTCTCTCTGTAGTCTGTCTCTCTTTTCAGTCTAAATCTTACCAAAAAAAAAAAAAACCCGAAACCAAACCCAGTGTTGAAAGAAGTTTCTGTCCTTCTTATGCAACTCTCATTATAGCTCCAGTTACCTGGTGGTATTAAATATTTCAGCAAACATTAATAAGGAGGGTTTTTGAAGCCAGAGCAGTTAGTATTCTTGACCTTTTAGGTCTATAAAAAAAAAAAAAAACTTCAAAAGTTTGCTTTCTTAAAAGAAGGTAGAACTGAGGATCTGGGGCTAGAGATATTTAAGTGTCTAATTTATATAGAAATCAAAGAAAATTAGGTAGATAAGTATCTTTAATGATCTAAGCCAAAATTATTAAATTAGACTGTTTGAAATATTTTGGGTGTTTTTCCTAGTCTTCAGTGCACTTTCTTCAGAAGTCTTACTTAACAAAATCTGAACCAGCCACACCTGAATATCAAGTGCTGAACAAAAGATTTGTTCCTGGCCATTTTATGGAGTCAGAAGGGGCCAACGCAATGGCTCTGTCTTTCCGAAACAGACTTCCTATCCCTTCCCTTCAGAATAGGAAACCTTGCCGTGTCCCACTTTTGGTGTCACCCTATTCTTACCTTCCCAATTCCTACAAGTTTTCCAGCTCTAGGAATCATAGCCTACAGCCTTCATTAAAATAAACAGAAAAGCTCTGTCCCTCCCCTTCCACATTTTTTTAAAATAGGCTTAGCAAGCAAGTCTGCAACCTCAGCGTAACTCTGTGATGTGTAAAGGCTCTGACTGCAGAAAGCTGCCGCCGTTTATTATTCATCACAGGACAAAACAATGTGCAATTTAAAAAAAAAAAATCATACTTCAAAAGCACTTACAGACTATCTGAAGCCCCAACTGATCGGTGACCACAGGAACCAAGCTAAAATAAAAGGTTTTGCACAAATACGGTATAATCTCCTGTATGGTATTATTTCTATCACTGTTGCCCATATTTTCATAGAAGGGCGTAATGACATCTACCCCATCCAATCACACACCATTAGTGAGGAGGGCATGATTAGCAAAAAAGACCTTCTGTAAAGTCACAGCCTTCCAAAGAATATGACAGTAATTGCTACAACTGTAGGAATTAGCATGTGATTCTACAAGCACAGATTTTTATCCCCCAGGTAGCAGTGGCCACTGCATGTGCTGCTATCCCAGGGACACCAGGGCAGCAGAGCTTTAAGTACATCCACAGCAGAAACCCCACGTGGATGCAGATCAGCTGCAAAATGGCATGAATTCTGCAGTTCTCTGGGCAGACGCTGATTAGACAGAGGAACCCTCCTTTACCCAAGTACAGAGCCATTCCCCCTCCTTCCATAAAGCCTGCTACAGAACAAATCCTCCTGCCGTGTTACAAGACTTAAATGTGGTTGAATCTGAAGTTTCAGATAACATTTAGGATAACATTCCCATCTCAAACCAGTATCGTGTCCTGGTGGATTTTTTCTGGCTTGTATGACTCAATTACTCTTAAGTTACTAGAACCACTCCTTAATCAGTTTCTGACCTTCCTCTGAGGGAGGCATAGGAAGCCAAAAACCAGACCTCATAGGGATGTGACAGCAGTGCTCAGAGTTATCAGAAATGCAAGACCTCGTTAGAGGAAAGGTGGAGTCCCTGGTACTCACACAGCGCAGTGGTGAGCTTCTCTGGCTGGTCGTAGTGCACCATCGCAACGCAGAGCGTGTTGAGGGCCACCACGCAGAGGACGATCCAATAGAAGCTCTGAGCTTTCACCATGCGACGAATGAAGAACCGGAACATTTTCTCTTTCCTCCTGAAGTAGGACGAGCTCTCATTCTTCCCACTCTTCAAACTGGCACGGGCAAAAGGAGACCCTGGGACAGAAAGAAGAGTCACCACACCACATCCCAGCAGGCAAAAGGCTGGAGGACATTCCTGGGCACACAGACCCGCTCCCAAGCACCAGAAACACAGCTGAGCAGAAAGCTGGACACATTGACTATGGGCTGAGCAACAGCATCTCGCTTGCAATGACAACATGAGGGATGAAGGCTGGGATTTCAAAACTTCATGAGTGAATGCCCAGCTCCACCATCTAAAGAAAGTGGGCTTCCAACCCTTCACGGCAATCTTGATTGTCCCAGTTTAACTCATAACTTTGGGGTTCCCAGTTGACTGGAGGGACAGAAAGTACCAGGCACAGTGGTATTTCTGCCCATGGTGTGGAGCACATCCTCCTGGAGCTAGGCAGCTGGCAGCAGGAAAGCTGGTCCCTCTTTCCCCTGCTCTAAGGACCCCTCAAAGACCCAGCCCTTACTGAACTGAGTGAAGTCTCCTTATTTTACCCTCTGACTTCATGTATCGCTACAGCAGAGGGCTCAATCTGCCTCCATGTGTCATATTTTGGGCGTAGCTACTCATTTGTATCAATTCTGCCTAGATCAGCTACATTTCGACTCTGGTCTGAAACCCTGGAAAAGAGTCAAATATTTTAACAATAGGAAGCCGACGGAAGAAATTATTTCTAATGTAAGCTCTCCCCCTGTGGCAGCAGGCACTGTTCAAACGAATGATAAAAAGGCCATCTCCGGACAGTGCTGAGGCAGTAGAAATGGGCACACGGCAGTAATAAACACACGCATCCGTTGGAGTTCCTCTGCAACAGCCGCAGACGCTGTTGTGAGCAGGGCAAATCGTGATCACTGCAGGCTGTCCACTATCTGTTCCACGCTGTGCTGGCACCCCTCAGAAATTGCTAGTGAACCTTGTTTCAAGATGGTTTGTGGCAAGGTAATATGGTACTGCCCTTGCCCACCATGGGACAGAGCCTCCCACCGGGTAGGGCTGACCAGGACACACACCGTCTCATCTCGGACCAGGCACCGTGAGAGCAGGTGACTCGCATGGGCTGTCGTTGGAGACAGCTGAGTTACACAAACAAAGTGTTCTGGCTGTGGCAGCCAAATTTTTGAGTGTGCTCGCTTACATTCCAACACTTGGAAGGGGTGGGAATCTCACCCTATTTCATCCTGCAATAACATCGAGCGCAGCACCCATAGAAAGGATGAAGCATCCAGCTGTGACAGCAATGGGCTCTCCAAGCCTCACAGCTAAACAGGAGCGTGCTGCACTGCCTTCCCAACAGAAAGCAAGCTCTCTGCTTTGTTCCACGTTTCTGGCCATCCACCAACACGCCAAATGTAGAGCTGGCCCTGGCCAGGCTTTGAACAAACTCCTTGCAGAAAAGCTCAGTGTGCTGGTTCTGTTAGTTTGATAATCCTTCCTTTGGCAGTTTAAAAAAAAGAAGAAAAAAAGGATCATCATGCTCATCTATTGCTTTAAGACAACAAAATGTCCTACAGGTTAAGATACAGGCTGCACTGTATCATAACACTGTTTAGCACCTTAAGACCTCTCAGATATTCAAGCCAGTCTATACTCAGATTTGCACGGGAATAGTCTGCTGCCCTTTCATCCCTTCTCTACAGATCTTCCCGAAAAGAAAAGCAGCACTGTTTAAACTGATCACAACGTAGAAAACATCCGCTTCTCCAGATTTCTCTGTCTGGCAATCAAGACAGTGTCCTGTGTCTGGTACAGCGTGGAGGGTGGGAAGACAGAAGGAGCCAGCATCTACTGCTGCACGCTTATTAGTGCAGAAAGAAAGGCTGAGAGTTAGGAGGAAAGAAAAGAATAAATATTAAGAACAACTCCAGAGAACAGTCTGGGAAGTGTTTACCACTATATAGCTTTATAATGCAATTATAAGGCTCATTGAGGTACTTGTGTTTGAATTAAAGTGTAACGTGTTCAGTCAACGGCCAGCAAGAGACCTGTCAAAGTCTCTACCACTCTGGTCTGCATCTTCACGTTGCACTCCATAATTATATTGTTAGTTCTTCCACAGCCCTTACGCTCCCATCAGCAAGACATTATAGGAAACCATCCAAAAAAACCTTCACTCAAAAACATATTCTTTACGCATAATTGCCCATATGATCTGATTGTTTATGTTATTCAGAGTTTCAGCCTTTTCGGGAGCCTGCAGAAGTATCTGCTTTATCCATTTCTTCTTTTCTGCCTTGTTCCACAAATCAAAATCAAAACCACTTTTCCCAAGTGGGTGAACCACTCGCAGAAGGTGGAAAGCACTGCTGTTATTTTCCCTGCCATATGCTCCCGAGACAGTTCCCAGCTCTGCATCAGATTATCCGTGAGTCCAGATGCTCTGTCATCCGTTGCCGCCTGAAATGCTGAATTCAAAGATCTGTTTGCATGGCATGGGTGCCCAGAGCCTGAAGGGACTTGGATGTGAATGCAAAGAGCTCATAATTATTGCAACCATGAACAAATGTTCCAAAAATGACCATTCCTTGTTATCCATGCAGGGGTCCGAGCTGCCCAGAATAAAACAAAACAAAAATGCACATGGTTGCTGCATTTTTGCCCTCTTTCAGCAGCAAACTCTCACTGAAGTGTCAGCAGTTTAGCCACAAAACCTGCGGCCCGCTCAGCCCGGGGGATCGTGGCAGTTCAGTGGTGGGTGATGAGGTCAGTAACATGCCAAGCAACACTCATTTCCCGCAACCAGGTCTTCATTTAAAGGGGGGGAGGGGGGGAAAAAAATCCAGCAGCAGCTGTAATCTCTTAAAATGTTAATGCCAAATTTCCAAAGAGCATTTGAGGCACTCATGCTTGCAAGCATACACGGACATGTACTCTCAAACGTACTATTTGTGCTGCTACTCTTATGCATCCAGGATTTGCTGCTTCGTGGTAACTGGGGTGCCAAGACATTTCTTTGGAAGATAATGAGAACATCTGCTACTTCACCAGCAAAACAAAATACAGACTCAAACAACAGGGACAGGAATAAGCAAAATAGCTAACTCCAAAGCGGTCAGGAAGATGTGTCCCCAGACAGAAGTAAAAGCCCATAAGCGAAAGGTCTTTCTGCTGATGTCCAAAGAGCCCCCGTAGATGGGGTGCTGTGTGCTCAGAGCCTGCCTCCCCCGGCAGAACCCAGACCTGCCTCCTGCCTCTCCACCTGGCAGCCTTGTGGGAGGGAAATGGCTCTGTTACCTGCAGAGCAAGCAGAACCTCTGTAGCCCGAGAGCATCTTCTTCGCCAGAGCTGAAGGTACCAAATTTGCACCATCAGCACTACACTATGCAGGATGCCACACTCCACGTTAGAGGAATGTGGATGACTGCATGCACACAGGGGTGTAGCTCCATACCTGGCTTTAAAACTGCAAAGAATTGCTTTAAGATCTTCTTCTAAGGCAAGAATGAGAGAATTAGGGCCATTGCCCAGCGTTTCCCAGTAACCTTTCACATGGCAAAGGCTGCAAAACCACTCGCTGTGCGTTAGTGGCAGACGTGACTGAGTGTCCCCTTCCTCTCCTCCCTTCCACAGACAAGGCTCAGCAGTGTCGTTTGCCATATTGGAGTTTCATTAGCATGAATGAGCACGTTCCAAGCGGAATCACAGTATGGCCAACCCAGCACAGCTTCTCCAAGCGTTTCCGCAGGGCTCTTTTAATGGGTGCAGCATGCAATAGCTGAGCGGGGCAGCCTGGGGGAGAAGGTGAAGCCACAAAGCCGTTTACTCTGGGAGGTTGAGCGCTGCTGCAGGGGCAGTGATAATTCTCTTTCTTGAAACTGCGGCTTCTGGAGCAAAGGAGCCGCTTGGAGGAAACATGACATGAACACGTTTAGGTGGAGATCTAAACCTTGGGGAATGCGAAGCCAGTACTCACCAACGGAGCAAATGTCTGTGAAATGGTCCTCACCTTCTTCAGCATGAATCAGGTCATTTTTGCTCTTCTTTATCGCAGCCCTTTTCAACACTGTGTGCAAATTAAAGAGAAAACGCCCCGTCAGCATTCAGAGTGGATTCTCTCTCCCCCTCCCTTCACTCTGCAGGGCCAGCATTTACTTCCCAATGCCAGCTTAAAGCTCTCACACAAGGGTAAGCTGGAGCAAATTAGACAATCTACAACCTTGCGGGGCCTCTGCTTTCTTCAATGCCAGGGTCATTTATTAATTTAACCTTCTAGATCTTGAAGGTTTGCCAGGCACAGGGCTGCCCACTTACACTTCACCCCGGCAGACGCAGGAGGGGGGGAATCACTGCAGTTACTGGACCACAGCAGCAAGGCTGGGCAGGGTCACTGAATCTTTCTGAGCCCCAGTGGGTTATGAGATGAGTGCTTCTACCCGTTAAAAAGATGAGTGCTGTTTACAGTGTGCACCATTAAGAAGTTAGTGTTTACGGTGCTCGGCTACAGGTTACCACAGAGCAATACCTTAAGCGGCAGAAATGCTATGTCAAGAGCAACTGCCACAAATCACCGAATATACTCTTAACAGCACCCACTGTACAATTCCTTCCCTCTGGGGACGTTAGAAGCCTTTGACAACACACTTTGTCCAACAGCATCTTTTGTGGGGAGGGCAAACATCGCTACACCGTTTTACTCATTTAGAGCGGCACCCTAAGGCTCAGCGAGGTCTGCACCATTCACCCTGTGCACAAGGGGTAAGGCAGGAACAGCGGGGACACCGGTCCTATGACCACCTACCTGCGAAACCTTGAGAACCAGCAGAAAAAAAAAATACGTTGATACAGTTTTGTAACAGCTTCAAGACAGACAGTAACTAAGCACCATTTGCTATCAGCAGTAAGACACCCCACGGTGTGGTGATACATACTGTTCAGTAGGCACACACAGCAAACCCACTCACTCTGCAGCGACTGCCCCGGGGGGGGAGGTTCAGACGAGAGGATCCCCTCACCCTACACAAATTTCCCTGCCTTGACAAGAGAATCGGATGCGCTTCTTCCTCCACAGCTAAAAGTGTTAGTGCTTTTGTCACTTCAAGGAAACACCCAGAACATTGCCCAGGTTCGGAGAGGCTGGAAGAGGAGAGGATGCTCTGAACGTGTGGTCTGGATCCATTTTTTTTGCAAATAACCGCTTTTGCTCTTTTCTTCCCCACCCAGCAGTTGTCCGAATCCTCAGTCCCAGCAATACCAGCTTTGGGGTCCTTCAGACTGCATCTGTCCCAGTTCACTCCAGCATATTCCAGGACCATCCCCAGCACTGGAACATAACCAGCCCTGGGAGTAAAGTTTTACAACTGCATGAATTGAGTACCACCTTCTTTATCTTCTCCCCCCAAAAACTCCTGCATATGTTTAGCAATTAGGTCGTGCCATCTCTACAGGCACCTTGGATGCAATGTCCCCCTTTTTTGGAGCCTAAGACAATTTACCAGCATCGATGCGGGCTGCTCCATACCAGTTGGCTTCAAGGCTGGGAACGTTGCCAGGCTCCTTTAGCTTATTAGTACAGAGGGAGCCTTGGTATACCTGGGTCTTTACTCCATGGCCTGCACCCATCTCTAGTTTGCTTACACCACTCAGCTTTCCAGGCTACTCTTCCAGACACTCATTTCAGCTCGAGACTAACAGCCCTGGCTGCACCCACGTGCTGGACAAACTTCCCCAGTGCACGCACACCCACGTACCCGCACACATGCACGAAGATTTGCCAAGCACACCTCAGCCCTGACCTTCTTCAGCCCCAGCTCTTCCATCCCCGAGTCCTCCCCAAGCACAGGTCACCAGGTTGGCCAAGGTGGGCTAGCAGCTGGGCGCCTTGATGCCCCGAGGAGCCGCGTGGCTCAGAACAAGGTGCAAAACCACCCAGGAAGCATCGCCGGTGACCTGGACGCCTGGGGCTGCGGGGGAGAAGCACTGCCGCGCTGTGCCACCTAAGCCCCTGGTGATTTGCAATCCACTCACTGTTGTAGCTGCTGCCGCTGCTAGTCTCTGCCGGTGCCGTGCCTTGTTGAATCGGCCCTTCCGAGGCGGCCCTCCCTGACAGTGAATGGGAGGAGAAAAAAAAAGAGGAGGGAAAGGGAGGGGAGGGGAAAGGAGGAGACATGGGAGGACGAAAGATGGTCAGAAAAGGGAGAGGGAAGAATCTTTAACTGAACTTTGACTGGCTGTCGCATCCTAAGAGCTCATCGGTCTGGAGGCACAGGGAGAACGGTCCCCATAGCCTTGCTGCACCTCTGTCCAAAACTTGGTACCTCCAGCCGTCCTGCCACGCTAGGGTCACACGTCGGAAGATAGGATCACCACACCCTGTTATGTCTTACTGCTTACAAGTAACAGGGGTCTTAGTCTCTTTGTCAAATCCATTTGGAAACCTCGGTTTAGAGCCCTGCCTTCTCTTGGTCAATGCATTTCTCTTCTGGCATCCGCTCTGCAGCCTACCCCCGCCACAACCTGTGCGTAGACACAGCCAGCCACACTTGGCAGAGGCTGGCGGGTGTCCCCATCACGCTGCGGTCCCACAGGCAGCATAAGGACCGACCGACCCCAAGGGCAGATCCCCATCCCAGTGTGGTGTGTCACATAACTGCTCATCATCCACCTGCAACCTCAAAAAGACCCGATACAGGAGAAGGGACTCTTTAGCCCAACTTATGCCAAGTGCATGCAAGAGTGTGTTCCTCACACCCTCCTGGTGACAACGGAAAGCCATGTCAGTGCACAGCAGGTGAACCTCTCATGTACCACAGGAGGAAAACTGCACAGCAAAACGACCTACCGTCCAGAGGAGATTTCTCTTCTGCGTTCTTGTCTTCTTCTGCCAGCATGACCTCCTCTGTAAAAGGAAAAACAGCAAGGTTCAATCTCAGATTTATCACATTCCCATTCTAAAACCAGCTGAGCTGGATGCAGCAGGCATCTGTCCCAGCTGCCATCAGCCTTACCCCATTGTATCACCCAGTGACACCAAGTCTGCGAAGGAAGGGATGGCTCGGACAGCCGTGTTCCTTACCCTATGCCCCTCCTGCACAGGGGGAGGAGGCCAGACAAGCCACTGGAAGACTGTAGCATGTCCTCTATGATTTCCCTCTTCACAATGAACCACCCACTCCAGTTTCTGTACCCAGCTATCTGGAGAGCAAGAACCTTCCTTCAGACCCAAAGCAAGACCACAGGGCTCCAACAAGCCAGAGGAGAGTCCTGAATGCCCAGCCACATTGGAGACATTGTTTGAGAAGTGAAAGATGCTCTACACCCATTGCTGCTCTTCTGTCACCATCAATACGACCAAGGCTCCAGCCCAGGGGAAGTGAATCTTTGTCTCATGGCACAGGGTAAGACAAACAGGGCTGGCTGCTGCACATCAGCTGTGCCACATCGCAGGGGACAGAACATCACCAAACAGCCACTGGATCAAATCTTTGCCCAAATAAAATCCACAGCAAAGCAGCCAGGGGGGAGTTCTGGCTAGCACCATTCAGGTTGTGCAATACATGAAAGACCACCACCGCTGGTTTTCCGTTGCTGTATAACTCCTCTCCGAAATACAAGTTTATACTTGCCTACAGCAAAAGAATTCAGAAAACACTGCAAAAAAAAACCCAATTCCCCCAAACTGACTAATTTTTATTTACATGAAAACCAACAAATTCCTGGAGGTTTCACCATGCAAAGGTCATCACTCAATCAATGTGCAGTACACATTGCCAATACTCGAAACCATACAGTTCCTGCAGTCTGAACCACAGATTTTAGCTTGCTGTTGTAAAATTATGCAAGGATTTTCTTCTAAAGCACAATGTAAAGCAAACAAGATATTGAGTTGGCAGCTGGCAAACTGCATACTTCCTTGTATTATTATAAATGACAAATTCTTTCACATGTTTGGCATAGATGCAATGTGGGATCTTACTAAATCATCTGACACTATGTTCCCACCAAATTTTGCTTTAAAGTCCATTTAAGCCAGCCTAGATGGAAGGCTAACTGAAAAAAAAAATAAAAAACAAGCCAAACCCAACCACCAAAACACAAGCCAAACATCAAAGTGTGTAGTTGAAAGCTGTCTGGAAGAATACTGGAGGGATCAGCACTACCACACAAGCCTTATATAGTCTCTTTATTAACCATCTGGGAGAGAGAGTGAATGATATGTTAATACGACAACAAACTGAGAAGGCTGAAAAATAATATTCAGGATGGACGAAGACTTGAAACCCAGGCAGAGGAGAATAAATTAAGAAAATGCAAACTAGTGCACCAGAGACATGGAAGACGGTAAGGAAAGCAAAGGTGCTCAGAGAGGGTTAAAAAACGTCAGATGGGCTAAAAACTTTAAAATGTATTAAATCCTTCCAAAACTGACAAGCCAATACAATTCAAGTGTTCTCCAAGGCTCCTTAAAACAGATCATAAAACTGAAATGGGCTTTTTTGATAGTTCAAGAGACATCTCCCTCAGACAGACATCTCGGAAACCAAAAGGTTCTTCAAAAGTCTTGTCTTGAGAAAAGCTGTACTGGTGTTTTGGGGCTAAAAATATGGAAGGAGTTAAGCAACAATTAATAATGAACATGACTGGCCTAGAAATGTAGAAGGGATGGTTTAGATACGGAGACCTCTTCCCAAAGGCAACTGGACAAAGGGCATGCAAATGTGAAACACAAAGCAAACCTGTGCTGGCTGGAGCATGAGCTCAAGATGCTAATAGAGTAGGCATCTTCCTGTAGATTTTTTCAAAGCCTACATTCCTCATGGAGTGTGATTTTAAAAGCTTTATGTAATATCTGAAGGTGATATACCCACATCACTGTGCAGGGCTATGCATAAAAATTAATCTAGCTCCTAGTACCAGTAGAGTCAATAGTGCCACGCAGATGTCCCTGCACTCTTTCAGATCCGAGGATTAGTTTGGTCAACAGTACTTTGGGGGTCTCCATTTTGTGCTCCTCTGGACAACACAGATGTGGGTTTTTTCCTATGCTACAGACCAGTAAATTGCAGTGAAAATTCAAACCCATTTGGAGTGGAGCGTACATTTAGGTCTTGCAACAAAGAGCAAGCACAGGAAAGCAAGCACATCTCAGAGGAGCTCTTCTGCCACTCCCAGAAAGAGAAGCTGACTTTTAGACAGCATTTAAGTCATTAAATAGACAATAGAAGCTGCTGCAGGGAGCGGACATGCTGCCATGCAGGTGGTGAGCAACAAAAGTAATGAGCTAGCAATGGTCAGGAGAGAGGCAGACATTCTTCAGGGGCTGTACTCAGGTAAGCGCAACACAAGACACCCATGGCTGCAGAAGGAAGAACTCAGCCAGACCCAGCACACTTACTGGTCAGCGCCCTGAGGGTTGTTGTTTTCAGTCAGGTCTTGTTAAGAAAGAAAAGTTAAAACACTCCAGGAAAGAAAGAGCTTATTTGCTTAACTGGGAGCCCAGTTCTGCACTTAATTCGTATCAGTGCAGGAAGAACATCATCGTACTGGTTCCTTTCAAAGATCTCCAACTGTGTGAAGGAAAAGAAATTCTTCTTTTCACCAGTTTCCGAGTGGCCTCTTGCTTTGCATGTTGCTGTAACAATTTGTCATGACTCTCCACTGTCTTTTGGGCAGGAGGGAAGGAACAATCCTGAGTCCCCAGATCGCCTCTGGGGACTGTGAACTGTATGAATACATTATCATCATGATTTGCAATGGTGTACTGATGCCATCTGATGTTCCAGTGTCACCCGTGTCCCCATGGCCGGACTGATGAGAGGTGCAGCCATAACGAGGCTTCAGAAACCAGAGTCATGAAATGCCAGTGCGACCTCGGGGGTGATGATTTGATATCAATGTGTCTTCATGTACAAAGCACGCACTCTTTCAAGACAATGCTGCAAACCAGCTGTGCCTTTGCCCCAAATGCAGAGCCCTGAGCGGGTGCCCAAACATATCTCTGTCCATAGACACACCTCACTAGGGCTCAGTTTTACTGTTCCCTTAAAATAACCAAAACCCAGGTTTCGCTTATGCAACTCACAGAATCACAGAATTGTTTAGGTTGGAAAATACCTTTAAGATCATCAAGTCCAACCATTGCCTCAAGCCTGACTCCCCGCCACCATTGCTCTCCTGTTCTCTCCCTTGATAGTCACTCCTGTCTGTCTTGTATCATCTGGGAATCCAAAGGACCACATCGACCCTAGTGAGGCTTTATGTGGTTTTTAAAGCCTGCTCAAAAGACAGCTCAACCAGCAAGTCATCATTGCTAGGATTTTTTTTTTTTAACCATACAGCATCCTAAGCAGAGGACCAGAAGTTGTGTTGCCTTTACTCATCACTCTAACACAGAGACTGGAAAAAAATAATTAGGAGGCCTGAAAAACCTCCAAACAACAGTGCCTCTGCATTAGAAGAAATACTCAACAAAAAGACAGTATCAGATCAGCAACTCCAAACGAAGGCACTGAGGCTTTGCCAGGATATCAGAGTGAGAGGTGTCTCAGTAGTAAGATTAATTGCTGGTCATTAAGTACTGACAACACATGGCACGTTACAGGGCTGGAAATAAAGGCAAACCTTCCACTGAGGAACTGGCAAGCGGAACAGTACAGGCAAAGCAGCAGAGAAAAGCGGTGCCCCTTCTCTTTGGCACGGGGAGATTGGGGGCTCAAAAGGAGAGGGGATTACCAGAAATAACTCACACTCAACAGGCAACAGAAGTTAGAGAAAAGGAAGAACAACTGAATTTAACTGCTGAAGCTTCAGACTTGTTAAATAGGAAAAAAGTGAATACAAATGCATCCCTTCAAAGCAGCTGTCACACTCTCACAGGGAACTCTAATTTGTCTTTCTGGCAATTATCCTCCCTCACCATCTCACACACGTTGCTGTCCTTTTTCATTGTTGTAGGTGTCTTTTCCCAGCTGTATCAGGGGACTTGTTGCTCTGTCTCTTCTACAGAAAGCTGGAACCTGAGGTTTGTAAAGCTTTGTCATGTCAAGGAATGTCATTCGAGTTACAGTGAGCTGGAAGAGAGAGGTTAAACTCATTCCCTGCTTACTCCAGGAGAGAAGAAACACTCAGAATCACTGCTGTGTAAGAGATGGACTTGGGAAAAATTAAAATGCAAAAGATGTGCAACTTGATCAGCTCTGAACTGAAAGACTTCCAGTCTCTGAGAAAAGTGTTTCCAAAACCAATGCATGTCCTTGTAAGATAAGAGAAAGAATATTTGTGGACTTTACTCTATGCAGGGAACTTGTGGTTTTCTGCTCTCCATTGGAAATGCAGCATGACAGCCCAGTTACTACAGTTTTGAGGAGCTGAATGGAGAAAGCAGCGGTGGCAAAATCATTTGCATGGATTACGTTGCTTGGCTTCACCACTTTTTAATTCCTCTGAGAGGCGCAACTTCAAATTGACTTGCTACCGCCTCTGCACAGAGCCCAAAGAGCACGTGAAATGAAGAGCAGGTCCTGCCCCAGCATGCAGGGGGTGGAACAGGACAGGGTTTGCTCGTCACCAGCAAAACTTTATTTGATATTGGTTGAATTGAAGAAGATGCATTTGGGGAAGAGAACTGTTGTCTCGTGCCTAGAGGAACAGCATTGCTTTTTACACATGCAACATCTAACTTCTAGTGGTGGGAAGGGTTGGTCCCTTTACTAAAAAACAGGCAGTTGACTTTATTCTTCAAGATGAAATTTAAGATCACAAGTCTGTTTCTAACTGATCCATACAGATCACTTCTAAATGATACAGTGAGTCAATGTTTATGAGCTTGACGTGGCACTTACCATATGAATTTTTGGTGTAAATTCTGTGAGATGCAAGAAATTATAGAATTTGATCATTGCTTCTGACCTGTAGCTCACACCAGTTTTATAAAACTGAAAATCTTACTGATTTGAAGACCCTTACAGATTTAGAAGTCATTTAAGGTGGTACAAACATTTCTTCTTGACATCCTCAAGAAGACTCTATTGAGTTACAGTTTTCCTTGCTTAGTCTTGGCCTTATGATATGGGAATTTTACATGAAATCACCTGTTATCTCATTTGAAAATATTTAAACACTCCTGACTACCCTATGTCTTCATTCTTCAACATGCACCTGAGACATAAGTAAAGCTAAAACCTTCATACCTGGCCTCAGTATAATCCTAAGTGGAGAAAGGCAATTTAAACTCTATGGAAATTGGTCAGACCGTGGGTTGATTTTTTTTTTCTTTTAAGTCACACACGTCTAAATTCAGCACTTCAGCACATTATCTGCATTATAATTTTCTCTTTCATCCCCCAGCCCTTCGTTAAGAAAGCATTTGTTAATCATTTCATCAATTAAGGCTTCCTGCATGAAGTATAACTCATACAAGTATTTGCACATTAAGGTTGTCACTGTTTAAAGCACCTTGGTATCAATCCCTCAAGCAGGTAGGATGCTGACTACATTAAACTATCCACGTTTAAAATACCCTGAGCTGTGTTTGCTTCAGTTTCAACCACAGCTGCACTTCTGGTGATTCACCAATATTGAGCTGGTACCAAAATCTTTCAGCTGTGCCAAGGTACCTCATTGAAAACGTCACAAGCACTTTTTATTAATATTTTCTTCCTTTTTAGATGCATATTTTACAACTAGAAAAAATTTAAAAGCACACCAGGAAAAAAAAGAAAAACGTAAAAGTCAGTTCCGCA
Organism: Egretta garzetta; assembly: GCF_000687185.1. Classification (NCBI taxonomy): domain Eukaryota; kingdom Metazoa; phylum Chordata; class Aves; order Pelecaniformes; family Ardeidae; genus Egretta; species Egretta garzetta. The sequence goes on along the minus strand of NW_009259310.1, from coordinate 2,743,424 downwards.
AGAGCCAGGCTATTAAATAAGTTTCATTTTTACGACACAAATGTAAGATGAGTCATTAGACCAGGCCTGGAACACACTCGAGTCAGACAGCATTTAAGAGGTAGAAAACAGAATTGTTTTCTTCTGGAGGACTGAACAGTCTACAATTTCAGTGTAAGAAAGGGTTGATAGTAAACAACCCCCAGATTTTATCTGAACCACCTTTTTAATGCAAGATGTAGAGCAAGAGATAATATAACATCATCCAGATTACAGAGAAGGCTGTGAGAAACACTAAAGCCACTCAAGAGTGGTCAATAAATGATGAACATGATGTTAAATTAAAATTGCTGTTGACAAATGGGAGGTAGTATACAGATGAAGGAGTGATTTTAGTCACTCAAATACTTTACTCAGTCCTAAACCAGTTCCAGCCCTTGAGGTAAAAACTTGAGCACTACAGAGAACACGGAAATCTTCTTCCCAGCTCCAGCAACTACTCAGAATACGTAAAACATTACAGAGCAAACCAAATCTGATTAAGATGCCACTTTATGAATCACTGGAATGCAGCTTCCCACTCTTCCTTCCTTGCATCAAAAATAAATGAGAAAAAACGAAAAACAAAATGCTCAGAGAGGATATTATAAATATTAGAAGCCTGAAGAGCCTTCCATGGGAAGAGAGGGGATTGAGCAGATTGGTTCTGCATGCTTTCGAGCAGAAAAAGTAAGATGAAACAAGGTAGAGTGAGATCAGAGAAAGAAAAGTAATAAAAAGAAACATGAAGTGCACTCCTGAGCTCTTCTTCACAGTGAAGAAAGGCAACATTTATAATCAAGGCCAGGACATAGTGTTTGGTGGGCTGGGTTGGTTTTTAAAATCAAACCAACCATTAATATGTGGAACTCCTTGCTTCAAGATTCAACAAGGCCAAGGATTTAAAAACCAATTAAATACTTGCATGAACAATAACAAATTTCTCCAGAGTTACATTAGTGCAGAACACCAAGAACGTTTGCTCTCTTCTATGCAATCAGCTTATTCCATCTGGCTGCCTGGGGCTGGGGCAAGAGATCTCTGTGCAGGCTGGGCTGTCTGTGAGCGTCCTCGCTGGCTGCTGGCCTCCCCCCACCCAAGCAGTCTGCTTTGGCCACGATCCCACACATGGTCCTGGACAAAGAAGACCGCTTATCTAGTTTGGAAATTCATGATCATTTCATAGCTGAAATCCTGGCCTCCCAAACAGAAATGGGAAATCGCCATTGTCAGCACAGTCCCAGATTTCAGTGCCTGAATTCTAAACACTCGAGTCTCTGTTTTGGGTAGCCTTCACCCTACCATTTGTATTCAAAGATTTACTAACACTGCTAAGTCGATTTTAATTATTATTATTATTCAGCTGTACTAGGAAGCTTTTTTTATATTCCTATTGTGTCTTCAACAATGCCTTTAGAGAATATTTCTATTATTCCCTGATTCAGCTATTTCGCATACAATTTCTTGTTCTAGAAAACCTTCTGGATCTTGGATTATTAAAGAAAATAAAAAGACAGGCATTTTAACAGCGGTTTCACTCTCTGTACTGATGTGGCATTTATTCAGCACTGGCAAAACAGAAATAGAAGAGCCAGCCATTCCCACAGGGATGCAAAGTTGGAGCAAAGATTGGCTGCCTGTTTTATAACTTCTCCACCTCAGCCTTCAGACAAGTTCAGCTAATGCTCTCCGCATAGCTCGTCTGGGCAGAACGGTCACCCAAATGAAATGAAGCAACCCACATCCCTGCAAGGGAATTCTCATCCTTATTTTACTGATGGGGAGACCAGGATTTAGAGTCCGAGAAATCACAGGAGCCTTAAAAGCAAGATGGCACTAGAGCCAAGGGAGAACTACGGTGCACTCTGTTCCAGCTGCTGGATAAACCATTAATTAATTTGAATTTGAGGTAGCACAAAAGCTGTAAACAAGTGGGAAGACAAATTATAAATGGAAAGAAAAGTGAATGATTCTTTTTTCGAATCCTAAGAACCACAGAATGAATGTGGGTACCTAATAGAGGACAGTTGCTGTTGAACAGTCGCAGTGACTAAAAGTCTGTGGATACAACCAGCACCCAGCTGTTGCTCCGTATAGCGCTATGGGAAATAATGGGTGCAAGCCCCCATATAAACGGCTGCTACTTCTTCCTATTTCACATTTTAATGTTCCAGTCTTTTCCCTCTCTGGCAAAGTCGTCAAAACTCCTCCCTCCCTGCTGGGGAGGTACCGCAGCCACCCCCACACACTCCTGGAGACCTGCAGCTCCGGCAGAGCCCCGCACCCCTGGGCACACAGCCTGGCAGCACATGCAGAGGAGAGAGCAGAAGCAAAGCAGTGAGAGCCATGCAAAAACACGCTTCCAAATACCAGCACCCAGGTTGTGGACAAAAAACAGAAGCCATAAATCCAGAAAAAATACCCCCCGTACACAGAACAGCACCAGGATGCTCTGCCCCTGGTGTGTACGCGGGCTATGCACATGCAATGCTGCAACGAGATGTTGTGACCGCACAATTACTTGCTTGCACAAGTGCATTTGGCGCATCGGTATGGATTTCATGATTTCACAATTTCATTTACCAATGCCTCTAGCATCAGTATGGATTTCAAAACAAGGAATGATGGCAGGGCTTTTAGCATGGTGCCAGCCCATGGCTTAGGGACACCACAGAGTTCTGACACCAGTCTATCGGCTGACATCGCGGGTATCACTATATAACGTTGGACCTCAGTTTCCCCATTTGTAAAGGAAAAGGATAAAGTAGAGCTTTAGAGAGCTTTAGTAGAAAGCCACCTGAAAAATCTATTTAAGGAACCACCACTTCTTTTTCTCCCCATCATTATTTTAAAAAGCATTTTCACTTTACTCAGATGTCTCAGCTTCTTGGAAAAGCAAGCAAGGAAGCAAATTAGCCCCAGAAGCCTTCTTGATGCTACATGATTGAATTGCCCTGTTGTTATGTCAATATATATATATATCAGCTACCCTATAATGCAGAAAGGTTATTGGTAATCTTTACTGTCCAATAAAAAGGAAAGGAAAAGCATGCTATTTTTTGTTAAATTAGTGCGTTTGGGTCCTTGTTAAGTTGCTCACGACTTGCAATAAAGTGCAACATTCAGCTATAATCGTTATAAAGCAATGTTAATATGTGCTGGGGTGAGTTTCACAAAAGTGATCTCTGTAGCTCATAAAAATGACACTCCAATGTATTTTACCATCATAGCAAGAGGGGCTTATAAACCAGCTGTGGCAGAAAGTAAATAAAATATAAATGACTCACATAAGGGAACAGTTTCCCCACTGCGGAGGCTTTGGGCACTGTATCACTTTTTATATTATACTGGATTAAGACAATTGCTTTGATCTCAGCAATACAGAAAGTTGGCCTAGCCCCTTTATTTTTGCTTGACCAAACTGAGATCTTTTGCAACAACTTTAGTATGGCTGCTCAGAAATCAGCCCAGCAAAAATACCAGGCGCCAGCTGGGCCCTCTCCAGCCTTGGGTTACCTCGATGGCCAGAAAGCCCGAGGACCAATTCTGGGGCCCTTGTCCTCTGTCATCACCAGACTCAACACATTGAACCAAGATCAGGAGATCTCTTGCCTTACCTGCTTTGAAGATCCACTCCAAGTATCCATTTAGTTCCCGTTCAATTTGCTGCTGCCTACGGAGTTTCAGGAAAGCCCGACGATTTTCTACCCTCTCTCGCTCCTTGGCAAATTCACTACAGAGAGAGAAGAATGGGAAAGCACATGTCACAAGTGGTCAAGGAAAACACGCAGCCCTTCTTCCATCCTTCAGATTGCATTCATGAAGCCTGGGAGGGTGATGACAGCAGCAGCGAGTGGAAACCACAGCACGCTACTTGTTGTTGTTTTCCAACGAAATGCTACTTTGATTGTAGCTCAGCTGTTTCTCTGCCTCTCTCATCCTGAAATAGGATGGCAAACTGCCACGTGCACACACGTCTGTTCTGGGGCCATGCCGTATCCATTATAACAAGATCCTGATGCACAACTGCATACACCAGTCCTGTCGGTCTGTACAAATTCTTACCCCCAGCACTAAAACCTGTCCTCTATCCCTCCACACCACCCGCCTCCAGCAGAATTTCCTCTAAAAGCACAAGATTATGTCACAGTGACACCAGAAGTCTCTCTGTCTTGGGAGAGATCTGCTCTTCCCTGTTAGCCTTTCCCTGAACTGCCCCATGTTTAAGCTGACTTTGACAAACCCAAGTCAAACCAGGCCTACAAGTGAGGATGGGTACTCGGGGGGTAAGGTGAAACAGCCCAGATGCTTCCTCTGAGTTGAGGGTGACAATGATCCTGCTATTTGCTAAAATCATATGGCAAGCAAGTATCTTGACATCAAATCATTAGATCAGGACTGTACAGGAGAGTCAGAAAGTAAGGTTCACCCAAGCATTGCAAAAATCTTAGAATCATAGAATGTTTTGAGTTGGAAGGGACCCCTAGAGGTCATCTAGTCCAAACCCCCTGCAGTGAGCAGGGACACTGCTAACCAGATCAGGTTGCTCAGAGCCCCATCCAATCTGGTCTTGAAAAAAAGCCTTTCATCCAATCTTGTTCAAGTCCATCCTACTGCCTGGTTTGAAATGACACAGAGGCAAAAGTGCAGCCACCACCCCAAGACACCCTCACTGGGGCTTTCCCCAAGCTAATTCCTACCACCTCAGGGAAGCTTATAAAGCCCCACCTGAATACGCATGCCCATCCACCATTTAGGGAGCTCTGCAAACTCTCGCTTTGAGCACGCGCTGGAGCAGCTCCCACAATAGCCTGATCTATGTGCTTAAATGAGGGACCAGGCTTTTGTCCCTCTGTATACCAGTGGCTTGCTCACTCGACATCTTGAAATCTTAACTTTGCTGTATCCTTGTGAATCTAAAGCAGTTAACTGAAGATTGTTGCAAACCTTTAAGTTAACCACTGCTCTTGACTAAAATCCCAACCACCCATTCGTTACCCACCCAAGCGCTTCAGAAGCCAGAAAGAAGCAGGAGATGGGAGGTAGGAGGAAGAACGGGGGAAAAGGAGCTGGAAGTGCCAGAGGCAGTTTTAGATTCACAATCTACACTTTACCTTCAGAGCTAACCCTTTTGTTTCATTTGGCAGGACTGTCCAACTCATGGAGAAGGGACTGTGGGGAGACCTTGGCTCAGCACTGCCACGCACACCAGTACCAGCCTCTGATGTGAGAGCTGCCATCAGCTGAGCCCTTATCTTGATTTTGGCAGCACATCCCGGTCTCCTGACTCCCCTCTCCTGTCCCTCACCTGACAGCACAGCCCATGACCCCATCCTTGAAATGGAGGAAGCTGAAACACCACTCTGAACCAACAGCTCCTCCTTGGCATTCAGCACGGGTCTTCTGGGTGATTTGGGATCCTGCACAATTTTCTCCCTCTTCCTTTTTAATGTTCTCATTTCTGGTTCAGTGCCCGCTGGTCAGAGCCGCAGACCTCCTCTCAGTTTTGATTTCTCTCTGAAGGGGGAGGAATGAGATCAGACAGCACGAGGTGGCAACATGCATTCATAAACTGCCAGACGTGGTGGAGCTATGCTTCACGCATTACAGGCTCATGTCACCGCAGCCTTCCCCAAGCCGGGCTGCGCCGGGTGGAGGAGGCAACACCCAGCAGGGAGTTTCATAAAGGACCGCAGCGGGCAAGGAGGACGGCAGGCGAGCCATGGCACCGCTCCCTCGCCCCTCAGCAGAAGGCATGGGAGAGCTTTCCTTGCAAAGCTTTTCATCCCCTGCCAGCTCCTATCTGGCCTAAGGAAAGTAAAAGCCACCCAGGACTTGTCCCTGTAATCTCAACTTTAAACACGTAAGAAAATGAGGGCAAAACTGTGCTAAGTTGCAAACCTTCAGCAGTTTCCATATAGCCTTGCACACTTTTTGCAAGACACCAGTGAGGAACATTGCTGAGGTTAAAGCCACCTGCACCCTCCTGCTCCCCAGCAGGTTTGGCACTGCCATAGAAGCTGGGGAGGTAACTCCCAGGAGAAGACAGTGCCTTGGCCTCTGCTCATTTTCTGTCTTCGGAGTGCTACAGAGCTGTGGTTGAAGACTGGCGGGTTTTCATGTACGCTCCTTCCAGGTGAAGGAATGCATCATTTGCTCTTTCTCCTATCTCCAGGAGACAGGAGAGGTTTGATGAAGCTGGAGCTTGTCAAAAGACTGTGCTTTTCTTTAGGAAATGTATTAATAAAATCATGTGCATGTGTCTCTTTCACTACATTCATCATCATTCAGGAACTGAAATATTCCCCATTTGCAGCAACTGGAAAACTCCCAGAAATTCTGTTTGAGAGATTTTCAACAGCATTTCAGAGTATATTCAAAGAAAAAAGGAAAAAATTTTATCAAAATGCCATATTTCATCTAAAAATATTTCAGCTGAAGTTTTCCTGCCAGTTCTAAATGAAAACACAAAGTCCCATGGGAAGGTTTGGTAGCAGTGAGTTTCCTCTCTTATTCAGCATAATCACTATTCATGCCACTGACTTGCAAAAAATCTCCCAAGTCACCAGAAAGGAAACCTGAGCAGGTTGCTGCCTCTTGCCCAGCTTTACCTCCAGGACTTCCTTCATAGCTGGTCCTCCACAGTTTGGCCAGTTCTGAAATGAGGAATATTGAGCGATGTTTATCCATTCTCATCCTTGGCTTTCATTAACCACCATGTGCCCCCAAATCCCCCCAAAACATTCATCTTTCAGTCTGGGGAGGCATTAAGAGGAGTGATGCCAAAAGGTCGGTACTCCTACAGGCAGCACAGCAACAGGAGATGTTGCTTTGGAGGAAGCCGAGCTCTGCCCAGTAGATGACTACGGTGCATTTTAGTTACAACATGACAGTTGTGAATAACTGGTTCTATAGAGACAGCAGGAACAAACAGAATTCAAAGGAAGAGCATTCATCATGGAAACCACATGCCATTCCAGTCAAGCTCAATGTTGTCACATTTTTCTTCTCAAGAGTGGTTGGTGCTTAAAGTCACCAGGAAAATGGATGATTGTTGCTTAATCACCTTGGTGGGTGGAAGAGTAAAATAAATCTCAGCGTAAATATGCACTGTGATAACCACTTCAGGGAAATTCAAGAGCCCCAACCCAGCCACAAAAGAGACAAGGTCAACTCATGAGTAACCACCAGGGTCAGTAAAAGATTATAAACCAATGGAATTCTTACAAGCACTATATCCATGCTGGACTTAAATTAAAAACACTGTCACAACAACCAAAAGGGGGGGGGAGGCATGGGGGGAGAAAAACAAACCACGGTCTTCATCCCCTGAGCCTCTGATTAACTTTCCTCCATGACAGCAGAGAGCTGAGATGGAGCATCATGTAAGGAGCCTCCTGGTCTTGGGTTTCATGGCACACTCCCAGGGCCAGCGACAGCAGGCCTGCTGCAAGACTGATCACACCACTAAACCTCTGCAATTCAGGTTTTCCACTTAGAAAGCAGACAGAAATGCTTCCCACTCACAGAGAGATGATACGGCATCACTGTCATTGCCACCCCTAATAGTGCTCGTGATAACAACATACGTAATTAGCTCCTCATTCAGAACAATACCACTGAGCTACACATGAGCGCATGGAACCTCAGATCTTGAAATTTGTCTACTGAATCTAAAGCACTGTTCAGAGTGAGCAGAAAAAAGCACAGAACTCAGGAGGGCTCCACCAAGGACTCCCAGAAAGCAGCTGTCAAGGACTTTGGGAATTTTGAGTCTAAAACAAAACAAAAAGCAACCACCGGTTTTAGGATTGATTTCATCTCCAGTCAAAGTACATCAAAGGAATGAGCAAAGTTGAGCCTGGATGGCACATGACATTTGGGGACAGAGTCCTGCCTGGAGAAATGCAACCCTCAAAAGTGGAGAGGAGCCAGATAATTCAAGTGGGTGATCTGCTGGTGAAGGAACCAGCCAGGACTGCAGATGTTTGACTAAGTTACTCACAAGCTAAAATGAATTCTCCAGGTGAAGAAACAAAATTGGCCAAGCCAGGAACCCTAATTTGTAAGCTTTGTTTCTTGAACATGGAGCAGTGCCCAAGAACAGACTTGATCCTTGTCAGCAGCCTGTGAAGCAGCCCACGTCACTCGAGAGCAGCAAGGGACAGGCTGGAGGTAGAAGATGGAAAACAGAAACTCCTCTGACAGCCTGACATGCAAGCCAGAGGAGCATCGCTGTGGGAAACACATGCCAGAAGAGTGGCAGCAGCACAAAACCATGCATGTTGTGCTACTCGGGGCTGCCTGGTTGAGGAGAGGTGAAGTGTTAAAGATTCCTCTTGGTTTCTGTCCACCCTTTTTACAACCAGCAAGGAAGGAACCTCAGAAGAAACTTGGTGCCAATTACCCACCTAACTTTCAGTAAGCCTTTAAGGAAGAGCAATGCTGGGTAGGAATTTCCATAAGAGGCTGCAAAGAGATCGCAGAGATAAGCACATGCACTTGCATGACCCCAGACATGAACATGCTGGATGATAAAAGAGGTAAAATTAATGTAATACTACCTATATTTTTCAGTAAAACCAAGTGTCTTGTGCTCTTGGCCAGCTGCAACCCCTTGCTCAGCGGCTGTGCATCACTTCAGAGATGCTCCGGAGTGCCTTAGGGTAACCTCCCAGCACAGGGACTGCATACACCCCCAAGCCTCCCTGCACCCTGAGAGCATCCACATGCAAGCAGAAACACCTAATTGCAATTTAAAGGTGGAAGTCCATTTCTTACCATTTATTTTGGTTAATCAACTGTGAGAAGGAAATACAGAAAGAGCTTTCTGTTATTTTTTCCTTTCCCTCTCTTCCTGATGCTGGTTTGTCACCTTGTTCTAATCCAACCAAATCCTGGCGGCTTGTGTGAAGCCAGTTATAAAAACCTGGTAGGCAGATTGCTGCCGAGCCAGCTCTCTTTCTGCTCCTGCCATTCTGCAGGTCCTGCAATACTTGTGTGATTGAGTTTGCTGCCTCATAGGCCCAGTCCTGCAAAGCCCCTTGCGGCTTGCTTCACCAGGGTCTGATCCAGTTAATATTCCTAACATTTCATTCACTAACCGCTTCAGCATCCGGTGTTCATAGAAAAGTAGGTTCTTGCTCCAGGGAAAGAATTTGTTCTGCAGGTTCATATCTCTGTCTTTTGTCTTCCTGGAGAACAGGAAATCCTTTATAAGGGGAAGCCTCTGCTGGATGCATCAAAAAAAGCCCAACACCTTTATGACTGGAACTGTTTATACAACTGAGGACACAACCCCCTGGCTGTGCTAAACATTTATTTTACCTTCTGCAAACCCGTTCTTTGAGAGACAGGGGCAGCAAGGGAGCCCTAGCAGAAAGAAAGAGAGTGTCCATGGAGAGTGAGCAGGAGTGAGATGGACAGCGGGGAGTGGAAAGGGAGAAAAGTAGATGCTCGGTGTCCTGGATGCAGAGGCAGGGGGAGCCTGGGGACCTGCTGAGCATCCTCACCCCTCCCTGTGCCTTAGGGCAGCACTGGGGCGGGCAGGACACCAGATAGGAAAGGGGGGATCTGAAGCGCAACAGCAAAGCTCGGGATCTGAGCAGGAACAGCCGACACCACCTTCCCTTGATGCCTGAAGCATTTTGCTTCAGCAGGGTGCACTGTCACCAGGGAACCATCATCAACAGCAGCACCAGTGACTCTTTGAGCTCTCTTAGAGATTAAAGGACCCGATTCTTTGAGCTCTCTTAATGATTAAAGGGCCCACCTCAGCCCACAACATGGCTCCCAGAGCCTGGAGGGGGCTGCCCAGGAGGCAGAAGCCAGAGAACAGCAGTCCTGCAGGGATGATGCCCTGCAGGCCAGCCACCTCAAAGGCACCAACCTTTGGTGTTTCTTACAAAAGCTCCTCTAGGAGAGGAGGAAAGGCAGCCCCAGCAAGGGCTGAGTTATTCACAGCAGCACACAGGAGGCAAGGGCCAAGGCGAAGGGACTGGGGAGCAGAGAGAGCATCATTCCCCGCAGTCCACTAACCTGGGTGGATGCTGGTGAGTTAGAAATAGAGGTGGAGGGTGGAATCAAATTTGACTTAGGAAAGGAAAATATTAAATAAATCCAGGAGCAAATATAGACAAGCAGCAAAATTTACAGCTGCCTGGACATGAGGCATCCTGGCCCATAGCTGGGAAGATGCAAACACTCAGCTGTGTCCACAGCCGCACCTCGCACCCAGAAGGGCTGCAAACAGCACAAGGAGATCAGCAAGGACATAGGTTTCTTTAGCACAGCATCAGATATCTTTCCCACCGTAAGCCCCAGGAAGTCTTCAGGATGAGACAAGGCATGGTTATTCTCATTCACAGGCAAAATCCTCAAGTGGAGAGAAACCTGCTGGCAAAACTAAAAATAATTTGATGCCTCTGACTTCCTGATTTGAAAACGTTAATAGAAATGCATGTAAAGTATTGTTAAATCATGGCTTTTAAATACCTCTAAAACTCATAGGAACATTGAACATGGGCAAAGCATATTGATTAGAAAGCCCATCTGGAACAAAAAGAAAAAGCATGGAAATGCACCCCCTTTGGGCAAGAAGAAAATCTGAGGGAGGTGAAAGCAAGCACATCCCAGGGGCACAGAGAGATCACACTGGAAAGTGCTGGAATGAGATGAAACCAAGCAACTGAGTCACCTGGAAAACCATCAGTAAGAATTTCTTTGTGCTGGTGACATTTGGTACCTCTAAGATATTGTTTTCATGCCCATAAACGTGATTTTCTGAGAAGTCAGAGTCTTGAACCTTGTTATTAAACAAGGAAAGCCCAGAGGAGGACTGAGATTTCTTAGTGCTGAAGACAACAAAGCTCTGTGGCTCATCATCCACTCCAGGCTGTCCCATCAGCTGCACAAAATCCTGAAGACATGCAGTGTTATGTGTTTCTATCCCACCTGGAGCTACAGCTGGCCAAGATCTCACTGGGTATGGCCTGAAGGGGCATGCCCATCTCTCCCAGACCCAGCTGGCTGAGCTGTTTAACTCATCCTAATATCCACAGCTTAGGAGTAAGGACTGGCTCAATCAATCCTGCACAGATAGAGCTGCTTCTGCTTCCTCCTCATTGCTCTAAAGAGGGGGAAAAAATAGCTCTCCTCAACCAGCTGATAAAGGATGAAAGTACTACAGAGAGATTGATCTCTCAGCACTGAGCCAGGCTTCACCGTCACTTTTATCACTGAGCATAGCAGGAAGACGCTTCAAATGCAAGCCAGATATGGGATACATCTTGTAATTCTAGCAAGAGAAGAGGAACAGCACAGAGGTGAAGCCTTCAATGCATCCTCCTTCCTTTTGTCTTTACATTCAGCTTGTGCTGGTTTCACTTTGATTCCACCTAATCACATTTGAAACGCTGCGAGTGCCACAGCTGGGCAAACCTGGCTCGAAAGAGGCAACAACAAAGAGAGAAAAAAGAATTTAAAAGCACCATTTATCTCAGAGTATCAGACTACTGCAATTACTGGATGAACCTCTGGCTCTGTTCATCAAGTCTCAGCCCCACAGTCAAAACAGAGGCCCCAGGAAATTCAAATTTAGGTCTCCTATGTATCATTCCTACATTGCAGGCTTTAATTTCCATTGCGGTTTAACAGAATAAAGGTAGTCCATCTCTCCTATACTAACCAAAAGCACAACAGGAGCAAAGGATCCACATTCGATAGGACATTTAGCTTGCTGAGACGAAGCTCACGTGGAAAGTCATTGCTCCCTAATCCCTTCTGCAAGAAACACACATGCTTCTCCCACATTTCTTGTTTGTAGTGATGGCTTTGTTAAAAAGGGTGATGAGCAAGGAAAAAAAAAATTTTCCACCTGTCTTTCCCCTCCTTTTCAAGCACAGGCTGGGGAAAGACTAAAAGCAATGAGAAAGCAAGCAGAATCTCTCATATCTTTTCGTGATGCAGCTCTTCTGCTGCAAATAATTAACACCAGCCAAAGTCAGATCACAGCAGGTAACAGTGAACTTGGAACAAATTTGCCGGGAAAATGAATGATTGTCTCTGTAATGAGGGAGAAGGAGGACAGAAGAACGCTTGCCATTATGACAAATTAATCAGTCTGATTCTTCTCCAGCCTCTGCACGTCTTGCAGGCTTAAGTTTTATGATCTCAATCTGGCAAAAAAATCCTCAGGATGGGAAAACATGTCATGAAACTCAGCAGAGCAAGTCGCTGAGACAGCCGGTTCAACGAGGTCTGGATGGGGCTGTGCTTCCTCCCGGGGAGCTGCTCCAACAGCACAAAAGCCTCAGCAACCCGAGGTACAAGAGCTCACAGCAGGGAGAGTTAATGGGACCATGCCCAGAGAGCATCACCCCATGCTGCAGGCTGCTCAAAACAGGGTGCAGCAGGGAAGAATTGAAGCGCCATTTACCCTGACCCTTATTCGCCTGCAAGGGGCCAGCATAGTCTGTAGCTGGATCCCTTGCCAGGCTCCCGCTGTCCCAGGGATGCTACATCTGTTCAAAATGTCTCCCTGCAGTTCTTCCACCAGGTGCTCTCATCCAACGAGAGGCAGGTGTTGCACATCTCAGGACAGAGTGGGTCTGGACCATGTTATAGAATCATATAGGTTCAAAAAGCCCTTTAAGCTCATCAAGCCCAACCGTTCCCCTAACCCTGCCATCCCACCACTAAACCCTGGCCCTAAGCACCTCGTCTGCCCGGCTTTTAAATCCCCCCAGGGATGAGGACTTGACCCCTTCCCTGGGCAGCCCCTTCCAGTGCTTGGCAACCCTTTCATTGAAAAAAATTTTCCTAATGTCTAAATTATGGTAAATACTAAAGCAGTGAAGATGCAAACTGGCTGCTGCAGTGCCTCTCCACACTCGATTAATGCAGCCAGATGAGTAAACCTTAGGAAAAATCATTACACTTTACTGGCTGGTCTGGGAACACCTCAGGCTTCACCATAAATATTTGAGGACATGACAAGCAGCATTTTTAACACTTGAGAGACACAGACTCTGAGTATCCCAATGCATCGTTCACAGCACATTGCCCTCTCTGGCCAGCACTCCAGCTGTCTTGCCAACCTCATCGCTCCCCACCACTGCATGAAACAGTGCCAAAAAGCACTTAGCCTTGAAATAAGTTAAATCATCTTCCTCACAGCATCCCATGATAACGTTTATCCTCTTTGCATTGTGTAATCCAAAACATCAAAACAGTCACAAACGCATTGTACAGAATCATCCAGCTCATTACCAGGCAAAATTAATACTCAACTCAACATCCAAGCAGTAAAAAACTCCATAATTCCACCAGCCCACAGAAGAAAGCTGCTAGCTGGGCTGCGAGGAGGCTGAGGGTTGGGAGGGGAACAGCAGCCAATGAGAAAAACAGCATCAGAAAACACAGCTAAGGGAGGGGACACCAGGAAGCTAAGGCGTACGTGGAAATGGGTACCCATCTCTTGGTGGCAACAGCTGCCAGAGCAGAATGGCAAAGGGCTGCAGCCTGCTGGCAAGAAAACACTACAAAAGCAGAAGAAGAATGAGCATTGGGCAGGACTTCTCAATTCAGCATGGGGTATTTTTTTGCCTCCTCACTGTAAACTGCAGAACCATGTGCAGAGTTCAATAAAAAAAATTATCAGGATCATCATTGAGCATTTTCTGGCCAGAACTGAAGTCAAATCCCATGACATCCCAAGCAGCAAACAGTCCCATGTTCAGGGAAAACCAAAAGGCATCTGGGATTGACCCTTCTCAGCATGAGTTGGAGCCAGAACATTCCTATGGTACCACCAGAAGCAGCCAACCTTTTTCTATGGAAAGGCTGTATTCCCTGTGATGGATGCCTTTATCGCTACCTAAGACACAAAGCATTTACAAATACCCTGATAAGTAGGAATAACCATCCACCAGAGTCAACACAAAAAGGTGTTTCAAGAGAAATGTATTATGGATACAAATTCCTAAACATTTTCACTACTACTATTGTTCTGCTCTACATTGGAAACCTTGCAAAATGCTACCCCAGTTTCTGGGAACCAAGGTGCCCCAGCTTTCTGGAACAAGGTTAGCATGGCTAGAATGGCTTCTCATGGTTAAAACAGAGAGATAAAGTCAAGGGCAGCTCTCTAGCATGAACAAAACCAGGTTCA
>NW_009259310.1:2728947-2729223 GCF_000687185.1 Egretta garzetta | reverse complement strand
TTCAACAGAACTTCAATCAGGTATCTAATTTTTTTTTTTTTTTTCTTTTTTTTTTTAACATTTCTCTTTTCCCCTTCTCTGTGTCTGTGTCTAGGGAGGTACCAGGCTTGGGCAGGCACCCAACATGCTTCCCAGAACATAGAGGGGCAGAACACACCCTGCCTCTGCCCATCTTCATCAAGTGGGCAGACCTCTACAGTTCATGTGTAGAAGCAAACGAGCCTACCAAATGTCTTGATGCTATCAAAGGGGAGCAAAATGTCACCTCCTGCTTCT
>NW_009259310.1:2720051-2728937 GCF_000687185.1 Egretta garzetta | reverse complement strand
CGATCCTGATCTTCTCTTGAATCAGCTATGGTGCTCAATAAAATCTCCTCCAGAAGAAAATATGTGGTTTTCTGCTCTATTGGTTTCTGCAGGGCTGTTGAGTTTTATCAGCTCACGGAGGGATCAAGCACCAGAGAGGGAAAACAGAAAGCAGGGGGAATACATAGTGAGGAGTAGAGAGGGAAATCCCCAACCAGGTACACACCCGCATTACCGCCACTCCCCAGCAAACGGGGTGCTGTGGTCCCTCTGGAGAGCCCCGTATCTTCTGTAAACAAGCACAGGCAGTTCCTGGATTTTAGGAGCTGTTTCAATTGCAGTTCACTTGTGCACCTATGACCACTGCAGTATTCCAGGCAAGCTCTACATCCCACCATATTCACAGCTAGAGAACAGCAGAGTCTTTCTTTGCTGGTCATGTGCAAAGGGGGAGATGCTACCCCAGTTAGAGACCCACCTTCAGCGCTGAGGTGAATAGGAACGGCACAGCATCCACTGCAACACCCAACCTTTGTAAAGACATAAGAGAGCCCAACATCCCTATTGCACCATCAGAAATAAGAGGTTTGCAGTAACCCCACAGCCCACGTCCGAGCTGAGCTCTGCTGGCAGTCTGGCCCCCAGTGCTTGCATCAGGGAGGGGAAAGGAATGGAAGGCAGAGAGTGTAGTTTGGGGAGGGTATTAAAATATTAACCGATTACAAGAGCACTGGCAGTGCTTTGATCAGCACATGTGAGGACACATGGTACAGCAGGCAGAGTCTCATTTAATCTGAATTATGGAGTCACTGTGCTTTTAATTACACCTTTAGCCAGGTACTCAGAGGGGTTTTGTCCTATCAACTGTGGCCCAGGATTGCAAGTTATTTTTATACCAAGTTTTTACCAACACTTCACAGACTTCCACATCTCCCTGCCACTTCCCTGCCTTTGCTTTTATTATAATTCCAGAAGAATCAGCAAAGGGGAAAGGTTGTTTGCTCTTTATTTTAAAACAGGTATAATCTCTTCTGTAGCATTTGCAATGCAAATGCTTCCACATTTTGCTAGCAAATGAGATTTGGGATCCTAACTGGGTCAATCTACCTACACTGCTCAAACAGATAAACCCAAGAGTTAACCCCACTCATATTAGGTATCTTCCCAGTGTCGACAAGGGTTCACAAATAACTACAGAAAGGCAGAAAATTCCATTAAGAGTTATGGAAAAACTCTGTATAATCTAGTGTCAGTGGGAAGCTCAATATCTTGTTGTCATTTCAGATTATTTATATTGCTATAATCTGTGATAGTATCTGCATTCCTACTCCAGAAATTTGTAGCTTCCTTATTGCCCACTGAGGAACACAAATATGTGTGAGGAAATAGCTCAAAACTAACAGCAATGAAAAACACCCCGGTAAAAGCTCTTCCTGTGACTTTCCAAGGTACAGACAGTGGCAGGCTGAAGCTTAACTCCTTAATGCTGATGATGTATATGGCAAAGTACTGGAAAATAAAATACAACCTGACCAACAGGGGGTTTGTGAAAGAGGACAGTAATGAAGATCGCACACAAGCCTGGGAAACCAGTGACCTAACCTCAGCTTTGCAGTTGGTTCCTCGGGGCATTCCATCCCTTCTTTCTACCCCTGTTCCCTCTCTGCAACATGTGGAGGGGGGAAGCAGAGCACTGCATCACCCCCAAGATACAGCAAGGATAATATTAAAGGCCATGAGGTGAACAGATCATGAAAATACAAACCAGGTGAGCGATTGCTGAGTTAACCTTGTTCATGGGCTATTTGTAGAACTCCTAAACCTAAATCAGCTTCATTTTATTGAAACAGGAATGGTGGATATTGCCAAGAGTCTCCGTTGCAGGAGCTGCTAGCTGACAGGTGACTGGGACGTGGATGGCACAATGTCCTTGAGTGAAACTGTGCCCCACGCAATTCAACACATACTTGCCAATGACCCTTTCTCCGTGCAGAAACCCCTGCAAAGAATAACCTTCAGCAGAAATTTCTTTTTCTTTTTTTTTTTTTTTTTTCTACAGTGCTGTCTGGGGCTTTTGGCTAGAGAATATAATGACAACAGCCTCTGCCTTCAGAGGGTCTTTCCATCTTCCTGGTGCCTTCACATCACCAGTCCATTCAGATATACCCAGTGTCCTTCACTGCTCAATAGCTGCAAGCCCACCAGCACCCTGCTGAGCAGCGTGGCCAGCACCTGTGCTTATGTTTATTCTCTTCAACCTCTCCCCAGGAATTATTCCAGCCAAGGACGTCAAACCACTGTGCAAAACAGCATTTAAAAGCTTCCCTCTGTGAAGGAGATATTACCATCCTTACCGCTAACAAAGGGAAACCTGCTGCACAGAGCTGCATTTTTAGCAGATGAGACACATTTATATAATAGTCATATTTTGCCCCAAGCAACGAGAGGCTTTCAGGAGAGCCAGGCAGAGGTTTCCATCTTTTGGTCACCAAACACGTTTGAATCCAGCACAAAGGAACAGGAGCCTGCAGGCTTCTGAGTTTTGTTTTAAGTCACAAGTACCATTTCGGCCAACGTGGGCTGACCCCACCGTGGAACGAGGAAAATGAACTGCCTAATGAACGGCACTCAACCCTGGCTCCGGTGCTTGCTTTAAATCATACGTCAGACAAGTACGGTCACGAAGCTCGCCTTTGCAAAGCCTCTGATCCAACAGGATGTCTGATGAATGGCTTTGATCGGGTATTGATCATGACCATTATTCCTGGACTGAAGGAACAGCCAGGTGCACGACACAGCCTTCCCCGTGACCCCCTCGTCTAGCAGCACGTCTCCCTGTCTTCAGACAAATCTGCACTGCTGGCTTCCCACTCCTGCCCCCAGCACGTGCTTCCAGGATGAGGTTCCTTAACAAAATAACAAAATAGAGCACAAATCTGTTCTTTGGAAAACATTTTTCTTTCTCTAGTAACTTAAAGAGAAAGAGCAAAGGTGCAGCACTGAAGGGCTTTTACCACTCAACAGCATTAACCCTTTTCTCTCTTCCCATGCTGCCAAGAGCCAGAAATAAATCTAGGTCTTTATAGATCTATATAAACTAGATCACCTGGATGGGCTAAGAAGAAACTGTGTGCAAAATGAGGTGCCAAAGTCTAAGAGCTTGCAAACCATTAAGACAAGTCGGGTTGTTAATTCCAGATCAAATTTCCACAGCCATTGGGGACATTCCAGCTAGGCTTCAAACTTGGCAGCCAGATCTCTACAATGGCCCAGACCCAAACTCATATGCAACAAACACCAAATCCTTGGCTGACCCCTCCAGGGTCTGAACATCAAGAGACCAGTGTGTCCCCAAAATCCAGACATTGGCTTAAACAGCTAGAGATTTTAAAAAAACAAACAAACCCAACCCCCCACTACCACCACCAAAAAACCCCAACCAAACAACAAAACAAAAACCTGAGATCTTTTAATTGCCTTTTGTCTGAGCTTCCCCTTCCCTCCATGCTGCACAGTTACACCAAATGCACCACGAACACTCTGACGTCCAGCTCCAGCACTGAAGTATTTCCACTGGCATCAGTGGGTTCCTGATGGGGTTTCAAAACGATGCAGAAGTGTTCGCTGCACAGGCCCAAGTCAGTATAATAACAGGGAGCTCACTCAACTCTTGGATCTGGATCAGAATCATCTCAATTAATGGTTTTTCACCAGCCTATCCCCCATCCTATGGCTCTGCAGTCTCACAGAAATACCGCAGTGCAAGGCAAGGACAGGGTAGGAAGCGCGTGAAGGGGGGCAATGTCCAGTGCAATATATCACCCCATCTTCTCTTCTTCAGCTACATCCTCCCTCAGTGCTAAAACCAACACATCTTCCTTTTTTGTACCCAGCTGGAGACAAACAAGTCATTAGTGTCTTACCCTGATAAGACGCCCAGCACCAAGTTGAGCATGAAGAAAGAGCCAATGATGATGAGAGGGATGAAGTAAAGCCAGTTCCAGGTATTTCCTGCAGCATCATTTGTCTGGAAACAAGGAAAAAGGGAGAGAGAAAACCAAATATTAATTTGCTTCAGACACAAAATGCCATATAGGAACTGAGGGGCAGAGGGCAGATTTCCATAGGGCTGTCCACCACTGATGTACTGGTTAGTTCTGCCATGTTCCCCAGTTGAAATGCCAGCAAAAGAACTGATGAGGCAAGCTGATTGTCCCACCGTCCACACCACAATTTGTCATCAGCTCCCATGAGAAGATTCATCTAATTCCATAGCTCCAGGGCCCAAAAATGCTTTTAAGTGACCTCTTTGCAGGCTGACTACACCAGCCTCCTCCCTCCCCACCTCAACACTGCCTTCCCACATGTTGAGCACCAGGGTCGTACTCCCACCTGAACCGAGACACACCATGAGGGGAGGGAACCACAGCCTTCCGTTAATCGGTGCTGCAATTAAGGCAGAGCGTGGCACCGTGCCCAGAATCTGCGCACACACACAGAGCAGGAGAAGACGTCTGCAAGAAAACGAGGCCTCTTCAGGGCAATTCCTCATCTGCTTACTCAGCACTTTAGGCTTCTGTCATTAAAACCCGTCAGAGGCTCCCTGAGTAAGCAGCATCCTATAGATTAAGGGGAGGGAAGGGTGGTTTAGTTTATGACAAAGTTTCTGCATTCATCAACCACAAGGGAGCTCTTTAAGGAACTGCTGAAAAGTAAAATGCCACATGGCCAAGTGCTGAGAAAAATGCAAATTCTTCTCTTGTGAGTGAAGAATGCAGCAATCTGAGAATCCAATGCTGGGCATAAGGGATGGGAAAAGGGAAGCAAAAAGAAAAGACCCAAAGACATTCTCCTCCTCCTCCTGCAGAGGGTAAAGAATAACACGAACACAGAGCTCACCTACCTGCCCAGCCACAGAGGAGCCCCCTCAAACACCAACTCAGAAAAAAACGCATTCATTGACATAGGTGCCACCTTATTATCTGTGGTGCTTTTTGGTCACTACTCCAAATGATATTTTCAAGTGTAGTTTTGCTTGCAAAAGGATTCACAGAAAGAAGTGCTTTAAATGTGCTTTATTTGGGCCACGTGCACACCCAATGCCACCTCAAAATGTCTCTGCATAAGGAGAAGTCATCCCATAAGCATGCAAAATCAATGCGTGATCCAGGTGACCGATGTCACAGCATCGCTGACAGGTAATAACATTTATAGCACCGACGCAAGGAAATACCTTCTGAGACATTTTTAATATGGTGCATATCTGCACAAATTCTTCCTCAAGGAACATGCTCCGGATCAAACACATGACAGGGGTTTCTCCAAATAGCAAACATCTTCAGAAATATCCATGTCAGTTGATCAGTGACTCACCTGAGAAGAACAGGGACTAACTAACCTCGCCACAAACACCCCTGCTAAAGGCAAAACCAGCACATGACAGGCGACCGAATCTGAAGAGAAAAGAGGCTGGGGACAGGAGAACAGAAAGACAGGGAAAACTCTGCAGCCCAATCTCTCATTACAGCTTTTCAATGCCTTTTGCAAGACCTGTCATCCCACCCCAGCAGCACCACATCTTTGTTCGTTGTTTTATCTTCCCATGCCTCTCTGTGTTTAGCTCTTCCCTTTCCCTGGTCTCCTGCTCTGTGTCTCTACAGACGGGTTCGGAGGAATCAAGGGCACTCATCCCCAGCGCTTCTTCCCCACCACACGGGGAAAGTGCCTGGTGCAGCCCCAGCCTGCTCTCCTGGGATTGCCAGAGCAAAATGGTTTGCTATTTAGAGGCTGTTCTTCAGCTCTCATTTTGTCGACCGAGGTGGTGGCTCTCATGTCTCCAGTTGGAGCGAGCACATCCCATGCAGCAAGGCTGGGAGCTGCCGTCAGCCAGGCAAGGGGGGCCGGAGAGCCAAGCCGCAAGGAAGAGCCGGAGGAAGGGAACAGATGGGAGAAGGGAAACCACATAAACATGCAAAGAGAGTGCAGCAGGTTCACTGCTGCCAAATGATCGTTTATCATTTATTTATTCATTTGAAGCCCAAACTTGGCGACAGATCCACAATTCCATGCCACGATCAAAGCCCTTAAAAATGAAATGTGCTGAAATACGACTAATTAACCACCCTCCTCTGAGCATTTGCTAGACTACCTTATGCTCAGGGCAGGGCAGAGACTTGTGGTTTGCTCTGCCTCGCACACAGGGATCCAGGACAAACCAGAGGACAAAACACCAGGCAAAAGGGTCGACAGAAAACCTCTCCTGAGCAAGAAGAGCCTCCGCAGATGTGCAGCATCTTTCCCAGCACTCCCAAGTGTGCTCGAATTCAATCACAGTTTACGGCACTGGCTCTGCCATGGTGAGATGCTTTAATGAATCAAACCTGTTTGCTGCCAGGAAAACCAAACTCCTCTCCTCCAGGGAAAGCCCCCTGGGTCCCACAGGCACCTCTGGCTGCGCTGAGCAGAGAAGGCAGCCCCCCGCCAGCAGAGCCACCAGGGCTTGGGCTGTGGCCCGGCTCCAGGCTTGCTCATTAACCAGGACGAGCCAAGAGATCAAATCAATTTTTGTGTTCCAGCTAAAACATTTCACTGGTGTAACACCTGGCTGACTGTCAGTCCTACTCGATCCTAACCACAGGTCTAACCTGACAGGGAAGAAAGGAGAAATGAAATACTTGTCATGATGTGCCAGAATTACATCCAAATTCATTAAGGGCTTATGGGAGGGCTGCCTCACTGCTCAGGAGCCGAGGAAGCCCCATTTGGTAACAGCTGCAGGGCTCTTCACCAGCACCCCCTGAACACTGCCCACGTCAAGCTGGAACCTTGCTCCAGGGGTGCCCCGGGCACCGGCATCCAACAGCTCACGTCCCTGCAACCTGACAGCACAAGACTCCCCCAGGCAAGGAGCTGCACAGCGGGAAACTGAAGTCAAAGGGACACTTTTGGGGTCACAGCAGAGGCCCAGACATGTGTACCTCAGGCATCTAAAGCCCATACAAACTGTCCAGCCCCAGAAGCGCTCTTCCCAGCAAGCCCAGCTGCCACGGCTCCTTCTGCTCAGCTCCAGGCTGCTTCCACCTATATCAAGATGCACCCACCATGCCCATGCACAGCTGGTACCTGCTTTTCCCTTCTTTTTTATTTTCCCTTCTGGCTCATGGCTTGCTTCTCTCTGATAACATCTTTAACGTTCAGAACTCTGATATTTGTTTTAATAAGCCTCTTTTAAACTTTTGTATTGTTAAAACTATTTTTCATGGTCTTCTACTAAAACCAGTGTAATGCTAGCTTCAAGATGTTGTGGCACTCATAGACCTTAAATGTGTTTCTGTTAGTATATGCATTTTTGAGGTTTGGGCTAAAATCTGCTGAGCATAATTTCTGTGCATGCAGTCAAGCTTTAAAGGAATGAGACCATTTGACCTGGGAAAGAAGATGTGAGAAAAATGTGAACTGCAGAAATGTCTCATTATTAAAAGAGGCTTTTCTGTATTGTAGCAACGAAGCAGTATTTTGAAACATTTAAATCCCATGATATCTGTGCAAATGACATTGTGTCATATGTGAAGGTGTGAACTTTCTGCATTAAGCCCTTCTTGAGACATGAACGCCATCCAGCCCAGCTGGGGAAGACAGCACACGCTGGGGAGAGGCTAAGGGCTGCTTCCCCTCTGGTATCCTCCCAGCTTCTGATGTTCTTCAGCTTACCAATTCCCTGAACCAGACATTGCTTCTATATCTGTGCTTAATAGCCCTTGATAGACCTCTCTTCTATGAACCCTTCTTTTTTATTTTCTTTTTTTTTTTTTTTCTAAAAGTCTAACCTACATCCCCAACAGCACCCTTCTAGCCTCTTCCATGTAGACTCTGCTTCATCGTCCACCCTGGGACCTGATGCCACTGCAGGAGCACCCAGGTCACAGCTGGATGCCAAAGTCCAACCTTTATGTTGGCTCTCTGCGCAGCTGGCTTTAAGCACCTAGGGGCTCTCTCCTCCTGTTCATGCAGCACCTGGCACATCGGCAGCATCCCCAAGCACTGACAGCATGGCCACCTCTTACAGAGATAGCTGGGGGAATACTATGTCACCTATAACAAATGCAGAAGCTAAAAGGCTTCTTCCATGCAGGAAGTTTCTGCCAGAGCTGCTTGATCACGGTTTGCATCAGCGATGAGATCCTGATTCTGGAATCCCAAAATCACAAACATGGAATTAAGTGAAATTCGGTTTACACACAGCCTCCTGAACAGGCAAGCGACTGCCTCTATTCAATGGGTGGCAAGTCTTTGGTTTTGGGAGATTTACAGACTGCACATTAGAGGAAGTCAAACACAGAATAATCCCTCAAATCATAGAATCATAGAATCATAGAATGTTCTGGGTCGGAAGGGATTCCTAGAGGTCACCCAGCCCAACCCCCCTGCAGGAGCAGGGACACCTTTAACCAGATCAGGTTGCTCAGAGCCCCATCCAACCTGATCTTGAATGTTTCCAGGGATGGGGCCTCCACCACTGCTCTGGGCAACCCGTGCCAGTGTTTCACCACCCTCATTGTAAAGAATTTCTTCCAATATCTAGTCTAAATCCTGCCCCCCTCTTTTCTCTAAGCAGACAGCACAGCTGCCCACAACCTCCATTCTCCTCTGGCTTCTGCAACAGAGCCTGGATCTGTATTTCATGCGGGAAGAGGGGTAGAGGTTTCCCACATACCTAGGCATGTGCGCCACTGACCAGCAGCCAGCAAACAGGCATACTAAGGCCATAGCCCAAGGCTGAATCCGAGACCCGATGGATCCGCAAGCCAAAGCCGACAGCTTCTCCCAGCTGGTGCAGACAGAAGACCGGCCACTGCTCCGCACTGCCACAACCCCAGTCAGCGCACCCCCAGCCACCCCAACAATGAT
>NW_009259310.1:2679849-2719997 GCF_000687185.1 Egretta garzetta | reverse complement strand
TTAAACCCTCTGGGGCAACCCAAAAGCAGCAGAACAACAAAAACCTTTGCCGTAGGAAAATCCTGGGTGATGCATGGCAGGGACTGGAGACCCTGATTGGAGACTGTTGTGCTGCAATGAACCTAAGCAAAAAAATTTTTTTCACATTTCAGCTCCCGATTTCCAGGTTTCTGATAAAAATACCATCATTCTCTCTGCCCCTCTCCAAAAATCATCATTGTCTCCGCTTGCAGTCCCTTTATTCCTGTACTGGGAGAGAGCTCAGGGATGTCCACACACAAGGCTACACCAGGTCAATTCTATCACCACAGACCCACATGTGAATGCACTGACTTTATGGCAAGCTTATAATTAATATATTTACTATATTATTTACTATTATACAGACTTCCCAATGACTTTGACATGCACAGGGTAGATTGTCAGTGCGGGCCAGCTGCCAGGCACTGCCCATGCAGGGGGACCAACCCTCCATAGCAGCCCCCTTCTACACCTGCACCTCCATGAGTGCAGACACCACCATGCAAATTTACTCCTGCTCATAGCTGGAGCTAAAAAAACACACTCTGAGCTTCAGGGCTCAGGGTCAAATTCCCTCCTGCTGCTGCTGCGGGTGGCAGGCACCTCTGGAAGAGAGTAGCTGTACAGCAGCCTTCACCAGAACTCCTCTGCCAACGCCCGAAGGCAGCCAAAATGCCTCTGTAGCTCTTTTTCTGTTGCCTTTGAAGCATTAAATGAAACCTTAAGGGCAGTGTGTAAAGTCACAAACCATCCTACCACATACCAGCACCAACCTGAGTAACAAACCCCGAATAAAGTCTAGGCTGGTCCTGCCAGCAGAACTCCAGCTTGAGTTCCCTGGCTGTGCAAAGACGCTGCTTTGGGCTCTCAAGCTGTTAGAAACCCATTTAGACTTAAGAGTTACTCCACTTTTTCACCAGTAGAGCAACAAAACAACTCTCTTTGCCCCTGAACAAGGAGCCATTCTGCTGCTTCCATGAGTTTCTTCTTTCAGCTGCTTTTGGCAGGAGCAGCAGCCCTGAGGTGATTGCCCCGGATCTCCAAGGAAGAAATTCTGCCACCACTTTGCTCAGCACATTCCCCATCAATATGAAAAACAAGCAATTAATGGGCTAACATCTAATCCTTTGGAAATGTTTCCAGAGTGGGGTTCAATAAAGAAGGGATCTAATCAGACAGGTACAGCCAAAGCTGAAACAGCACAGACCATTAGCTCATTACCATGTTTTTAATCAAAATGTATAGTACACCTCAAGTTTACTCACTTTAATCTAATCAATGGCAGAGCCTGACTTATTTGGGGCAATTAAGGCATAATCTTCTCTTAGATAAGTGCTTTTGCATTGAGGAAAACTCTCAGCTGCCTTTGAGAGATGAACTCTATTTATCCTTCATCGGCTTTTTCACAATTCACTCCTCCCTACTTCTGTTAATTAGCGACGCTATTTATGGTTGATTTATTTCTACCTGTCCCTATGCTTAGGATTAGGTGAACACAGAAATTACTAAGAACAAACCCAAAAATACTAAAAGCGTGTCTAGTGAGCACATGGAGCCCTGCCTTACCCAGCACATTTTCTCTAGGCACTAACTCCCACTGAGCTCTTCATCAGAGACAGACAGACCTTGCACAAGAAAGTACAAGGGCAGAAACTCCAAATTGGCTGAGAAATCCTGGGGTGCATTAAGAGGAGTGTGGCCAGCAGGGCGAGGGAAGTTCTCCTCCCCTATACTCTGCCCTGGTGAGACCCTACCTGGAGTGCTGTGTCCAGTTCTGGGCTCCCGAGTTCAAGAAGGATGAGGAACTCCTAGAGAGAGTCCAGAGGAGGGCTACAGAGATGATGAGGGGATTGGGGCAGTTCTCCTGCAAGGAAAGGCTGAGGGAGCTGGGCTTGTTTAGCCTGAAGAAGAGAAGACTGAGAGAGGATCTCATCAACACGTACAAATATCTTAAGGGTGGATGTCATGAGGATGGAGCCAGACTCTTCTCAGTGTCTGGATGGTGCCAGACTCTTCAGGATAGAGGTCAGTCCACTTCACTGCTGTAATAACAACCCACCTTGTTCAAATCCCCTGTTACTCCTCAGATCCATCCGTGACTCCTGGGTCCCAAGTGGGCATCAGATGAAAAATATCTGAAAATCCTTTGAGTCCCACGACACTAAAATTGAGGCTGTTTTGAAACAAAGATAATCCTTCTGCTCCCAAAAGGGAAATCACTTACATCCCGCCCCACAGCCACTTGCTGTTCAGAGGAGCAGAACACAGAGCTGTTTGCTACCAGGATCAAAATCAAATCCAGAGCATTGCACATCCTACAAACAAAAAGCAAACCTGGCCTGAGACCACACACAATCAGCCCTACCGCAGGCTCTGAAAGCCCTGGCAGTGCCAGCTATGGATAAGGGGCGAGACACCAGGCCTGGCATTAGCTCTTATGCCCTTGGACCAAGAGCCCAGCCAAATCTGTAACAAGCCTGGGGTGTGAAAGATAAAGCATCCCTTTGGTGGTTGTTGCTGGGAGCAGTGCAAGAGCCTCTCCAGGGCAGGAAAACACAAAAAGCAGCAGCCACAGTGCCGCAGCAACTCATACCTGAGCAGAAGGCAAGAGGGCTTAGTTTGATTTCAGAAAATCACCCTGAAAGCATAACTTAATTTGCATTCATTTATCACTTTATGTTCTCAGAAGCCACTGTCTTACTGTCGCTGGCTTTAGCATCACACCAGCCACGATTCATTGGGAAAGGTGCGGGGGTTTTTTCCCCACTCTAAACATACCTAAAGCAGGAAAAGCTGCAGCAGTCCTGCCTGCCCCGAGCCCTCACATCAGGCAGTGGTGCCCACCCATGCCAGGCAGCAGCACAGCTCTGGGGGAGAGAAACCACAGAAACCACTCTTCTCCAGACTGAGCCAGTGCTCTGCAGAGATGATACTGCAGATCCTGCTCCCACACAGCCCCAGAACTATCCTGCCTGCTCATCCCTGCACCCTGCCGGGGCTGGCCTGACACCCGGAGGTCCCAAAACAACAGCCACAGCAGGTTTGAAAATTAAACACAACACACTCGGGCAACAAGCATGATAGATGTGACTTCTGTGTCCTCAGGGGACATCCATGTACCCTAAAATGTAAGGTGAAGCACATCTACCCCATCACAGACCAGAACTGCATGCATCCTCTGTTCCAGGAAGAGAAATCCCTTTCCTGCAGTGGGCAATAAAAAGAGAGGGAACGGCAGCTCAGGAGGTACCCACACAACATCAAACAAGAGGGCAAAGCTCCCATCATTTTCTATGGGGCAGGAAATCCAGGTGGAAGCCTCACACAGAGGAGATCATTGTTTAAAAAAAGGAAAAAGCGCATACACACAAAAGGAAAAATAACTACATACACCCAGGTAATCAGCCCTTTGGATTTTGATACTTTAGGATTCAAATTTTCTGGCTTTTCTTTCCAATGACAAGAGTTAGAAAGCCCCAAAGAAGAGAGGAAGGGAGCTATAATTCTCTCGAGTACATAAACCCCAGGAGTGGGGCTTTCAGAGGAAAGCATCCAAATGCAAAAAATCAACCCAAATACCAGCAGACTCCCGGTAAAATCCTAGAAGCTGGCAGCATTTTAATTTTGCTATGATACTGCTAGCCATGTATGAACATGTTTTAACTACAGTCATTGCATGCAGTAATAACATTAATTCAGCCAAGTTTAAATAGAAGCAAATCCTTCCCTTTGTTTCTCTCCTTCTCCAGCCTTAAAGAGCTGGGGAGACTGAAAAAGCAAAACCATTGATGTTTTATGCCTTGATCCAAAGGCTTATGGCACCAATAAATCAATATGTAAATATGTTAACAGGATTTCTTGATAAAAAATTCATTCTTTCCCCAGCTAGCGTGGACTCACTCAGCTGCTTTATTCATGAGTCTGCCTGCCTGGTACTGTGAAAGCTCTTTCACAGCTAAAAATTACAGGTTGGCCAAGGGACTCTACCTATTTTTTAATCGTTTTTTGTAATCTCTCCTCTTTTATTTTTAAACAGCTATGCACTTTAATTACGAATGTAAACTCGTTCTAGGCAATTTCTCTCGGTAACAGGTAATGCACGTTCACAGTAAGGAAGGTCAGACCTCTGGTAGAAGTGCTTGGGAGAGGAGCGCCCACGCCACCAGCCACCCTGGGAACCCTACTGGGTGGTTATGGCACAGAAGCTGTCTGGAACACACACTTTGCATACGTGAGCACCTTCTGCGAGGTCCCACAGCACATTAATGGCACAATGATGAACCGAGCCTGGAAGGACCAAAGCTGTAACCAGAGGCACCCAAAAGCAGCTCATGGGCTACATGCTACCCAAACACCTTTTGTTTGGCTAGTAGGCTTCAGTTGTGACAGTGGCCCAGGGCACTGCCTTGCTGATGACCACAGCACTCAGCCTGCAGGCCACCCAGCAGTGCCATGGAGGCACCTGCACCAAGCCAAACCCATTTATCTCAATACTCTCAAAAGCAATGTCCAATAAATAGCAAACCTTACCTACCTGAATTCAATATCCATCATAAATCTGAAAGCCAAATAGCTAGTAAGACCAAGTAATTCAAATAGTAGCTACAAGGAAGATCAAGACTCCCTTTTTACAAGGAATCACACAGAGAGAGGACAAGGGGGAATGGACACAAGTTGCTCTTGGGGACATTCCGATTGGACATGAGAGGGAAATTTTTCCCCATAAGAACAGTCACCCATTGGAATAATCTCCCCAGGGGAGGGATTGACTCCGCCACATCGGACACCTTTAAGACACAGCTGGACAGGGTGCTGGGCCATCTTGTCTAGACCGTGCTCTTACCTAGAAAGGTTGGACCAGATGATCCTTGACTTCCCTTCCAACCTGGGCTTCTAGGATTCTATGAAATAGTTTCACCTAAATGTGACTCAAACTGAGATGCTATGAGGGCAGCCAATTCATCCAGCAAAACTCCAAGATATTCCACGATTCCAACCAGCACCGCAGGTGCCTCACACAGTTATCTCCAAGTTTCTTTTCTCTGAGCATGCAGCCGGGTTCTGTTTTCTGAGATGGGGGAGCGAGCACTGCCAGGTCCCCATGCAAGGTTAGCACAGAGGTTGTTGGGGTTGGGTTGTGCAGAGTCTGAGGAAGGGTTGCTCCTAGAAAAATAGGCACTGCTTTTGAGCTTGAAATTCTTGGAAAGCAAGAGTGCTTTACATGTCATTCATTGCTTGAGAAGACTCCTGTAAGTCAAGTTACTCTTAGAATAAACTCAGTGCTCTCCTGATGTGTTTTTTTTTACTGCAAAGCCAAACAGCAAGGCTTCAGGTATCTGCTATCTTTCACTGAAGAGCCAAAGCTGTCCTCAAATGTACTCCTAAAATTGTAAGGAGGGAGGAATACACACACTTATGCATACAGACAGACACACGTATTTAGATCTCTGTTCAGTCTGGATGCTCACAGATACATCTAGTATTTACATAAGGATAAGGATGCATTCAGAGCAAAATCTAGGTTTTGTTGGTCTAGGGACTAGATGCAGAATAAAATTTTCCTCCCACTCAGTGGGCCCTGTGGCCTGCAGCTCCTAACTCAGCAAGACAGAGCCTCTCACATAGACCAATTCCCAGAGCACTGAAATCATTTTATGACTTTGAACACAGGAAATTGTGGATCAATGCCCAAAATCACTGTAGATAATGACAGTCCTAAGAACAATGTGCAGGCTTCCTGATCACCTTAAACGCAGATTTGGATTCTTCCTGAAAGAATAAAGCCTATACACATCAGGCACTGATTTTCCCCTCCAAACACTGCAGGTAAAAGCTTCCCAAGAAATTATCAGCAGCAGAAAACTGTTTAAATGAATTAAGTTCTGATTCCATTGTACATAATTATAACAACAGGGTATCACATGTATGTGTTCTTCAGCAGAGGACTGAGATTGTGCAGAGTTTCAATCTATTTAGGTTAGGCCACCTTCTCATTTTGTCTTCTAAGGAGGCTACCTCCAACAGTACCAGCTTCTGTCCTGGCCAATTATTAGCAGAAAATACCCTTGTAGATACATTTACTCCTCACAGAACTAGCTGGAGCTGAGAGCTCGGTCACAAAACTTCAGAGCGTGGCAAAGCCCCCAGGTCCAACAGTCCTTGGTCAATGCAAACCCTACTTCTCAGGACAGGATTCCCAACCTATTTTATCACTGCCATTTTCCTGTTTCTGACAAAATAAAACAGAAGACAGTCATGACCATCTCAGCTCCATCTAAAGGCATTTCACAAGGATTCATTAAGATATTTTAAATAGAAAAAACCCTATGTGCTAAAGGATAAAAAAAGACCACAGGTCTTGCCAAATTATTTCAAATTTGAATGTAAACTGCCTGTGAAATTCCAAATTTTAAGTGTGAAAATATTTACTACAGCATAAATTCATTAAGTCTGCAGAAAATTAAGAGACTAGCCCACAGCTGCCCTTCTCCGTATTCCAAGAATCTTTTCAGGGAGGGAGGCACTGCCAAACAACAAAAAGTTTTGCCATGGACCACGGATGCTGATAGACATACTAACCCTAAAATAAGCAGCCACACCCAGCTTTTTTTGTTGTGTTGATTTCCAATGCTTCAAGTTACCCCAGCCCTATTTAGGAAACACCTGGTCAAAAAAATGGGAACTATCCCCTTTTTTTTCCTGGCTGCCTCCCATGCCATACGGAGCAGCTGTGCAAGTGCTGGTCTCTGCCGCTGGAAGCTTTCACCACGCCGCAGTCTGTGCCTACAGTTCCTCCCTGGCCCTGCAAGGAGCCGACCTCTGGCCAGTGAGCTTGACGGCTGGTACCAGCAGTGCTACAGCACTGCAAGCCCTGCGCAGGGTAATTGCTCCAAATTTACCCGCTTCTCTGTTCAGAAACAAATGAACAAATATTTTTAATCCAGCTAAATGACAACTGGTGCTTCCGCCATAACAGCCAGTGTAAGTTCTCCAGCTGCCTGGGCTGTACCCCAAGCTCATAGGTGGCTACAAACCCACGCAGATGAACTCTCTGACTTTTGCATGACTTTCAGTCTGGACGCCAGGCAAGGTGCCTTTGATCTCGAGTTTCTCTTGTTCCATGAGCAGTTACCCTGCTTTCCACAGTTACTGTGCAATTTTCTTTCTGCAAGGGATTCACAAAGCATTTGTTGGATTTTGGGACAAGGAACACAAGAATATTTTTTTTTCTTTGAAAGTCTCTACAGCACTGGGAACTTTATCTGTTGGAGGAAAAATAGCAGGTTGCCCAGAGAGATTGTAGATGCACCATAGAAACATTCAAGGCCAGGTTGGATGGGGGTCTGAGCAACCTGATCTGGCTGAAGATGTCCCTGCTCACTGCAGAGGATTGGAGTAGATGGCCTCTGAAGGTCCCTTCCAACCCAAACCATTCCACGATTCTATAAAAAGAAGGAAGGAGACTTGAACGTCACCAGTGGTGACTCTGAAGGTGCAAAGGAGAATGATGGCAACTTCTGCCAAAGAGCAGCTTCAACTTGTACTTTGTTGCAGCACCGTGATGTACGCCAATAGATCGGCCATGGATAGCCTCTACCCCAGCAGCCTGTTCCCTGCCTTCTCTGCTGCTGACACAACACAGAAAACAGCCCTGTTAGCACCCATCTGTGGAGTTCCCCAAGCCCAGCATCCCCGGAGCTGCCTTGCACCCAACACACCGAGCATCCCATTCATCCCACCATGAAGTCTCCCAGACACAACGCCACACCAGTACACCAGTACTGCACCTGTCACAGCAGCCTGCGCCTTTGTTCCTCTCCTGTACCCCAGGGCTCACAATCTGCAAATTAAAGAGCAAAGATTTTCTCCCAGAGCCCACACACAGCCAGCCGCCCCTGCCAGAGAGCCCAGCCGTAGGTATTTCGGGTTGCCGTAGGAACTACAAGAGCAAATAAAGTATTCACTTTGGGTTTTCTTAGGAGCGTTCTGTTATTTTCTGCCACTCCAACCACAGATGTAGCAGTCATGGCATAAGCAGGCTGGCAGACTTCTGAAAGCACGCAGCTGCCTTTTTCATCCTGTGTAGGAAAGCAATTGTTGGGCACGGACGAGAGCTGCTTGTACCCTCGATGCTATAATGTTGTCAAGCTGCAAGCGAATTCCTTCAGCTGGAGTTTTCACTTCTTGGCAAGCGCTGATGATTAAGCTGTTGTTTGGAGAGATTTTCATTTCTTTTCAGATAGCAATTTCTCTGTTGAAGGGGCTCTTTAAGTTTCTATGATATATGTCACTCTCCTGCTGTATATCTTAAATGTCTCCTATTAAACCTTGAGGTGGCCACCCCACCGTCATTTTGACTATACCTTCACTGAGATACTAAATAAAACACAGAATATTCAGCAAGGCAATTAAAACTCTTGCTCAGCTTTACCCATTTGCTCAAATGCTTTCCTGAACAGGGCAATTTTCTGAATCGGGGCTAGAATATCCCAATCCTTTCAGCCTCGGAGAGAATGTCCGTGCGGGCACAGGGTCAGACAGTCCGTGTTTCCAGACGGATGGAGACCCAGGCGTGCTCAGAGACCTGCATCACTCCCATCTTGGCATCTAAATATTTCAAAGCCATTTTAGCCTTAGGCATGCTCCACATTTTCTATTACAATATCTTTGAGTTTCTGCAAAACCTTTTGGATGAGGAGGTATGCAAAGCCTGCTGTGCAGTAACACTGCATTCCTTAAATACCTGGGAGTTCAG
Organism: Egretta garzetta; assembly: GCF_000687185.1. Classification (NCBI taxonomy): domain Eukaryota; kingdom Metazoa; phylum Chordata; class Aves; order Pelecaniformes; family Ardeidae; genus Egretta; species Egretta garzetta. Next base: position 2,711,221 of record NW_009259310.1, on the reverse strand, counting down.
CCCTTTGGCAAACAAGCTCTCCAAAACCCAGGAGGAAAGCATGAATGAATGGGCATCAGCCAAGGCAGAATTTAGACTGGTATAAGATTGCTGTACTGACAGCTCGTCATGCCAGACAGGATCCATCGCTTGTATGGATTCCTCCATTTACCATGTATTTTTCTCTCCCAGGGGCCAGCAGAGCAGTCCAGCCAGGCAGGGGACACTTGCGCTGCTTGTTCAGTGACCTCCAAGGGATTTTTCAGCTGAACTACATGTTCGTTAATGAACACACCAATTTATGATACTGCTGTATTATAGATATCTGAAAAAGTCTCATTAGCACCAAATATGTTATTGCAAAGCCTGGTGTGAGGCTTCTCTCCAAGGAAACTGGAGATGAGAAATCCAGTCACCCTTCTATGCAAGAGGAAGATGCTCAGGAGAGTTTGGGCATGGAGCTCTAGGGAGGGGTTTGAGGCACAGAGAACTCTGGTTATTTTTATGCCAGTGGGATTCTGCCTGGCAGCAGGGCACAGGGGATAAGTGACTCTGTTTATACAAGAATTTTTGAAACTTGGGAAAGATGCTGAGGACTAAATGACCATCCCACACAAATGATAATGATAATCTAAAATAATTAACTCTGAACTAAAAGACTCATTTTTCTACTTAAGAATAAAGATCCCTGCCACTCAGGCAAAAGACATGTTGTAACAGCTTAATGGGATGGAGCAGGCTTAAATGCAGCAGGAAACATGGGTTAAATCCACTCTCTGTTATCAGCTGGAAAAAGGTCTACGCATCAACCCATTTGAGGCCTCAGAAGAGGTATCAATGGGACACGGGCAGCACGCAGCCATGTGCAGGCTTTCTCTGCTGGGATGGATTTCACAAACGGTGAGGCTCCAGCCATAACTTCCAACGTGGGTTCGTGCACAAATTAATAGTTTGGCTGATCTGTTCTGTACTTTTCTTGCAAGGGCTTGGTCATCCCTAAGTCAGTCCCTGCCTTCTGCAGACTTCCTGTACCAGTTCTGCAAAAGCACCAATCCACAGTCTAGGTTCTTCCCTTCTCCCCCAGCTATTCGCTATCGCACCCATCCTGCACTCAAAGCTGCTGCCAGGCTCTTGGCTGCCTGCTCCTAATCCTTCCATCACTGCCTGATTTTCCTGGAAGTGACTGGTGATACCAAAACACAAGAAATCAACATTAGTCCCACAGAAGCAGCAAGAGACCGGGAATTATCTCTCAACTTGGCTGTGAGAGCCGTCACAAGACAGCTGATTCTTATGAGCAACTTAAAGTCATCCTAACTCAATAGTGAATGCAATTTAGCACTAACGACATTAGGGGATTTTCTCTCTATGAAACTGCAGGGAGAAAGAGAGCGCAATTACATCCATGCAGCACCTTAGCATGGCACAGGAGCTCAGCTCCCATCTCCATCGGCAGCGCATCCTCCCAGGCATCTCCCTCCGCACTGGGTGCGTTTCCAAGAGCAAATGCACAATGACAAGAAAAGTTCAGCACTGGTGAACATCAGATCCCAAGGGTGATCTCTCCCCAGAACTGGGATATGGGAAATTTTACACTGAAGAGTACCTGGCTGTTAGGCAGATACTGCATGCTCTTGGCTCTGAGTTGCTCTAAAAAGCTGAGAAGTTAGAACAGGCTCTTTGCTACAGACAAGGCTGTGGTGGCACATTTCTTCACACACCTCTAAGCATTGCTTGCTTTCTCATTGCTAATTTTTTTTCACCCGTTTGCTTCCTCACTTCCCACAGTGTGCTGCATTATTAGAACTCCAACAGGGCTATGTCACAGAAGCACAGAATCACAGAACAGCAGGGGTTGGAAGGGACCTCTGGGGATCATCCAGTCCCACCCCCCTGCTCAAGCAGGCTCACCCAGAGCAGGGGGCACAGGACATCTTCCAGGCAGGGTTTGAATATCTCCACAGAAAGAGACTCCACAATCCCCCTGGGCAGCCTGTTCCAGGGCTCAGTCACCCTCAGAGTAAAGAAGTTGTTCCTCACATTCAACTGGAACCTCTTCTGCTTCAGTTTGTGCCCATTGCCCCTTGTCCTGGCGCTGGGCGCCACTGAGATGAGTCTGGCTCCGTCCTCATGACATCCACCCTTGAGATATTTGTACGTGTTGATGAGATCCCCTCTCAGTCTTCTCTTCTCCAGACTAAACAAGCCCAGCTCCCTCAGCCTTTCCTCGTAGGGGAGATGCTCCAGTCTAGCCATCATCTCTAGCCCTCCTCTGGACTCTCTGCAGAGTTCCTCATCCTTCTTGAACTTGGGAGCCCAGAGCTGGATGCAAGTACTCCAGATGTGGTCAAGATGTCCACCTCTTCGAAGACCTGGCTAAATCTTGAGGCCCTGGCCACAGCCTGTACTCCCAGATAGCATTTCAGCTCATGCAACACAACATCAGAAATCCTAAGTGAAAGCAAAGCACCCATGTTTTCATGTTGCTCTTGGGCAGCTGTTAAAGCCAAACGTGGCATCAGTCCCCTGGTCTGTTTTGTTGGTACTGCTCTCTCCCAGCCCTGGGTCGTGACACCCCACATTCAACTGGAGCAAAGCTTGCCCCTCGGACACAGCAAAGAATGCACTGCAAAAGAAAGAAACCACATCAGAAACGTGTTGTGTGCTTCAGGGCGGCAAAACGAAACCTTCCCTTGCGCTTATTCTACCTGTTAACGTAATGTAAGGAAAGCACTTCAGCCAATTTTCCCCCCTTTTCCTGTCTGCTTGTGCTTTTGCTGGCTAAACAGGTTTTTTCCTCAATACATTAATTCAGAACAACGAGACCTGATACGCACACACATGCACAAAGAGCAATCATAGGAGACTGAACCCATCATAGACCCCCTCCGCCACTAATGCCACAGGCTGCCAGCCCCAGGATGCACAAGCATCACTGCAAACAAAACCTCATTTATTCTCATCCATCTCGGTATCTAGCAGTTATAGATTTGTGCTTAGCAGATTGGCTTCAGGTCACTTCTAACAGACAGCAGACAACAGCACGTTAGGTGTGTGAGAAGGGAAGAGCAATTTTAAAGCCACCTTGACAGAGTCCCACAGGCTTTGCTATTACATTTACTGCTATGCCAAAGTAGGCGTGACAGTCACACATTAGGAAAGCCAAGTGCATAACCTCACAGGAAACCCCAACCACGAGCAAAGGGCCAGGAAAAAGCCACTTAAGTCACCTTTAAGCCTTAACTGGCAGGTTTAAGAGGTGCTTGAAAGTGTGGGGGCTCTTGAGCCCAGGAGGAATCTCACAAGCAGGCAGCAAGCCAGGAGGAATCAAAGTCTCTGAGATGCAGCGATGCTGCTTTATATCATTTATTTCCCTTCTGCTTTCTGTTGCACATTCACCTGCACCCTTCCTCCACCTTTCTGGAGGGTTTTGCCCAGGAAACCATCTCATGGTGAAGGCAGACAGTGCTAGTCACATCCAAACCCCTCCTGAGGAACATCACCTTTGATTCCTCAACTCACAGTTGTGACTGATGAAGACCGAGTGTCAATGGTTCAATCCCTACAAATAAATGTCCCAGAAAGGCATATGAGCTCTCCAAACAACTGGGTCATATAGATTCTCTTCTGCTCCTACAAGCCCCAGCACATCCACTATCCCACGAACAAAATCATCTCTGTGTTGGACTGGAAATGGAACAATAATTATATCCCAACCTTCCATTTCTGTATCTTTATAGGAATCAACAAATTCAAAGACACAAAGGGGAATGAAAAATACCAAGTGAATCATAAGCTATTCTAAATTCAGTGAGGGTAAAGTTCTAGTTGGGAACCAATTTAGGGTAGACTTACATTTTATTTGAACTGTTCATTCCTACTTACAAACATATTAGGTTAGGCCCAGTCCACAGTCTTGAAATACCCACCGGACACTAATATTTGTCAGTAGAAAATAGAAGAAACATTAAAATCTCTTGCCATTAAGATCAAAAGAGAGCGAGTGTACGCTTTGACATTTCTCCTTTCCTACAATGAGTCCCTGTTTTGCAAAGCAAATTCCACCATGTAGCTTTGAACTCCTGTAGAGAAAAGATAAAAGGTGAAAACCCAGCTCTTTGAAAGTCAACATCAAGACTTCTGCCAACTTCAGATGAATCGGGCTTGACCCATGATTTTCCATGGGAGAACTGGGACCACAAACCACACTCCTCAGCTCCTTAGAAGCTCATTACACACCTCCACTGCGGAGGCACGACTACACCTCATGGAGGGGTACAGACCAGCAAGCTCAAACAGTACTGGCTGTGTAACGACCACAGCAAGGAGCCCAAAAACCTTCCTAATCCACTGAGTATGCAATGGAAAGCATTGCGCTGCAAGCTGACCACAGCTACAGTGGTAGGTCTACCCTGGCTATCTCATTGAAGGCTACCAGTGTGTCCTCCTCTGGTTACAGGCTTTGTAATGAATGTTCCTACTCAGCATAGTAAAAGAACTGTTTTAATTGCGGAATTCACAGGCAGGCACAAGAGTTTTCAGGGACTAAACTGGTTCCAGTTGCAGGAAAAGACGACAGGTTTGCTGCTCCAGGGCATGTTGTACTTGAGCAGCATTGCTGCCCACAGTGAGCTGGTGCTCTAGGTAGGTTTTTCCCTAATTTCACGGTCCAGAAGATGTTCTGCCCGTACTTCAGGGATCTCTGATCTGTCTGCAACAGATTAGACTGAAAAACTGTTCACAGCACCGGACTGTGACACCGAGTCCTCCCATGCTGAGGAAAACAGGTTTGTTGCTCTATTTTAATGCATTCCCAGATCACGTTGAAGCCTTGAATTAGCAGGAAGTGAGTGCACTCCATTTGCTGGAGAAAAGGTTCTTCCCTGTCCTCAGGGCAACTTTCCTAATCTCCTCTTGCACCTTGAATCTTTTTGAGTAGAAAGAGGCCACAGCTGACAAATCTGCAGCTCACAGAAGTGCTTGTTTAGAGCAATTGCTCTGATGCTACTGTGCTGCTGATTCAGGAAAGGAGTTTTCCCCAGCTTATTCCGAAAGCATTTCACCCAGTTGATGATTCAGTCTTTTTGCTTCAAGCATAAATCACCTTCCAGATAAAGTCTTGCTAGAAAGCTTTCACTGGCCCTAATTAAAATGGAACTCTGTGAAAGTATAAACAGTGGATCAGCAAGAAAAAAATTGGGCTGAGATTTGTGAACTTGCATTCTCCCTGCCCTCCTAATTCCTCAATTTATCACAGGTAGTTCACTTACTGCAAAGCCTAGCCTTTGATGCTATTTTTCTTCTAAATCTGTAGGAAGGCTGCATCTGGACCACATATAAAGTCATCTCAATCCTTTAGAAATGACTGGATAACCCTTCACAACAAACCTCTTGCCTTGGAAAGGCCCAAGCCAAACCATCAAACTCAAGCCCAAGCCTCCTCTTTCCTGAACATCACTTTACACCAAACTCTTCAGCTTGCTTGATGCCACCACAGACCAACTTTTCAGTCTGAAAACTGCTTTCAGGGCAGAGCAAACTCTCTCCCTTGGTTAAATTAATGCTGAACTGGGAAAAGCACGTCTCACCCTGCGACCAACCCCAGCCATCACTGCTGCAAACTAAAAAACCTAACTCTTCTGAACACCCAGCAACAAATGCAGTAGCAGGAAAAGAGGAGCGATAACAAAGCCCTATTGATGCAGGGCAATCAATCAATCACCATCTTCCAGAAGGAAATGAATGGCCCATTAAGGAAGCAGTCCATAACCTCAACTTCCCCGTAACAGGTCTCAGTCCTAGACTGCCTGGCATCAAAGGGATTTCAGCCCTAAGAACGGATCCCGTGTGGGGATGCTGCTTTAACAGCAAGAAGGGAGAGGGTTCGCACAATCAAGGCAATAAACCTACTCCAACCAAACCCAACACATGGCAGAGGGCGTGCAAAGGGAGGGGTGAAGGAACAGCAGCCTTCCCCGCTTTCTAGTTAGTTAGTGGGAGAAAAAGCACTGGCCTTTTTTCTCACGGTTTACATAGACGACATCTTGCCTCTTGTGGTCCCGCAGCCTTTTGCAAACCTTAATTAAGGAAAACATTGAAAGTAGGTTCACAGCTCAGCTCTGCATCAGGGGAATGCTGGTTTCCTTGAGGACACCAGAGGCTGGGGCTGGCAGGGAAACTAGCTCCACCACTGCAAAATTTTCCTGGCCAAAACCACTCTCTTCAGCAGTGAAGAACCCAAACGGTGAATCAAAGCTCCCTGAACACCTAATAGCCTCTAACACTCACCCATTGCCTGAGCCTGAACATGCTGGCTTGTTTCCTGTCCTCCACAAACCAAGGAGAAGGACCCTGACACATGTTCGCTTACCCCACTGCTCAAGTTCTGGATGCAAGTGGCAGCATCTTCCAGCTTCTTCCCATATCAACCCAATATGGGTCCAGCAGGGACCCAGCTGATTCAGGCAGCATTAACATGCAGTTGCTGAACTGACTGGTGCTGGCTGGATGGACTGGTTTCATTGTTATTAAACTCCACACAGTCTGACGACTGTATCCACAAACACCCACCATGCTGGGTTTTCAGTCACTGCCGCAGCGCAATTTCAACTTTTGTTTTGTTTTTAAATCTGATGAACTCAAAGTAGGCACAGAACAAACCATGACAAAAGCCAAGCAGCCAGAAAACAGCAGATGACTGAAGCTGTGAAAAAGTTAAGGGCTGCACAGAGTGGATCTTCTCCACCCACGTTTTTTCTCAGCTGTTAACCTGGAAAAGAACAGCCAGCTCCTCAGCGAGCAGAGCAGCCCAGGGAGGGGATGATACAGCACGCAGGGCAGGGCCAAGGGAGAGGGGGCAGAGATGGCTGCTGGCACTAATTACATGAACACCGTCTGCCAAGTGGTCCTGTGGCACAACACACACCGCTCACCCTCCACCCAACAAGCAGACCTTCCAGAGACATGAACCCACCAAGTGTTAAAACCTAAGCTGGAGTCTCAGACAAGGCTCGACATTGTACAACGAATACACAACTGCATCTCATCCCGGCGTTTGTTTCCAATTAGATTAATGGGTAGATAGAATGATACTGTAACAGTTTTCAAAGCAACCCCCAGAATCAATAGCCCAATAGTAAGCTCTGGTTTTTGCATGTGGTACAAAAGGCGGTTTGGGAGAAGATGATCTAATATGCCACGCATTGATTAATCAATTCCAGCCAGGATGCTAATGGGCTTTTCTTACAACGGTTGGCACTAGGAGGAAAGAGCAGGATTGCTGAATGAGAACGAGAGAAATTGGTGGTGTGATGAAGTTTCAGGGTGAGGGGAGGGTGTGCAGGGCGGAAAATGGGCCCTTCTAGAGGTCTCTCTACGTGCACAGAGATGGGAAGAAAAGGAGGGATTGAGCAATGAATGGAGAAGGTAATAAATCAGACATATTGGCTTCGAATTGTACCTTGCAATTTACTGTGGTTGATATTAATAACACTTTCCTGTTGCTACAGAAACCCTCACCGGAAGGTCTGCATGGGTCTAGACTCTATAATGAAGTAGACCAAACACTTTGTAGTCATAGCAGCCAGTGAAACAGTCTGGAGGCATTATTAATGTCTACTTTAGTTATTTTTCCACATTGGCACTTGTGTGGGGGCGCAGTGTGGGGTAATTCAGATCATCTATGGATGGCTGTCAGATTGGCCTTCCTTCTACAGTCAACGGAAAGCAGCAGCCAGTGTGGCCATGCGTTGCCAACCATCACCACTTGCTCTCTCCTTCCTGCCCTGTACTTGATAAAGTCCTTGACTACCATGGAACATGGAAGTACAAAGCAGCTGGACCATCCTCCAGACCCGAACCACAGGACTTTGCACCCACTGCAGAAACACGCAAAGGTCTAAGGAAATGACAAACCTGGGAGAACACGTCTGCAACAGATACACAGGTCAGGTCCCTCGCAGCTCCCGAAGAGCAGCTGTCAGACTTTGCAAGGAAATGTGATACAGACGCTGTAAAGCAGCCGCAGGGCTCTGTTCCCAGCCTGCTAGCAAGGGTTGGGCGCTTGTCTCTTAAGACAGGGTGCCTCAAAAGGGTAGGTATAACTTACAGACACAAACAAGAGCATTACACTGCCTGAAAGACATCGGAGTCGTTCCGTTCTTGCTAATTGGGTGAGATTGCCCTACTCTGTGTAAAACTGGAAATAGTAAAACTGACCAAGACATTTTGCCATTGAGTGGCTGTGGCAGGCACGGTCCCAGCTGGCAGGAGGCACAGCCAGCAAAGACCCCAGCAAGGAAATTCAGCCCAGTGTATCTTCCCTACAGCCAACAGAGTCATGCCAGGTGTGACGGTGACTGACAGGGCTTTGTAAAATTATACTGTACTTGCCAAAACTAGTACTGGATCTCAGTGCTAACATCCAGCTGACGCTGTTCATGTGTATAGATTACAACTTTGATCACGAAGGCTAGACCCAGTCCGGAGAGGAAACCTCTAGGTACAAAATATTAATGAGTTACTGGGTTTGCCACCCTATACTGTGCAATTTGTTGACTGATTTTTTTATGGGACATTCTGAGAACAGGCTCCTACCCACCTACCAACCCTACAGCAGAGCACACCAGCACCTTGGAGCGACACACACCGATTCTTACGCACGGCAACACCACACTGACACAAGATGTCATGTTGCAGGTAAGGAAGTTTGCAGCCTTAAACCACCCCAGGCCACAATAGTGGTTCAAAGGCTCAACCCTCAAGAATATAGGAACTATCTTCCTAAAAGCAGGGTGAGGTGCTAATCAATTGGGGAAAAATGCACAGACTCAATTACTTTTTTTTTTTCAGAACAACCTTTTCCAAACTAGCATGCATAACAGCACCCCAGGAGCCCTACAGCCGCATCAGCGGACTCACGTTGTAGAGGATGTCGGTCCACCCCTCCATGGTGATGCACTGGAAGACGGTGAGAACAGCAAAGAGGATATTGTCAAAGTTGGTGATGCCGTAGTTGGGCCCTTGCCAGTACTCCCTGCAGGTGGTCCCACTCTCACACTGCCTGGCAGGAGGTTCCTCTCCGCAAGGAAAATCTCCCACCTCATCACCTGCAGAGAAGAACAGCAGGGAAAAAAGTTACCGACAGAAGGCAGTTGAGCAGCTGGTGCTGCTGCATCCTCCTTGCACCGCTGCATCAATGTAATTCACATTTCAGGCTTCCTTGCACCACTATGGGCACGTAAAAGACATTACGTCCTTGCAATCATTTATATACTGCTATGCTGTACGAGACGGTTTAGTGGCAGGGGGGAGTGGAGCCATGCCCAAAGTGCCCATAATTTATAGTTTGCCCCAGTGTTCAGCCATGTCATGTATGAGAAACACCACAAAAAACCACACCAATATGGTAAAAGCAAGGGCTTGGGGCTGGTGCGCACTTCAAACCCTGTGAGCCAATGATACACCCTCACGCAGCATAGCTACCTGCTAAATATTGGCACTATAACATTAAAGCAAAAGGACAGGTTCTTCAGCAGTGGCTTAAGCAAGAGCTGCTTGTGGACAGCCCCAAAATTGCCCAGATACATATGTTAGACCAGAGATGCCTGAGGAGCCCCTGGCTTTGGCACAGGACGGTACCACCGCAGCAGCCCATGAGGTGGCCCAAGAGCTCCAGCCCCTCTGCGAGCTTCCTATTTCTGCCCCAAAGAGCAGCACTGTGTAGCGTAGGTACATGTGGAAGGGAAAGCATCCAGCAGTCAGCTTGTCTGCGGCCAGGATGGAGTTTCTCTGCTGAGTTTCATTTCAGACCCAGAGAAGGGAAAAAGGGATGGGTCTATCATAGGTAAGGAGCACAGAGGATGGCCAGAAGGGTGACCAGCATCTTCCAGGGTCAGCTCTGAACTCTGAAGTGTTGAAGCCCTCTGGAGACATTGTGAGCACCAACACAGAGCAGTTTCACAGAATCACAGACTGGCAAGGGTTGGAAGGGACCTCAGGAGATCACCCAGTCCCACCCCCCTGCTCAAGCAGGTTCACCCAGAGCAGGGGGCACAGGACATCGTCCAGGCAGGGTTTGAATATCTCCAGAGAAGGAAACTCCACAGTCCCCCTGGGCAGCCTGTTCCAGTGCTCTTGGAAAACTAAAGTGCTGGGTTTTCAAAGTAAATAAATATACTAAGTAATACTCCTATTTACACAGAGATGCAATTCGGGAAATATTAAAGGGGTTTAAAAGTGACACGTTATGGTAATGGAGCAGCAAACTGTACAAAATCAAATTCACCAGGGGGAAAACAAGATCAGCACTAACAATAATTAGGAATAATCATTCCATAGAGCAAAGCCTGCAGGAGGAAAACAAGATTGTCGCTGTGGCTCCAGGATGCGTATACGTGCATGCGCGTCTGACATGTTTTCCTGTTGACTCAACACCTTGATGCAGGGCATCTCTCTCCAGCTCCCCTATGGGTCAGCACCAGCTTTCAGAAGGGCTCAACAAGACAAGCCCACAAAAAGCTAATACCAAATCTGGCTCTTGCAGACCATTTGTGAGCCTGCCTTAAAAGAGAGCCCAGTTTTATCTCTGTTTGGCCTTTTGTTACCAGGTAATGCCCTGAAAAGGGTACAAAGGGTTGGATGGTTTGTTTGTTGTTTTTTTTCCCCTTTTTGAAAAAGAGACCAGAACTGGTCCCTACGCCCATGGATGAGGAAGACAGAGAAAAAGGGAGTCTCAAGGAAAAATGGTAAACAAATGTGATGCCCTCCTCTCCTGGAGCAGCTTTGGGGCACTTGGGCTGGGTCAGCTGTGGAGCGTGGCTGCTTAAACCCACTCCTGCATCAGCAGAACAGGACAGCGCGGAGGATGCAGGGAGAGGAAAACAAGGCAGGCATCCACTGGAACATGCGCTGCCATGAATTTTTACCCTTTTTTCATTAAAATAGAGAAATGTTTCCACTAGCTCAGAACAGTTTGTCAGGCTGAGTGGCCCAGGCCTTGAATAACTTTTTTGCCATATTTTGGTCCTCAGCATCCCTCTTCATTGCAGTTTATTACTGACCTACCCAGGGCTACTGGATTAGCAGGTCTATACAACATTTGCTGCTGACACCTCTACTCAGTTCCCTCCACGATGTGCTGAAGTAACAGCTTGTACCTCTCCTGTGGCTCCTGATTCTGGGAAAAATCCCAGGAGTTTGCTGACTTGGGGGATTTGGAACCGAAGCAAGCATGAGCAACTCCTCCTCCTCCAATTTGCTACCCTCTGACAGAGGCATCTCTTTAACGAGGTTCACATTTCTACACTCAAGCCAGCCCATGGAGCCCGTGGCATCAGGTTAATGCACTACTTTGGAGCTGATGAGCACTTAGGTTTTAAAAGGCTCGGCTGATGGCTTTGCGGGATGCTCTGCTGCTCTGCTCACAAGGGACTGCAGCGCCAGGAAACCTCACCGCGCTCTGCCTTTCCAGAAACACCATCGCACCATTTCCCGCTGAACGGGTGGAATCGATCCCCGTAATTTGTCCTACAACCAGCTCATGAGCCCTTGAGATCAAAAGGGGCTGGTGCCTGTAAACACAGGCGCCTTCCCACACCGCCCGGCAAGCGGATTCAGGGGGAGGTGAGCCCGGCCACCACGTCCTCCCACCAAGATGCCAGGTGCTGCGATGCAGAGATATGCAACACGCACAACAGTTTTTTGGCTGCACTCCCAATTCCTAGCTGGGAGCCACCCAGCAAGCAAGAGTCACTTATACACGACATTACACATGACAAAAATCTGTTCTCAGCCCCTAAGCCTGGCACAGAGATCTCTCAGTCATCACCAGTGTCAGAGAGTCGTCTGCAGAGAACACAAACACCTTTGGGTTTTGTTTTTCCCATTTACATTAACCAGTTTCAGGGGGGAGTAAAAAAAAAACAATAAAAAACCAAAATCAGCCCATTAGCAACAGAGGCTCAGAGCTCAGCCTGCAGCCGCTACCTGCAAATGAAGGATGCAAAAAATCACCCATCTTGCTTGCAATTTAACAGACCTGAAAATGCTCCTGGAAAAATATGCGAAGCTGCTCATAAATTGCTTTCTCCCCAGCCATCTCACCAAGAATGCTTCTGCTTCCTCGCTGCTGTTATTCCTCTGCAATTGCTGCAGTAGCCCCAGAGACCTTGCAGGGGGCTGAGACCTGTTCTGCTTGGCATGGATGTACATACCCCACAAGATTTTTCTCTCCTACCAATCCAGTCCAAAAATTCAGTTCCTCCAGGAATCATCGTGCTTCGCTCACAGCGCCTGACTGCCCTTTACAAGTTGCATTACGATTTTCAAACACGACACAGGAACATCAGCGAGAAAACAATTGCACCCAGCTTGTGCAAAGCTCTGTGCAAACGGAACATATTAAACTGCTTCCACGTTGTTGTTAGAAAGCGCTGTGAAAGATGCCCAGAGATTTGGCAGGGGTGTTGTTTTATTACCATTTGAATGCATATAAATAAATCAATATTAAGACCTATTAGTGATAATCACTGAAAACACAAGACTGTGTTTTAAAGGCAGTCAATTGCACCTGGAACTGCAATCTTTTGGAAACAAGAACAATATTTGCATTTGTGGATAGCCCAGATAACCAATGCAAATTAGCACTACTGAAAGGGCATATTAAAAAATTAAATATTAAATGGGAAAATTTGGCTTTGGTTTTTGTTTTTTTTTTTTTTAATTGGAATGACTTCTGAGGCACAGGCAAGCCACTGGCTTTGACATGGTGGCCAGTCCCAGCTGAGGGTTGTCTGGGCATTCCTCCTCTCCACCTCCACCTCCCAGGGTTTATTACTCATTCCCAGGCAGACACATCATTTACTCTGCAGTGCCCAATTTCCCTTGCCCGTCTCTGTTTGAAGGACATTTTTATCCTTTCTCCATCAAAGGGCTCCTTGCCTTCCACCTACTGTCCTTTTTTTTATTATTAATTTTTGTTTGCTCCCAGTCTTTCCAGTCTTACTATTTCACGCCAAATTTTTCTCATACCCATGCAACTTGCCCTAGAAACCTTGCAAGGAAATTCAACGTTCAGCAGCTCTTCATAGAGCTAAACCCACTGAAAATGTAAACAGAGACCAATTAATCAAAAAAAATAGCAAAAACCCCACACACACCCTTCAACAAGGGGGAACAACAGGAATTTGGTTCTGTATTTCTACAAGTCTACAACACTGCAATGAAAAAATTCTCCCATGGGAGGAGGCCCCAAGCACCTTCATCTCACTCTTGTGTCAATTGAGAGCAATACACAAGCACCAGGGGTGCCGTGGGGGTGTAACAGAGCGAGGAGAATCTGTCCCAGTGCACGAAGGGTGAGCACAAAAGTCTGTTAACTCTTAGAGTAGGTGGGTAAAGAGGGAGAGAATGCAGAGAACATGGAAGTGGAAAAAGGAAAAGCAACATAAAGGCAGGGCAGAAAGCATCCTGATGAGATGATGGGGACTAGAAGGACCGTGACAATACGCTGGGAGGTCAGCGAAGCTTGAAGCTCACCTGTCTCATTAGAGAAGCAGGTTTTGTGAAACTTCCCCATGTAAAACTCCAGCCCGATGATGGCAAACATCACAATGGCGAAGAAGAGGAGCAGCCCAATCTGCAGCAAGGGCACCATCGCCTTCATGATGGACTTGAGGACAACCTGCAAGCCTGTGGGGACAAGGAAAAACACGTAATCAGCGGGGGAAGGAAAACAAGGGCTTGGGGGTGGGGGCAAGGCAGGAGAGAGGGGCTGCCCAAGGGGAAGTTGAGGATTCGCAATACCAAGCAATGCTCTTTTTCCCAGGGTGCTATAAAAAAGACACTACAGCCCTAATGCACTCAAGATGCAAGAGACACAATCAGGAGAGTTCTTTCTTTCTGATCCCTTTTCTTCAGATCACAGATTCAAAGGTCTCTTAAACTTCAGAGACACAAAAAGGACTTTTCCTGAAGCTGGTGGAGTCCCAAGACTCAGCCTTGCGCTGGATCAGGTCCTTAAGGCAGATCCTGCAGCAGCGTGGGTGCAGCAGCAGCACTAGGCACTGCTCGGTACCCCTGTCTCCGTGACATGGAGCAGCCGCGATGCTGCCATGCCGATCACACCCTGCTTCTGTGGAAACAAACCCCTGTCTCCTGGGCTACCCATCCATAGCTTTTCCACTGGCACTAAAACTCATTTTCAATTAAAACCAGAGGACATAAGGCAAGAGGGGTTGGAGAGATGGAGGTGTCTGATAACGTCGGATGCACATAACAAAAAACCTTCAGCAATAAGCAGCAGCTGAAAGCCACCTTGGTGGCCTGTCCTAAGGTATGGAGAATAAAGCAGCAGCATCTTGCCACCTTGTACAGCACTGCTGAGGTCAGTACTGGTGCATAGAGGGAAAAAAAGCATGAAGGTCTGTTGGACAGGAAAAATACTGAGAGTGTGGAAGAAAAGCACATACCATGCTCGTGTACAAATGCACCTCAAGGTTGTATTGTTTACTACAGGAAAAAAACCCACAACACACAGCTTTCACAGCATCGCTAAAAACATGAGAGCTCCATGGGAAAATATTGTGCTGGCCCAGGACATGTCACCGGGTGGGTGAGCGCATCCTCCTGTGGGAACGTGCAACCCACACCAGGCCAGGGACACCCCTGAGGGGCCACCTTAGTTCTCTGATGTCCTTAGACTGTCACTATCACAACACCATGTTGCCTCGCAGAAGCATGAAGTCCATGAAAAACCAGCCAGCAGCACCTCTTTATCAGAGATCCTGTTAATAAATGACACCGTTCCCAAGCCTAGCCAAGGACCTCTCCTGCGTGGGAATTCAGATTCAAGCCCAGCCCATGAAACAATGCTGATTTCAGGAAATTCTGGTGCTGTTGCTGCAAAGCATAACCCCTTGCTGGATTTCTACAGCACCAATGTTTCGGTCCTGAAGCCCCCAGGGAGGTGCGGAGCTGATGCCCCAAGCCGGTGCCCAGGAGGAGAGGGAGCTGCCTGGCTGCCAAGGGGTTAATGCAGAGAAGAGCCGAGCATCCCACAGAGCAGCGGTTCCCTTTCACTGGCTCTTGCTGGAGGGAAAAATCTCTCTGTTCCACATTCAGAAATGAAATACTCTCCTGACAGCAATCCCCGCCAGCAGGCAGAGCAGCTGGTGAACAGCCACAAATAAAAAGGCAGTAAGCAACAGTGCGGGGACTTTGATGGTTTCAGGGCATAGGCAAGGCATGATGCAGCTCCCCACCGGAACATTCAGACCCTTCACGTTAACATGTAAAATAGATCAAGTTTCCCATTGAGTAGGCAAGACCAAGTCCTATCTCCTTTTCCCCTTAATTTTTTCCCCTTATCAAAGGGGTAAAATCCCCAGAGCAAGATGCTCAGCTGGTAAAAACTCTCAGAACATCCAAGCTTAGGGATGGGGGCCTGCAAGCTGCAGAATTTGGGTCTCGGGTCTTCACAGCTCGAGGAATTAATTCAACCCCAAAGGCAAAGAAGTCCTAGGACAAATCCCTGCCGCTCACCTACAAATTTGGGAGTGCAGTGCTGAAATCAGCCGGCTGTACCAAAACAGGGTGACAGAAAATCAGAAGCCAGCAAGGAAGGGCAGGAGCCACAGACTGCGAAGAAGCACGGGAAGAAAATATTGCTCAGAAAAGCATGTAACACCTCCAAAAGCTATTGAGCACCTTTAGCCGTGAAGATGACATTATCATGACACTCACTTGGGATTCCCGACACAAGCTTCAGGGGTCGTAACACTCGGACGGCTCGCAGGGTGCGCAGGTCAAAATCAGTCCCAGCAGTTGCTAGAATCCTGATTGTAAAAGGGGAGAGAGGGGGAAAACTGAGATTAAATGCAAATTCCTCTTTCCAAGGCATGGATAAGCATTGTGTAAAAGCAGCAAATATTCAAGCTGCTTTAAATTTATACCTGTGATCACACTGCAAATTGTGTCCCCCGAAAACCACCAATTCACCGGCTCCTCCAGACCTGCTGAGCCTTGCTCAGACCGTAAGAAAATCCATAATATCTGTCTGCATACGAGGCCATTTGCACATAGTGAGCAGGCCTGGCTCTGGCCATTAAAGAGCAGCACCCTGGGCTTATAGGAAAGCACATGCTGTTTTTTCAGAAGGAGATAGTGAGAGGGAAATAAACCCCTCAGTTATGCTAGAAATTACCCACCAGAGCTTTGCCCTATAATAAACTCAGAAATCCCTCACTTACTGATGCATGGTCTTTCCTAATATCTGAAGCAGTTTCTAGTTATACAGTTTACTTTGTGCGTGCAAAATTAATTTTTGTTCAGAGCATCTTACTTGAGGAGCACATCTACAGAGTGGGGTGCTGGTATTTCCCCCGATAAGCTGCAGTAACTCTGGTAAGAAATACAGCCCCCCAGCCAGAATCGTTCTTAAAAACGTAAGTGCTCTGCACAAAAAACGAAATGGCTCTACTCTTCTAGGGTGCAGCAGAGGAGGAAATATTGTCACAGCATTCACAGGCCACAATGACACAAAATCCTTCAGCGAAGGACCTGCAAGGCACCCTGCCCCACAGAGAGCATGGCGAAACCCTGTTCATTAATTACACCAGCACCTCCTATGATGCTTCAACAAAAATGTACTTGATTTGAGACAGGGCTCCCCTAACACAGGCCATCCAAGCAATTCAGAGCAAAAACCCTCTCATCAGCTGCACCATTTAAAGTGATTCCAAGCCATTGCCATTAATTTTCGCTAGGTTTGTCCCCAGGCTGTTTACCAAGTTGGACGTGGCTGAGCAACCAGCCCACCCGTGGGGTCTGCAAGCTCCCAGCTGCCTGGTACCAGATGTACAAGAAGCCACCACTTTGTTAACCACAGCTGCTGAACGCGCTGCCCATGGGGACCTAATCTTGGCTGTATCCTGACACTTTGCTGACCCTTCCCAACGAGCTACAGCAGTGAGAAGGACTTGCAAACATGGCGGAAAAGTGGGATTCCAGAGGTGCCATGGGCTACGGGCAGAGCTGGGAGGAGGCTGCCAGGCTTGGGCAGTGAATCCCAGGCAGTCCCTTAGGGATTAAACACCCAGACACAGCCAGGGTCCCATGCTGCAGCACACAGATGCTCTGAGAGGTGCAGATCACCCACAGTGTGCACCCATGATTTATCTGTGCCTGCCCAGGAGCCCTTTTTCTCAGTTCCTGAGAATGGGCTGCTGAGCATTCAGCAAAGTGGCCAGCCACCATAAAAAAATACAGGAAAAAGCAGCCGTTTTCGAAACAAGAGGCGCAGTTTTACCATGTAATATGTCTTATGCAGGATGTCTGGCAAACTCAGCAGCGGAGGACGTGGCTGCGCAGGGAGCACACACAACACAGCTACTCCTGGGTAAAAGCCCTGTCCTTGACTTACTGACTGACTGCGCACCACTACAGCTACACCTGGGTAAAAACCCTGTCCTTGATTTACTGACTGACTGCACACGGTTGCCAAGCGTGGGGCAGGGAATAGCCGGATCAGCGTTGCTGTGCAGAAAGGGCCAGACTCTATCAGCAGGAGGTGCTGGAGATCAGGAGAAAAGCACGCTGAGATGTTGGATGCCAAGAGAGGCAGCAGCCAGCCTGGGCCTGAGGAGCAGAGTGTCCGTTCCATAGGACACCTGCTCCTATGTTTTTCATGACCAGAAAATTCACATGACATCAGCTCTATGGATGCAGGCTACACATAAGCAACAGGTGACAATTTAAACCAAGAACCATCACACGCAGAGATTTCTAATTTAAAGTTCTGCACCCATGCCAGTGATTTCATTCCTCTCCTCCTTTCCATCTATCCTCACAACTTAATTGCTCACTTATAAACCTCTGCAGCCTGGGAATAGCACACACTTCAAGTCAAAAGATAATCTTAAACATCCACCTTGGATGTTGCTACTAACGGCACAATTAGTCTCCAGTGAGCCAAGATGGATCTGTGCTGTCGTCAGGCAGAGCCCTGGCTCCTGGTACAAGCCGAGAGGAGGGGCGCTTGATACACTCATCGTTTTATTTCTAAATTCAAAGAGAAAATGGGAGTGGATGGGGGACACCATCAATTAGTCCCATGGTGCCAGTAAATGTTCCAGTGGCTGGAGATCTTAATTCCAGTCTTGTCTTCCTAGTAGGCCTGATGCTAAAACCAGCCTGCTCAAACTATGGCAATACCCCCTTCCCTCCCCCCCCATCAAAACCCTTAATCATTCATTAATTCCCACATCACTAGCACTGTGATCCCCTGGCTAACCCACACAGGGCACCCTAGGGCCCACCATCTCCCACAGCTGGAGAGCTGGTCCATGGACCATATCAAAACACAGTCGAATCGTGCAAACCATCCATGCCCATACAGCTGAGCTGTCACTGCTATATCTGCCCATGAATCAGCCACTCTTGAAAAACAATACAACCCCGGCCAGATTTTGCCTAGAGAGAAAAAAATATACATAGCTTCATCCTAAACAAAGCCACTTTTAGTGGAAGAAACAGAAGACTGAGGGGATGCAGTGGTAGCTCTAGGTCTAAAAATCCACCTTTGAGCCACGCAGGTGAAGAGGCAGGTGGTGAGAAAGCCCAGGTGGGCATCCCACATGCTTGCCGCACTTGGTGAAGTGGCGGGGGCTGGATGCTGCAGCCTTCTCGTGCTGCTTGCTCACAACCGAGGCTCTGCGGTCCCAGGCAAACTGCCCAAACAGTGGAACTGGGGGAAACAGGGTCCTGGGGCTTTTAGAAGTGTTATGGGGTCAGCGTCCATCCCAGGAGCACTGGCACATGGGGTCTTACTGCTCTGAAGGACCCACTGGCAGAAAGCTGGTACCCAGCAATTACACAGAATCCCAGAATGGCCAGGGTTGGAAGGGACCCCTGGAGATCACCCAGCCCAACCCCTCTGCTCAAGCAGGTTCACCCAGAGCAGGGGGCACAGGACATTGTCCAGGTGGGCTTTGAATATCTCCAGAGAAGGAGACTCCACAGCCCCCCTGGGCAGCCTGTTCCAGGGCTCTGTCACCCTCCAAGTCAAGAAGTTGTTCCTCACGTTCAACTGGAACCTCTTCTACTTCAGTTTGTGCCCACTGCCCCTTGTCCTGGCGCTGGGCACCACTGAGAAGAGCCTAGTTCCGTCCTTGTGACATCCACCCTTGAGATGCTTGTACATGTTGATGAGATCCCCTCTCAGTCTTCTCTTCTCCAGGCTAAACAAGCCCAGCTCCCTCAGTCTTTCCTCACAGGGGAGATGCTCCAGTCTCCTCATCATCTTTGTAGCCCTCCTCTGGACTCTCTGCAGAGTTCCTCATCTTTCTCGAACCAGGGAGCCCAGAACTGGACACAGTGCTCCAGATGAGGTCTCACCAGGGCAGAGCAGAGGGGGAGGAGAACCTCCCTCGACCTGCTGGCCACGGTCTTCTGAATGCACCCCAGGATGCCATTTGCCTTCTTGGCAACTAGGGCACCCTGCTGGCTCATGGTCAGCTCATCATCCACCAGGACTCTCAGGTCCCTCTCAGCAGAGCTGCTTTCCAGCAGGGCAGCCCCCAGCCTGTACTAGTGCCTGGGGTTCAACCCATGGGAGGGAAGAGCAGAACGGGAGCTTTCAGCAGCTGGAGCCCAGCAAAGCATCTCAGTGAGGGGAAACTGTGCCAGGGCAGAGATGGTGCCTTTTGTCCCCACAAAACCAAAGTTAATTTACAGCTGCTCAGCAGTCCGTTCCCCTAAACTGTTCACAGACACGCGTGGAAAAATGCCCCAGTGAGGGAAAGGCCTTAATTAACTTCACGCGTTTGCCTAAGTGCCATCCTTCTGTTTTACTTTCCGCCCCCCTCCAGCTGAGAGCTTGCAAAAGCCACTGTGAGTTGGGCCAGAACGAGTTGGAAATTATCATTAAAAATAAGAGAAATGGAGAGATCAAAGGAGCCAGCCGACAAGCGCATCCTGACGGTCCTGCCGCGGCGTCCCTGGCTGCACAGCTGAGAACACAGCAGAGGGGCTGGGCAAGGCAGTGCCAGAGGGGGAAATCAGCTGTGAAAGGTAAAAAAAAGAGCAAAGGAGAACATTTTAGGAGACAACCCCATGAAGAAGAATAAATGGCTTGATCTGCAGCCCTTTTTGTATCTGTAACGTGTTGTACAGAAACACGGAGATTTGATAGGCTCAGGACGTTGTCTTTGATAGCACTTCAAGAGTTTAAGTGCAACAGAATCTCATTAAATACATTTCTCCATGTAATTTGCTTTTTTTACAAGCAGGGTGGCCAACCATCAAGCCTTGCTTGCTCGTTGGCTGCTGTGGAGGATCTGGGCGTGCATCCTGTCAGCCCAGCAGTGCTCAGGACCGCCACACTCATTCCTCACTTTCCCGATAACTTGGTTAAATGCTGCTTTCTGTATCACCACCTCCACTAACAAGCTCTGACTGACATCTGTTCCTAGAGACCGAGGCCAACTTTGTGATAAATGCTCGATAACTTTTGTTCTAGCAAAGCCTGGAATGAATTATAAAAGCAGCTTATTCCTTTGGGTATAAAAGAAAGCAAAGAATGAAGGGAAAGCTCCTTTCCTGAACGTTATGCTAACATAAATAATTAGCAATCCATTTCTTAAAGTACCTTGGAGCTCTGGATTTCTGTGTACTGGTTCAGCAAGACACTCGCTGTCGTACAGCACTGCGCTTTTCAGAGCTACCAGATGACAAATCTCCTTACTGAAGCCCCGATCAAAGCGAATGCCTCAAAACCCCTTCAAGCTTAGCCCCAGATCTCTAAATCCCGAGGAGTGGAGTGGGGAGAAGCTAAACCTGCTCCTCAGGATCATCCCCACCCTCGTCCTCCTCCTGCCTTAATGGCCTTTTAGAGGATTTATTTCAGCTTTTCCAGACGATCCCTTTGGGAGCAGGTGACAGAGGTGCTTTGCATCTCTCGCAAGGCAGGAAGAGGAGGAACAGAGACACAGGAGATGTCCTGAGCAAGAGCCAAGAATAGACAATCAAAAATGCAGGCTTTCCTATACACATGTCTGCTTATAGGAGCAACCACACCTTGGGTCCAGCCTCAGCAAAGAGCAGTCGGCAAGGCCACGCTCAACACACAGGTATCTGCGGGCGATGGAGCACGTTTTCCGCCCCGTCTGCTGGTATTGCTGTCTATAAATCACAACGGAGGTGGCACGAGACACGCAGGAGAGAACTGGAACCAGCTGCAAGTCCAGCAGCTTCAGCGTGCCTGCTTGCAAGCAGATAACATACAGCTGCAGTGAAAAGCAGCAGGATTAATAACTGAGAGCGACCCCCAAGGGGGTCTCGCCACTGCACAATGCGGGTGCCAGAGCAGGTTCTGCTGGAGAAGGAATCGCTGGCATAAATTGTAGGCATTTCTAATATAACATTGCTATTTATTATAAACTCTAATCCTAGAAATTAAGTGGAGACAGCAATTTTTTTCAGAGACCTTATCCCAAGCACCTCTTCCTAAGAGCCGAATCAATCTTTTCAGTGCAATTAGGAGAAAGACTAAATACCCACCAGACAGCTCCCCTCAACAAAAGACCAAACTAACCGGCAGTACAGCAGCTGGCTGATGAAAAGAAATAGCAGGCATCACTTCTTACCCACGGATTCAACTCTGCCTAACATAGACACCTTAGCAGCATTGACCCCAAAACCTCCGACAGAAGCAGGAGCGCAGAAAACTCCAATAAACCACCCCCATTCCCAGAGTGACTTTGGGCACAGGCTGCAGACGTTTAACAAGCTCCAGTGAAAGGGAAACACATGAGAAAAATAAATAAATTAAATATCTTCATAAATATTTGCTGGCTAGTTTGAAGTCGTTTACCCATCTATGGGCAGTCGTGGGCTGACTGTCACCTCTGTGCGACCCTCGCCCACCTGCTCCTTCCCAATTCCAACTCCGCTGCCTGGGGGGTGGAGGAGGTCCCTGACTCCGCCTGAGTGGTCACCGCCACCGGGATCACTGCCGCGGTGTGCGTGGCAGCTAGCAGCCCAAGGGGAGAACCTGCAAGGGCCTTCCAGTCCTACGCTCCTGTAGGAGCACTTAGGAATTTTACAGTAAAAATTAAGTGGAAAGAAATAATTCTTCTGAAATTAAAAATTCTATGGAAAAGATTCATTTCCCTCAAAAAAAGGCCCATAAAATTCATCTTAAGTAGCTGGGCTTTTTAACTGGTGTTTTCCCTTCAAAAGCACATGCAGAGCGTTAAAAATTTACAAAAATATATATTCTTCATTTCTTTTTTCCCCCTGAAACTGTTTGCCATGGGCAGCTGCTCTGCTTTCCTGAACGACTGGAATATTATAACCCCAAACTGGCACACAGCCATGCTTCTGGCTGGAGCTGGCAAGACCTTCCAGGATCAGGAACACCAGCAGCGTACCAACCAGCGCAGGAGAGCCACTGGCCTCACAGTGCTTTGACTTAATGGGTCTTCATTTGGAAACACCAACTTCTCCAGTGTCTGCCCTGCACAACAGCCAGGAGCCACCTACCTAACCAGGAGAGCCCGGGATGAGTGGAGGTGGCTACCAAGACCGAGCTTCCTAGCAGGGAAGCTGCTGCCCAAGCAAAGGTACCCCAGGCTCCTGGGTGGAGGGGGTGCAAGCTCCACCTGCGCAAGGTGAGCTCCAGCAGAGCAGTGGGCGGTGCATGAGGGAAGCAGCAAGTCATGATGGATTAGGGAGGAGGAACAAGAAACAGAGTATTATTGGAGGCACTGCAAGAAGAAATAGTAGGTCCCCGTGGCATTGACCTCCAAGGCAAGGACTGACCAGAGCATCAACAGCAAACAGACAGCATGGAGAAGGAGGCATCGTGATCTCTGGCAGCTTGGGGCAACAGGGCATTGCTTGCCCCCATTTCCTCATTTGTACCAATGAGCAACAGATTGCAAAGTCTTGGCAGTGGATGAAGGCAACGAGCAAGACTCACAGGGAGAAACCACACCAGTTACACACAACTAAAAGCTGCAAAAGGATGCGGCAAGTGCTGGTAGCAGGTGTCTGTCTGCTGAGAGGCACCTCAGCTGCAGTGCAAATCAAAACGAGTATTTTTCACCTTCTCAACTCCAGAGCACACACTGAAGACATTGCTCAGGCTTACGCTGGGGACATGGTCTGGCTGATTTCCTTGTCTGGGACTTGAGGGCAGGTCAGCAGTGGCAACCAGCCAAGAGGTGCCTGTGAGCCAGCCCCTCGGATGTGGGCAGCCGTTTTGTTCAGCGCAGCAAGCCTGGCCTGCGCTTGGACTGCAGCGGCACGGCTGCTAGTCCCACTGCTCCCTTGTTCTCCCAGCCGCAGCAAAAACCTGTGTGCAAGCAGTGACTGGAGCAGTTGGAAAGATGCCCCTTATTCACTCAGCCTGATTTCATGGTGTGCAAGCTTTATCTTGACTACCAAAGACACAGAGTCGACACCAGGTCTGAGCCGATAAGTAGATCTGGCATGCTAATTGCTCCATTTAATTGATGGCATTACCAGGTTCATCTGTTGGCTCCATCGCTCCACACTGGTGGCTTCCCCACCAGCTGTCCACAGTCCCTCCCACACGAAAGGGCCCCGCTTGCCAGCTCTCTGCCTCTCCTTTGGATGACCAACACCAAGTCTAAGCATCCAAGTAGATACCTGCATATTGCATCTCAGCCTACTCCTTCCCTTCAAAGCACATCTACAACACAATGTACCTGCTACCAAGCTTTCCTTAATACCACCCTGTTCAGAGCAACTCAGGCTGATCCCCTTGCTCAGCTAAACATAGTCATCCCAAACCTGACTGCTTCCATCAAAATGGCCTCACTATGGTGAGGGATAAACCTCTCTTTCGCTCCAAGACTGTTGTGGTTTAACCCCAGTCGGCAACCAAACACCACCCAGCCGCTCGCCTACCCTCCCTGCCCCGCAGTGGGATGGGGGAGGGAACTGGAAGGGCAAAAGTAAAAAAACTCATGGGTCAAGATAAGAACAGCTTAATAATTGAAATAAAACAATAACAATAATAATAAATTGTAATGGAAAGAAAACAAAAAAAGAGAGAGGAATGAAACCCATGAAAAACAAGTGGTGCAGTTGTTCACCACCTGCTGACCAATGCCCAGCCCATCCCTGAGCAGCAATCGCTGCCTCCCAACCAACTCCCCCCTGTTTCTATACTGGGTGTGACGTCATATGGTATGGAATAGCCCTTGGGCCAGTTGAGGTCAGCTGTCCTAGCTGTGCCCCCTCCCAGCTCCCTGTGCCACTGGCAGAGAAGGGGAAGCTGAAAAAGCCCGTGACTGAGTGTAAGCCCTGCTCAGCAACAACTGAACTAGCAGTGTGTTAGCAGGTTATTCTTATGCTAAATCCAAACCACAGCACTATGCCAGCTACTAGGAGGAAAATTAACTCCATCCCAGCCAGAACCAGGGCAAACATGAAGGGAACAGAGAACAAAATAAAATACACCAAGGAAATAACAACATTCTGCTTCAGAGGCACAAACAGCCAATTCATTCCTTGGTCTTGCACCAAACGGGTGCATTTCCGAGCCCTTTGTAGCCACTGTTAAATTTGCCACCAGCCTTCAGCATACAAAGCTGTCCAGGTAAAAACACAAACTCCTCCTCTTTGCATGGCAGAAGTGCTCCAGAGTCCTGGGAGGAGACACAGCAAAATGAGAGCACAATCCCCCCCTCCAAAACCACCTGCAACCTACTTTCCTGACTGTAATGCCTGAGCCAGGCTCCAGGGAGAAGACAGGGAGAGGAGCATCTGTAGCCCCACACTCCACTCCTACAGCGAGCACACAGCAACCAAGCAGCGACAAAACGACTGAGGTTTTGCAGAGTGCAGAGAGCTGAGGGCTTGGCTTCTGCCCAGGATGAAGGAAGATATTCTGGTTATGAGGCAATTGCTCAAATAAGTCCTTGTTGCTTCTAAGCAGGAGAGACGTGAACATGCCACAGCACAGAATAGCAAAGGAGGCTCATTCGCAATAAGCAATGACAGCTGGCAAGAAAATGCACACGTCCAAAACATTTTAGTGAGCTCACGCTGGGAAACCTGAGCACAGAGGAGTTAAAACCATCCTGCACTTCCCCGTGGCTGGAAAGTAGGTCATACCTTGAGCCTCACTGCATTAACACTACGAAGGAGAGACAGCTGCTTTCTGTCCTTGGAAATGGGCAACCCAGGATTTTGTTCCTGGCACCCGAGGATGTGGGGAGCAGGAGCTGGGAGCCCAAAGCACTTCCCTGGAGGCGCCTGGTGCCATGCACCCCACCCCATGGTCTCTTGCCTATGGGCAAGCTACGGAGGGTTTTATCTCAGTAGCAAACAAGATTCTTAGAGAGGACAGGGGGATTTCAGGCTCAGCAAATGTTTCAAGTATTTTTGCTTTATGGGGTGAAAAAAAGAGACAAGTGCACAACAAAACATCTTTGGGGATTGCTTGTTTCATTTGTCAAGTTCTAAAATGAAGCATTCTGACTTAATGCGTTTTCCTTTTTAGTGAAAGCAATTCATGTCAAGCCTGCAAATATTTTTGACTTGATTTAAAGTTGCCGGTTTCCTGGAAAATAAAACCCCCCCAAATCCTGCGTGCATGAGAAATGTCGCCCAAATGAGACACTACGTTTCATTGCTGTGCCAGAAAGTCCGGAGGAGCGTGACTCTGCTCTCTCCTAGAACCTGGCAGGTCGAGACTGGGCAAAGGATGCAGGACAGCTGGTAGGTGGATGGGGGATGTATTTTTCTGCCAGGTGGGCTAGCAGGGCAGCACAGACACCACAGGAGGTAAGAGGTCTGAGTTGCTAAAAGCACCTCTCAAGCCTCCTTCCCTCTATTACCTACCAAAGGAGAGCCTCTTTGCCAGACTGCCCTGGGAGCGGTGACGAAGTCTGTGATATTTGGAACCAGAACCACATCACCCTCTGCGTTTGGCCAGGCCCCAGACATTGCTGTTCATGAGTTGAGCAGAAAATGTCATCACTATCAAATTACACTAGTGCTTAAAAAGCAAAACAGTTCAGAACAAGAGCTCAGCCTTCCCTCCCGGAGTGCTGAACTGGTGCTGCTGGAGCTGGCAGGGGAGGGACGGGGAGCAGCAGCCAGTGAGAGACTGGTGCAAAGGAGAAGGGAAAATACCCATCAATGCTGGGCACATCGGTCAGGATGGAAAGCAGAGCTCTTGTCAGGTTAGCGTCTTCTGCGCCTTTCTGCACTGCAGGCTTTGCTTTTCCAAGCCGCCAGCTGACCCACGCACTGGTTTCTAGAGGGAGCACCTGGAGGGCTGGCCCTCCTCTGAGTCCATCCACTCCACCTTGCCACCACGGAACGCTGTAACAATCCAGAGACGGGCAGATAACGAGCAAAGATAAATGCATCATGCAAAATGATAGCCAAGAACATTAACGGAATAAATGGGAAGGTAGAGAGCAGAGTGTTAGTTAACACACGCTGCCACATTTGCACACTTTCTGTGTTCACTCCCAGCACACAGCCAGCCAAACTTCACTGGCACAGCCAGATGGATGAGAACTGGCAAAAAAGGATCACCAGCATCACCCACGCCTGGATGTACTTGTGCACTTCACCAATTGGAGACCCAAAACACCCATAAACTGAACCAAGCCATCCTAGCTAGAGCACTTTACCAGAATTTCAAGTGTTCCTGTTCTTTTTTCCCCCCACAATACATCAAAATATTGAGAAACAACAGGTTCTTGCTGCCATCACCATGTCATTGCACCTTTCCTCCTGCCTGCACCCTCATCATGTTCATCCTACCAGCACAAGCACATGGGGGTTCCTGATGCTTCCAAGGAGTGACGCTCAGGTCACGCTGCCACTTGCAGCACATGGAGGAATACCATGGAGGTGGTACAACCCAGTATAGCAAGGAAGCATCAAATGGGGTCAGTGGGTGCACAAGCACCCACCGCTTCTCTGGTACTTCCTTACAGTCACCAGAGGGAACAGCCCCAGTCCCTCCATGCAGGGGAAGACTTCACTCCTATTGGCTGGGAAGGTCTTCTGCCGGGGAAATGCAGCCTCCTTCAATCTGCATGCCCAGGGCTAGCTAATTTAATGACCTGGTTTTGGCACTGTGCTCATGACTTCCAGTTTAAAGCCATCATAAGCAGATGATATATTGAGCATTTAGTTCACAGCTAACTACTTAAGCCATGGATGAGAGCCAGTACTGAACTCCAGAGAGGCTGGGGCAGAAACTGGATTAGTTGTTATTCCCCAGGTGCATGCTGAATGGCTCTGACTGCTTCTCAGGGCCATGGGCTCCAAGCAACTACCACATTACACCACCTCGTTACACCCTTAAGGACAGTGCTGGCTCCCTCACCTACGTCTGCCACCCTGTGTCTTCCCAGACAACAGCTTGAATCAAGCTAGATGATGTTGGAGTTGAGTTCAACAAGATAAGAAAATTACACCCCATCCATCTCTGGCAAATGCCCCTACAGAAAGTTTCTCTGGCAGCCCAATTTTTGGAGAAGGACAAAGACCAGAAAGCTAACAGGTACCTCTACAAGCAGGCACAGAGCTGGGTTTCCTCCCTTTGGAGGGAGCCTGGCCAGAGAGCTGGTTCCCACCCACACCACAAACAGTCACGGGAGGTCGGTGTCTCCAAGGGAGGTTTTGCCTATGAATGCTCTGAGCAGAGAGGTGCATATGATCCTCAGGCACCTCCTATCCAAATCTGCTGCGTGAAAGGACCCAAAACGCCAGGATTTTTCCATGTGCAGCACATGCCTCTTGCTCAGAGATGCAGTGGTCACACAAGTAGGTGGGCCCAAAATCAACAAGGCTGGATTAAAAGTCCAAAGACCATTTTAAAATAATGTTAGGGTCCTCTATTTGTCTTGTGGTTCCTCAGCTTTTGTAGGCAGCTGGGGTCATATTTTCAAGCATTAGTCTACGAGGCACAAAAAATACACACTTCCAAATAAAAGCTGAAACACTACTCTTGTCACATTAATATAAGGCATTGGATATCATAAGACTTGCAATATAACATCTCTTCTTTAATGCGCACCTCATCGTCGCTCCCAAAGGAGATCATTCTCCCTCTTTCTTAGATTTTTTTTTTTTTTGGCCAGAACTATCACAGCAAACATGCAACGTTGTTCTAAGGAAAACACAGTTTGCCAAGACATCTAAAATATTGTGTATTCCCTCCATCTGCTTCTGCTAAATAAACCCAGGGCCTTATCTAATATAATGAGTAGATGTTGGCAATAATTGCATAGCCATCTGTACCGTGCTTTAAACCTGTTGCAAGCTGGGCTGTGGACACGAGAAAGTCAGAATTTATTCCTTCCATGCTGAAAACAGAAATTGTAGCTTCCCCCCTTCTGTTTTTTAGGATAATTTAGCCGTATCAGCTCCTATGCTTGGTGCTTGGGGAACAGTATTTCACAAACGTGACAGATAAACCCCCTCTTTTCCCAATTTTGCATAGATAAAGCTCAAGTTCTGCAGCTGACGAGATTCAGAGCCATCCCAGGCAAGTGCCGCTTGCAGCGCAGCAGCCTCGAGGAGCTCCTTCTGCCCAGCACGGTGCAACCACGACACACTCCGTTTCGGCAATGACTACACAACATCGGTGCTCTGCCTGTGCACAAGCCCTGCTGGGGATGGCCAGCCCAGAGAAGGCTTCCCAGAAACTTTAAGGCTTAATTAGAAAGTCTCATCTGGCTGCACTCAGCTGCTAGAGCCACGGCATGCAAGTTACCATCACCCAAATTTGCTGGGGAGTTGCTCACCTGGTCATCCCCGCTCAACTGAGCCCATGCCGATTCAACAGTTCAAACAAGTTGGGTTTTTTTCTTTTTAAAACTCTTGTTCTTGCCCTGTTTGAGCCAAATGGAGCTATCACATCAGCTCCTCGCTGGCAAAGCTGGGGAAATTGGGATCTTGCTGCAGGACCATGCAGCAGCAGGCTGGCAGATGTGCAGCAAGAGGAGGAGGTTTGACTCAATTTACCCTCTGCAGGACTGGACTGAAAGTGTCTGTAAGGGAGCCATAACACCCAGCTACTTTGTACAGGACTCAAAAAAAAACCCCAATGTCCTTGGATAAAAAGAACTGGAGAAACAACAACTTGTTGCCTATGAAAGCTAGTTAACAAGATTGCACCCAGGTACACATCGGCCTGGCATCAGGACGTTCAGAGAACACAGCACAGCTTCTGCATGCTCAGGAGGCAACATTTAAAGACTGCAAGGATCACCTCAACACCAAGGTAAAACACGCCCATGATCACACTCTCCCTGAGCATTGCTTTGCCGGTCCTGCTTCCCTCCTCCTCCCCGCCAGGCTGCAGTTGCCCACTCGCTCCCCACTTTTCCCATCCCTCTTCACCCACCACACCATGATAATCCCTGTCCCAAAACCAACACAAGCACCTACAAGCCAGCAATGCAAGCGGCAGCGCAGCCAGGTCCCGCTGAGCAGACTTGTGGGACCTCAGAGGCCAGAGCAATGTCACTGGTGCCAGGAAGTGACATCTTTATAACAGGATAGGGGAATGTGCTTAAATTAATTGGCAGTTCAGATAACGGAGGCTTTTGCTCTCCACTGGGCTGTTAAGAACGCTGGAATTGCTGCAGATAAAAGTCTGGCAGCATTTTCATCATAAGCTCAACATTTCTGGGCTGTATAATCCAGCCATTAAAAAATATATTCTCTGGGCTGAAACCTGACACACCAGGTCCCAGCACAGCAGAAAATGTTTGTGTTTTCCAAATTTCCAGGGCAGTCCCTTTGGGCCCATTGGGCAGTTACAAGCCGCCAGAGCGGAGATGGAAGTTGCAGTTTTCCAGGGGAGGCTGCACTTGCATTAGCCATGGGTTTTGGAGCTTCATTTCACCCCGCTGACCAGGCAGGCAAGTTTCTCCGTGTGCTGCAGCCATCTGAAACACAGGCAGACAGCAGCAGACAGCAGCATCCAGCAGAGAAGACTCTGTTCATTGGCGTCACTGATTTGCTGCAGCAAGTTTTCCTCGTGCTATGAAGAGCGACCTGAATTATGGGGCAAGAAGAGAGATCTGTGGGGCTTTTCTTAGAGAGCTGCAGAGGAGGCAAGAAGTGTCCTGTGGTCCACGCAGCTCTGACAAGGCAGCACATGAGAATATAGCACTGAGGGCTTTGGGATGTAGGCCAACAGCATCAGATGCTTTTTGTTGATGCAGCCTATTGCTGTGAAATGGTGCAGAAATCCCTCCTAGCTTTTCGATATGAGAGTTAAGTGTTTCGTTAGGAGCTAAATCACCCCAGGTTTACCTCTACAGCCAGTGGAGAAAAGCACAAGGAGAGAAAAAGAAACCAAAAGCAGCGCTGGCAATTTCTGGTGCCCAGAATGCAGGAGCCAGGTTCACCAAGTGTTCAAGCAAGGGTGGCTTTAAGATCTGACTTGTGTTTAATCATTGAGTGAGCAAGGCAAGCCACTGTTTCACTCCAGGCTGCTGTTGCCTCTTTATAATACACCTCTCTTGCTTGAGCTGTGATTTTTGGGAAGGAGATGCCTCACATTTGACTGGGTTTAAATCTCATGGGGATCGCAGCACCTGGCTCTAGCCTCTGCCCATTCAGTTCCTCTCCTGCCCATTACAACCCTCTCCATTGAATCACCCAACTTGCTGCTTCCCAAGCAGAAAAAAAGCCCCAGAAAGGCAGCTCTGGGGCTGCACGCACCAGCTCCGAGGCTGGGAAGGACCTCTGAGCACTTTTCCAGTT
Source organism: Egretta garzetta (assembly GCF_000687185.1). Lineage (NCBI taxonomy): Eukaryota > Metazoa > Chordata > Aves > Pelecaniformes > Ardeidae > Egretta > Egretta garzetta. The sequence continues at coordinate 2,680,468 of NW_009259310.1, read as the reverse complement.
TATCAGCATTATATTAATTGAGAGTTTGCAGAGAGCAGACCATCGTCTAGACAGTGTTAAGCTCCAACCAGGGAAGGTGCGGCGTGGTTTCCAGAGTAAGCGTTTCTGACATTTGCTTAGTCATCGCCCTCCCTCCGGTTTGGTACCTGAGCAATTCCTTCCTCCAGTAGCCCTGGAAACGGCGGGAGGAGGCAGATCCAGATGTGTACATGGCCAGGATGTGTACTGGGCAGCCTGTGGCAGCGCCAGGCGTGGGCTGCTGCTGCTGCATGGTGGCACTGGGGGGGGTGGGAATCTGGGCTCCCACTTTGTCCCCCTCCCCACCCAGTCCATCTTCCCACAGCAGAGAGGTAAGGACTTTGGCAATTTCTGTATCAAACCTCAAGGCAGGGTGGTGGGATGCTGATAGAGGGCTGGGGGTGAAATGCACCCGGGGCACCGGGGCCTGGGCTCACGCCAGCAGTGAGAAGCACCTAAAATAAATTTAAGTACTTCTTTCATCGGTGCCCCATATTGTTTTGGGGTCTCCAGCAACTTGCTCGGCTTCCTTCCTGCTCCGATTCCGCTTTCCCCAGCTTCATTGGACTGGTCCATAGCTGAGGCCGGACACTGCCAAGCA
>NW_009259310.1:2660163-2679801 GCF_000687185.1 Egretta garzetta | reverse complement strand
TCCTGTCCAGTTTCAGGGCTCTAAGCACCACCAGAATTAAGAGAAACAGCAGAAGAAAGCACAAAACGCTGCACTGTGCAACTCCTACAATTCAGAGCAGCCCTGGCAAAATGCAAATAGGTGGCATCTTAGTGGCAATAACTCAGGCAAATTAAGAAGTGTTACTAGTTCTTAGAAAAAGCACTCAAAGAAGGTTTTTGTGCTGAAGAATGCCTTTTTTCCACCAAAACCGTTTGTTTTCAGGGAAACATCAATTTCAGTTTTCCAGTGGGAAATAACAAAACATTTTGGTTTCATTTAGACTTCAAATATGACTTCAGATTTTATTTTTATTTGGTTGGTTTTAACTGCAACAATATTGTAAAGCTGGCTGAAAGCAGACATTTCCACTTAAAATCAGGCTGAAACCTCCCAGGGAAACCCTACCTTTTGAAACAAAAACTTTTGGAATGAGGATTTTTCCTTTGCTATTTCTCATTAGGGAAAAATCTGGATTTCTGGGCAGCCATCCTTTAAACCTGGAGGGAGGCTGCTCTCACCCAGGTCAGTTCCCACCTCCTGCCCATCGGGACATGCTGTGGAGCCTGAGCGGTTGAGATGGAGGCTGTTGTTTGGTTGCATCTGCTCCACATTTGTTCCACCTTCAGAGCCACATGAGCCCCAGGGGGGCTGGGGGCAGCAAGGTCCCCCCAGGCGTTCATGGCACAGCCACCATTCCCAGCTCCATTTCTCAGGGATCAGGGAAACCCATTCACCTCTCCAGCGGCTGATGGCTCAGATGACTGATTGCATTTTGGTGTTTACATCAGTGCGCCACTTTGACAATCTTGCTTGGCAACCTTCAGTAGACCACATTCTTGGCAGGCAAGGAAACTCCTTCAGTTCCTTGCAACTCATGGAGAAGCAGTGTTGGCCCTTTTCTTTTGTTATCATATTCTCCAGTAGCCTGGCATGGTATGAAGGCGAGGGCAGGCAAGCTCAATCAAACACAAAGACAGATTGCTGAGAAAGAGCTGGGGTTCAAAGCTGGTTTTGCACCACTGGATCAAGGAGGAGGTGGGTAGTGAATGCAGTGCTGGGGGCAAGCAAGAACCACTCCAGGAGGAACAAACCTGGTAAGATGCTTCCTCCTTCCGGAGGAGAGGTCTTCGGGCCATGCAGGACACAGATCTCCAGCAGTTTCCAGCAAATGAGGACAAATCAGGTTGTGGGAGGCAGAGAAAAGCAGGGGGGCAGAGAGGGAGGCTGGAGGAAGCCAAGCAGCATCAACTGCATGGCTTTGCCAAGAGCGCAGGATGGAGCTGGAACGATAATGTTTGCATCTGGGCTTAGCAGACGACAAAATTTACAGGCTGGGGGTAGAGTCAGGATTTGGCATTTATCTTGGGCCATGCTTTTCTTCAAAAGAAAGTAGCATTTTAGCCTGGAAATTCCCAAAATCAGCAATAGAGGTGCTTGGATGAAATCAGCAGGCAACTCTGAGGGACAGACACAACTATACCCTTTCCAGTTATGCTTCTTGCTTTAGAAAGGAGACCAGGGCTCTGCTTGGGTAGATCTGCTCGCTACTGGTGATAACTTTTTCACTGCGATTTGAGTGTGGAAGACAAGACATACAAGTTTGGTCATATCTTTTGCAGCTCTTGCAAAGCCCAAGTCGGACACAGCTTGGTCGCCCCTTCCATTGCAGTTGTTTCATGGCAGCAGGACACCCAGTTAATGAACGCCAGCGCTGCCCCACTGTGCTTCACACAGCCCTATCACCCCTTTTAGCGGTAACACTGATGCACGCGTAGCCTGGCCATTGCTGATCCAGTCCTCGACACCTCTGCCTGAGCCAGCAGCTCATAGAATCATAGAATCATTTAAGTTGGAAAAGACCTTTAAGATCATCTAGTCCTCCTCATCCTCACACCGTGTTATTCCAGCTTCAATCATGTCACACCTACCTGCCAGGACTGATCTCTCCCCATCCCCAACACCTCCTGGATTCCGAATGCAAGCTCTGTGAAAGACCAAGGTGGTGAACTCAAAACAAGAAAGCTGAGCCCACCAAATTCATTACACTAGTGACCATCCCTGGAGCAAGATTTTAACTCCTCTACAGAGAAATGAGAGGCTGGACCTGCACACACCGCTACATCCAGCCCCTGGAAGTCACCACTAAGTACGAGAGTTAAAACTGCACCGTTTCCATTTTCCTGACCCGACTACAGGAGCAGAGACTTTTTTCCCCATTTAATTTTCCTCTCTTGTTACAATTTTCTCCCTCGTTACACGAATGAGCAGAATTTTAATGCCTCTTATGTTCTGTGAAAGATAACAGCAAACGGTACCACTCTGACCTTTTCGGTGGTTTATAACTCGATCAGCTGCCCAAACCCACTCTTCCCTTCTCCATACTCACCCGGGGAGAGCAGGGTGGAGGGGACAGCCGGCAAGAGCAGTGCTGCTGCTCACAGCAAAACAGCATCAGGGCTTGCGGGGCAGGAGCAGTCTGCTATAGATCAGCCTTTTCTGTGGGCTCAGCCGAGGGTGGGAAGTGGGAGGCTGACACCAGTCCCTGCCGCGCGTCCTGTAGCAGAGGGCACCAGGGTGAGGAGAGCACAGTGCCCCAGTTTGGCCCCAGGGATACAGTTTTGTCTTTCAAAAGCCTGAGGAAGACAGTGATGGAAAAGCACTTCTGTGCTGCTAAGGGGGAGAGGGCGGTCAGCTCTTCCCACAGCACAGAAAACAGCTTCCCTTGGTCTCACCAGCTGGGGAATGAAGACACAGCGAAGCCCTGCGCCTTACACCGCATCACGGAGACCCCGGCTAAGACTCAAACCCCTAAGCCCAGGCTATTTCCCAGACAGTAAAGCAGGCGCTGTCAGCTGGCTGCGGGGGACAAGGAGCCCTGCCTTCTGCTTTGCTGCTCTAACTCGGGACTTTGCCTCGTCCCCAGGCTCCCCTCACCATCCCAGCAGGGACCTGCCCTCCCCTCGCCATCCCAGCAGCTCCAGCAGAAGCGACTGCTGGAAGTGCAGCACCAACAGGCGGGGATGCACAGCAGCCTCGGCGGGGGAATTCCTTACGGCACACCTCAATCAGACCGGACCCTCTCTTCTCTCCAGATCCACAGCCCCATTCACTCTGTGCCTCGGCCATGGATGGGAGCATCCCCAAACACCAGCTCACACACAGGATGGTGCATCACCCTCCAAGCTGCTTAAACAGCTCAGAGGGTTTCTCCCCCTGCTCTGTCCTCTTTCAAAATCATCCTCTTCCCCAAATGTTTAACCTGAAATCACCTTTAACAAACTCCTTCCCACCGTGGGGAGAAAACAGCTCTGGCTGCCATCGGCAAGTGATAACCTAGTAAATTTTAATCCTTGTCGGTTATTGTATTGCCACCAGAAGTACATGGATTGAGATAAAAGGCTCGCCAGCCCAGCCATAATTATATTAGAAAGGTAATTACCTCCTCTTCCATCCGACTTTGCGCTTTCTTTCTGTAACAAAGTTTCCAGCTAATGTTTCCAGCGATGGGGCCAGCCACCACAAAAATCACTGGGAAATGTAAGAGCTAATTGGCTGTTCAGTGCATGAGAACCAGCGGAAAAGGCTGCAGAGAAGGAGAAAGGAGCGGGGGACCCCAAACCAGGAGCAAATGGGAGCTCCTGGCTGCTGACGGTGCCCGTGCCCCACGGCAGAGCAGGTCCCAGAGGCACCCCCAGGCTTTCAGCTATAGCCACGAGCACCCCAAACCACAGCGGTACGGTCTCAAGTACACATTTGCTTCATGGAACCTGCCCCATGGATCCTGCTCTTTCAGACCATTTCTGAACCATCAGGAGGACTAAGGGGATGTTAAAATAAAACGATGTTTTTGGTTTTTGAGCCCACTGGTTAATGCAGTAAGGAGGGTGCCATCCCATCACCACCAAAGCAGCTCACCTTGTGGCTGGCTGTAGGTAGTAGGTTACAAACACAAAGGGAAACTGAGGCACGGAGGGGGAGAGGACTGCGGTGCAAGGCCATGGGTGCCCCCAGCCCTCGCCCATGTTCAGCTCCACCCCAAGGGTCTTGCTGCATGAATTTGGCCCAAAGCTGATTTTGGCCCATTAGCCATCCTCACTCATGTTTCTAAGCATGGAAGCAACATGAGGGCTCTTCTCCAGCAGACAGTAAATTATCCAGAATTAAATTATATTTAGCTCATTCAAACAAGCACACATTGTACAGATGACAGCACGAAGATGTTGGCTTACATATGTTGGGTGCATTGTTTCATGGGGGGGGGGTCCTGCTTTGTACTATTACTGAGAAGAATAAAATTACCATTCAAGACACTTAATCGTACTAATTATAATCTTTTGGGGAACATTTTGAAAAATTACTGTCTTTTACCAATGCCTAACTGACCATATGATGTCCTCTATAGTATAGAGTTCCTGCTGTCTTTCCAAATTAAGAGGTAGGACAGTACTTGCAGAAGCTCCCAGAAGGATCAGCTCCCACCCGGCACAGCAGCTTCTGCTGTTTGCCTCGTGCCACTGTAGAAGAGAGTGGGTTTTCCCTTAATGGTAGATGATGCTCTAATGATTTGGAAAGGTATCCTAAAAAGCCAAAAGTGAAAGCACATTTCAGCTGAGCTTCCTCAATGTCAAAATTTGCACTAATTTTACAAGGACTGTGAGTTTGGTGTCTGTGGGCCACTGCTCCCCACTTCCAGTGCTTTCCATTTTAAGGCAGACCTAAACTATCCCAGGACTTTGGTCCCAGCCCTCAGAAACCATCCAGCACCCAACAACTCTAGGCACCACAGAAGAACCAGCACCGGTATTGGCTACACCTCCACGAGCGCTCTGCTGGGCACCAGGAGACCTTTCCCTGTCTCTTCCTGCTCAATAGCACTCGTGACCTACCCAGCAACATGGGGTTTAATTTTTCCCTTGTGCCATCACACACCTCAGCACCTCAGAGTGCCGTGTCCATGCATCTTCACAGTGATATGCACAGCCTTCATGCAGCAGCGGAGCTTTTCTGTGCTTGGCACCAACCCCCCCCATACTCCTTCAAGGACACAGCACCCATCCCAAACAGCTTATAGCAACCTCCTTGTGTACCAGTGACCCTCCTGAGGCAGTGAGGGGATGTTTGGAGGAGTTTCTGCTCCCTGAGGAACGACTGTGTGAATGCTGCAGGTTTCAAGCAGCATCGCCAGGGCAGGGCAGAGGGACAGAGGACGATTGCATTGCGGGAGGATGCAGCGGGAAGCGAGCGCCTGCCGCATCCCATTCCTGCCCTTCCAGCAGCACCTCCTGATGGTGCACGGCTCCAGCAACAGCGTTTGACAGCTTTGCAGGACACACTTCCCAAACCCCAGCCAGCTCATTCTGGAAACTACCTGGGAAGGAGCCTGCCACCAGCTATGCATGGAGATGGGACAACTGGGAGCAGGGTTCTGGCTGGAGGTATTGCTTTGTTAGGTTTAAAACTTTCAGTCTGTAAATAACTCTGCCCAGGTAGTTGCTGGGTGCAGCTGGATGAATCTGGATGAAGCAAAGGCAGATAAAATGAGTTGTGCAATCCAGCATGAAGGTCCTTCCTCCTGCCCTCACTGCTCCCCTCTGCCTTCAAAATGCAGTGGTTTAGAGAGCCCCATGTGCTTACGGAAATACCTCTCTAATCCTTCATTTATCTGAGATCTGTCCCACTCGCCATTCCCAGGGGGCACCAGCAGTAGCACAGGAATTGCAGAACAGCAGAATTGCTCTGCTTCTCGTTTGGGCAATGCAGAGCCCCCGGGCTCGCCTGGAGCTGTGCACAGGGCAGCGTGACTCTTGTCAGCTCCAGCCTCCTCGCTGGCCCTGCTGTCTTGTAGGTGCAATTCTCATTGAGCTCTGCAATAACACCAGAGCCAAACACTTGAAAGGTCCATGGCTACAGAGCCGATGAGAATTCATCAAGTTAAAAATGCATGTATTAAATTACTTCTGTGAGAATCCTTATCCCCCAGCTGGATACGCAGGCAAAAGCCACGAGAGTGTCAGCGCCTCCCTACAGCCCAGACAGCTTCAGGACTTCCACCACAACCACACCACAAGCGATTTTGGAAGAGCAAACAAGTGGCAACCACTCGCTGCCCCATCTCTCCTGGGACAGGCTCTCCTCTCCCGTCACCAGCCCTGCAAGATGCTCCCCTCCAGCCAGGCCCAGCCGCAGCAGCACTTTTCCATGCTTCCCACCTCAATGATGGATTGCCTTCCATTGCAATATCCAGCCTCTCGGTAGGGTGCAAGGTCAGCAAATCCTCCTCCGCGGCTCAGCCCGCATTCGCCTGCAGCCCAGATAATTGACTCATCTGTAGGCTTTCATCTCCTCCCTGGGCTGGGAAGATGAAGTCAAATTGCACCTTCAAAATTCAAGCTGCCTTGTACCACCTTTGCCAGTCAATAAATCCGTACCACCCTCACCCTGTGGTTTTCAGGGCAGCTATGAAAATATCAGGCCAAAGCACTTGTGGAAATCTCCCCTCTAATCTGTCATGCAGCTTGCTCTGAAGCATGAGCATCCCTTAACCTGCTTTTACTTATTTATTTAAGCAGGAAAGGAGGGAGAAAAACATCCCAGACTGGCCTGTGTCAGCAATTAGGAGCATGAAATATCTGTCAAGACAGCTTTATAATTAGAGCTTTACCCTGTCCTACTCCTCTCCCCCTGCCAAAAAGAAATCACTGAAGTTGAGCCATATCTGCAAGGTTGTGCTTCTTCAGGGGAGCCTTGGAGGATGAACAGCCCGAGGCACCAAACCTGCTGGTTGGGCAGGAGTGCTGGGGGCACCGGGAGCACAAGGGCTACAGGCAGCCTTTTACTCCCCATCATGGGACAACCCGCTGCTTCATTCCCTCAACTTACAAGCACACCCTTCCCATGCACAGTACCAGCACTCAGGTTTTTCACACCTCCCCCCTGCCTTCAGACTACGCACACACACGCACCGCACCTCTGCAGCCTGACGTTACGCACCACACTGCCCCCGAGCCCTCTGAAAACAGCCATCCGAAAACACAGGCACACCTGTGCCAGCAGCCTGCCTACACGCCACGTCTGCAACCGCCGTCCATGTAGCCATAAGCCTTCCTTTCCACACACCCAGCTATTTTCAGTTTGCTCCACATCAGGTATCTCCGATCAGTCTTTTAATTCTGAAGCCATAAACTGCAATTTCTACCATACACTGACATCATATGTTCTCAGGCTGGAATAAATAAGCTGACCCTAACGTCTATTTATTAGTGAGATTGGCTCCTTATAACCAGAATCTCATTGGTGATTACCAGTGACAATAAAAAACTAATAACTAAATATAGTAGAAACCTCTGAATGTCCTGCAGGGAGCCGAAGACAGCGGTGTAGCAGGGCTGTGCCATCCCTGGGCACAGGAATTGATGTCGGCCAGGCCAGGCTGGTGCCTGCAGACTGTCCCAGCTCCTGTGTCCCAGGGCTGGGGCCACCCCCTCCCCGCAGGGCTCTTCGATTCCAGCAAGTCTGGCGAATTGGAGAGGCCAGCTCTGCAGTGACCCACCCTGGCCCTGAGGGATCTCCTTGGCCCTCCTGGACAGATCCAGAAAGATGACAATATTTGTGTTACAGAGATGTTAAAAGCCCCAGACATACAACAGCTGTAAGGGCATGAAAAGGTCCCTGCCCTTAATCTGCAGCGTGAGATGGGATTTTGCTCAATGAAAGAGTAGTGGGGGGGCAGAGGGACACCAGAAACCATCCTAGGAGCTGGTCAGCTGGCAAACATGGGCTACTGATCTGCAAAGCTCCTTCCTTTCAGGCCCGCAGGAGCACCCGGTGAGGGAGGTGGTGCAGAGCAGGCTGAGGTGCTGTGCAGCCAACACAGCCCATGCCTGGCACGAGAAGCAACTCCAGCTCAGGCACATCACTGCACCAGGGCTCCTCAGGGCAGGGACTGTCACTCCCTGTGCACAGGATGCATTTCAGCCAGCCTTAAAAGATCCTCAAAGCTCACAAAATACAATCTAATCCTTTAGGCTCCCCCTACAGCCACCCCCTAAAGGCCACTCACCGAGAAGAGGAGCACCCAGGATGGTGGGGTGAAGCATTGAGGAAAGCAGCTCCTCTTCCTGGGGAAGCCAAGCTGGACACCTCTCCCAGACTCAGGCAATGGACTTGCAAAGTCTGAAATGCATCTCAGAGGGGCAGCTTCCCTTCACTAACGTAACATTAGTGGTGAGGTGCTAGCTGTTTTTTTCAGTGGATGAAGAGGAGCAATGCAGAGGGTCTTACACTGAATGAGGTTGCCTCCATGGCCCATGCCAGGCATTTCCACCAGAAGCCATGTGCTGGTCTCCCTGCTCCAGGCTGTAAGTGCCAATGCCCCTTATAAATTATATTACCCAGGTTTGAGCAGTTCCCTTTGCTCCGAAGCTTCCAGCTCCAGATATTAATGGCATTTAATGAGGAGCAGCTGATGCCTGTTCATATTTCATGTCCAAGCAGTGCATAGCAAAAGGGCTCTGGGCTTGGCAGGGACCTGCTCACCACGAGGAGCCAAGCCGCCGCCTCCGCCTCCTCCTCCCCTGCCTGCCCCCCAACAGAGACTCTCTCCCGGCCACCATGGAGGAGGTTTTCGGGTGGGGGGAAGGATGTCCCTTCCCCCTAAGCACGGAAAGGTGATCCCCATGGCCCATTTATCAGACAATTCACCAGCAGAAGACTGGTATTGCCATTGCTTCTAGTAGACCACAAGCATTTCTATGAAGATCGCCTCGTAGATGCCATTTCCCTGCTTTGGCTGGGAGAAACCCTTCAATGTCCAACTCGCTTTTGTCCCCTCTGATCTCCAGGGCATGCTATCCTACCTGCTGCACACCCGACACCTGCACCCATGAGAGCTGCACCATCCCCAGACCCAGCCCAGCTGCACACAAATCCCATCATCACCTCTTGCAAAAGCAACATCTAACCCAGTGGGCTAAAGGCTTTCAAGTCATGCCCTCAAACCATGCATGTCAAGTCAGAGACACGACACACTTCCCCGAATAGCAGGTCGGCACACTGCTGCCATGATCTAAGAGAGTTTTTTCAGCTTTAAAATGCATGAAGGAGAATAAAAGGCAGATACGCGTACATAGCACACCCATATATAACAGGACTAATAAGCACTCCAGCTCCTGGGCTTGCAAGCCAGCACAACATTTCTGAAATCGCCCTGTAATTTGTTACCCTCAAGCAAGCCAATGTGTTTCAGGAGCACCTGGATTCACCTGCAGCACCTAGGGCCCACGGCTGACCTGCAAAGGAACCCACAGACCAAGAAAGGGACCTGGAGAATTGCAGGGGATGAGGGGAAAGGGCTGCTGGGTGGGTCGCATACTGTGCTGGGGGAGACCCAGGCAACCTTTGGGAGGCTGATGCATCCAGAAACTGCCGCGGCGAGGGCTCGGCGACGCAATGGGGACCTGTGTCAGGGCATTTGCATGTCACAGGCTGCCAGGAATGCGGTTGCACTGAGAGGAACAGGGAAGATGCCAAAATTGTCTGCACCTGCCTCAGCCATGCATGAGTACTGGCAAGTGCAAATGCATTCTTTAGCAGGGCTCATCGAGGTGACCCAAGAATATTTCTGCTGAATATTCAGACAGGAGAGCGGGTCTGACTGCCTGAAGTGCAGAGATACCCTTACCAAGGCCAAAACCCCTGCCCACCCCAGAGACAGGTAACAGCTTAACACAGTTTTCTACCTTACACCAAAAGAAAAAAAAAAAACAACAACAAAAAAAAACCCCAACCAACCCACCCCACCCCCCAACATACCCACATATATAAAATCCGCACAGAGGCTGGTAACTGCTGGCCTCTTTGGAGATTTGTAGCATTTGTGCAGTAAATGGATTTCAATTAAAGCCATCCATAAAGGGAGAGGGCCTCTCTTTCCTCCTAAATCACAGCAGCACATCAGAAGGAGCAGAAAAATGTATTTTTAAACTATATACCTCAGATGGTGGAGAGCACCATCCTCTTACACGGAGGGAAAAAACAAATTAATTGATACAGGTCAAACCAGAGCAAGATTCTCAATTATTCTACAGTAATTACCCTAATAAAAATTTAAACACACATAAGCCAACTTGGTAAGGTTTAGCCTTGATGTTAGCAACACAAGAAACTCATCTTCTACAGGTGCCCAAGGGAAAATTAAGAGGTAGCTACTGATATCCAGACCCCCAGACCCCCCTTCCTACAAACAGCCATTCGGGGCACAGGTGAAAATATGTTGCCAGCACACACATGTGCAAATTCCCAGCTTATCATAGAAACATAGAATCATAGAATCATAGAATCATAGAATGTTTTGGGCTGGAAGGGACCCCTAGAGGTCATCTAGTCCAACCCCCCTGCAGTGAGCAGGGACACCACTAACTAGATCAGGTTGTCTGCAAACAGAGCTATCACTTGAGGAAAATAAAATCCATATGCAATATATTACAGCTTCTTCAATCCGCACACCCAGTTTCCCTTGCAAAAGCACTGGTGCGCATCCTAAATAACACGAGTTTCCCATTCAACACCCTCGGAGGATGAGAATTAGTCGTTTCATTCTCATTTTAAACACTGGGAATGGAAGAGAGCTGAGCAAACTCCTTCTGGAAAATACTTTATCAAAGGAAAATGCGTGTGGAGTAAAACCAAAAGTGCTAGCTAATTTGGGCTGAATGCAGTAAATACCCTCAGCCAGGAAAACTGAAGAGCTGAAGGAGTAATCAAACATTTCCTTTTGGTGCTTGTTAAATTAGGTGGTTCAAAATGGTGTTTTAACTTCAGTAATTCTCCATATGTCAGCATAAATGAGCTTTAATATATATATATAAAAACAGTAAAATGGAGCAACACATCTTATTTTCACATCTTGTGAGAAAAAACAATGAGAAAGGTTCCTCGGGTTCACCAAGCATGCCAGTAGTTATTTCTCTTAGATTGTTCAACAGAAATGGAAAATAATCGACCAAGCTCTAGAAACCAGGCTCAGAGGGATGCCTGGAAGTTCTCTGGACCACTCAAGTCCACCCCCATGCCAGCCCATGCTGGACCTTCACAGCCAGGTGAGCTGCACTGTGGTGGCAGGGGCCCCGAGGAGACAGACAGATGCCCCGAGGAAGGTGCCCTCACCACCAGCTGGATTAGGAGCTGGTCTTACCTAAGGTGGCAGAGGTTCCCCATGGCCAAAGTAGTGGGACCAGCCTGCAGAGTCACTCCGGGCTCCACTGAGTGCTCCGTAACCAGAGCTGTCAACCTGCCTCTCCATCTCTCCCCACACCCATGGCTTCCACCACGCAGGCAGTAAGTCTGTCCTAGGGGTTCTGCTCTTCCCAGGGATGAGCAGAGCTGCAGAAGCTCAGCGAAGAGGAAAGGGTGGTTTAGGATTTACCAGCCACACCTCCTCCTGCACTTTTCACTTGTTCTTCATGGACCTGGTTCTTCTCACCTGCTGTGGGGCTGCAGTTCACCAAGAGCTAATGTTTTAATAGGGAAAATGTATGTAAAATGAGTCATCAGCAGATTTGGGTGATGGGGTTTGGATTACCTTTGCCTTGAGGAACGCATCCTTAATAACATCCCAGTTAGGCTCAGGTTGTGTTTGCTGACCCTCAGGTCAGACATTTTGGTGCTAGGGGAAAAGATGGGGGGACAAATTCAGAACCACACCGGAGAAGGACAAAGCACTGATGCCACCTCTTCCCCCAAGATCTCAGGCTTGGCATGCTTGCTCAGGGCACAGGAGGCCACATCATCCCGTCCCCCATCCATCCCCACCCCACAATCAGATCTGGTCCCATTTCTGCCAAAACAGGGTTCTTGTTCCTAGGACACAAGAGCAGGGATGAGTGGTTCTCAATGCCTCCTCTCGAACCTGCTTCGCGTGGTGCAGATGAACCTGCGCTGGTCAGGCAGCAGAAGGCAGATGGCCAAAATCAGCGTGAGTGCCTGAAGCACCCGCCAAGGGATCCTCACCACTCCCTGCCTCAACAGCTACTTACGCCCTTTCTGCAGAGTAGAAGAGCTACTCCACCAGAAGGGATTCAAGACACCCGGCAGCATGATTAGAGTACTCATTAAAAATGCAACACTGCTTTTGATTCCTGTCCTAAAACCAAGCAGAGCTTAGATCTTAAGTTTGCTCTCCTGAATCCAAAAGCTCTGAGCATGATGCTGCAAGGAGCTCTGGGGCAAGTCGTGCCTCTTCACCTGGAGCCCTTCCACTTGACGTAAATACGCTTAAACCATTAGGGAGGCTGTCAAAGCATGCTGTTACAGTCTCACCCCTACAGCAGGACATCTATATTCCTGTTTACCAGACACATTATTTGATTTAACACCAAGCCAGATCAGGTCAAGAGTAGTCTTAAAATAGAACAAGATGTTCCTACTTTGTTGCTGCAAGATATAAACCCCTCAGCTGTCCATTCTGGTTGCCCAAACCAGACACTGCTCCTAATCTCCCAGCTGGTCCCAGACTGGGGAAAGGTCATTCTGCTCCATCTTTCCTACCACCACCACCAACCCTGGAGATGGTTAGAAGGTGCGTCCTGCAGAGACACACTGCAGCATACAAGTGTACCACTCCAATAGCTACCCAGCTGCATACTGGTGCCTAAACAGCTGCACTGGGATCGCTCTTATCAAAGGGAAATGAGATGAACATTAGCACCGAGGCACCTTTCCACCTTAGCTGGTGGTGGGCGAACACATGCAGACTGGGAGCGCTGCTTTTGGGCTGATGTGACCTGTGAAAGCCATGGCCCAAAGATTTCATCCCTGTTGGAAGCTCTGCCTGTGCCGTCCCACGACCAGCGGCGTGCACTGCTGCACAGCCCAGCCAGCTTTGCTGCTCTCGGTAAAGGTGCTGCTGCCCTTGGGCAGTCCATGTCCCTCCAGTACATCCGCAGCTCCCTGGTGTGTGTTTTGTACCTCCCCTTGGTGCCTGAACCAGGGGCCAGGAGTCTGTTAAGGCCGCAATTCAAATGGCAAACTGTGGCATTTTTCACATTATAGAAGAACTCTTGAGTTCCTGACAGACCAGAGGTAGGAGTAGCAGGGCTGGTGGGAGAGGTAATGTTCCCTATCAGGCCCTCTGGGAAAACAGAGCAGCTTTAAGGAATTCATTCACTATTAGATGATTGCTAAAAAAAAATAATAATAATTAAAAAAATCATGTGTGTTTTCTTGCAGCTGTATCATTTGGTCTAACAGGAGATTGCACCTCCCCAAACACCTGCCTCCCCCAGCGTCGCTTAAACAACCTCCACTGCTCAGCTCCAGCCCTGGAAATCCATGCTTTTAGCTCGGGGAGGTCGCCAGGCTCAGGTTTTGTATTTCAGGCAAAACAACAGATGTCAAACAAGAATTACTCAAACCTCATCCCCTTCCCAGGTCACTCTGCACCCCATCACGACCCCAGAGAGATGCTCCCCCTGCCCCCAGCCACCCCACCCCACCGTACAGCACCAGAGATCACCCAGGGCTTATTTCACACCAACCCTTCAAGATCTTGTGTACCACCTGACATCCCGACATGCACAGGCGAGTTCATTCCCTGCAGAAGGAGCTGGGAACTGAAAGGGCTTTAAGATCTGCTTCGAGCAGAGGTGCACAGCCTGTCGCTGCCTGTGTGCCTCGGGGCTTGCACCCGCTGCTCCGCTCCTGCAGCACCATCAGCTGAGGACGGAGGCACCCGGCGTAATGCCTCTCACTGGGCATTGCCTCCTGGGATTTCCCAGCTTCATTTCCAGCAGCACGGGGCAGAGGCAGAGCTGGACTCCAGATGCCTGTAACGGGCCACGGTGTTCACGCTGCCAGATCAGCATGAAAAACCCTGGCTGGAATTAAGGATCAAAGACAGGAAGGGAATTTAGCGAGCACAAAACTTCCCATTGACTCCTGCAACTGCTTCCACATGCAGAGACCCAAGCCCAACTCCCACCCAAGCCCTCTCCTCTTTAGCAGAGCTACAGCCCTTCAGTGCTTCCCCTTGCAGAGCGGTGCTGGTGCAAGCCTCGCTGGCCCACACAAACCTTTTGCTCCCCTTTCCTCACATTGCCAAGCGCTGCCGTCAGCAAGAGAGGCAGCAGGGAGCCTGCAGACCTGCCAGCCACAGGCGGCACGATTGCTCCAAGCTGCCACAGCGGCTTTGCACCGGATACCGGGAGCGATGCATCAAAAATGTGAGTCCAGGTGGGGAGCAGCAGCAGGGACCAGGCAAGGGTTGGCGAGCAGCAGCTCTCCTCCAGCGTGCAAGAGAGGCAAGTTCTGCTGAGCTCGGCAGCCTGCCGCAGACGTGGCTGGGAGGGGGTTACAAAGCTTCCTCTGGCTCCAGGTGCAATTTAGTTAAATTATGTCACACAGAGTAGGAAAAACATTACAACGAACTGCACCAGGACATTCATTTCCAGGATGCCCAGAGCACAAGGAAGGAAAATATTGATTAGAACTGGCTGCAAATTTTCTGGAAGAACAGTTTTCTGACAGAAAATGACAATATGATCATATCAAAATTTCCTGCTAGCACAGGTCTAACTCATAAAAACTTCATTTAAGAAAACAGTCGCAACCTGTCCTACTGCTATGTTGAATGTGTGTGTTCTTATCTTGAAACCACACTCGCTTTCATTTTATTGACTCACACTAAAATAAATTCTAAAAACAAAATTAAAATATTCTGATTTACCCCCAACCCAACTATTTTCATCATACTGGAAGATTCATATTGCAGTTTTCCAAACCTGGATTTTGCTGTTGCAAAATACTTTTGCATGGTGGAAGCTCCAGGTTCTGCCCTATTTGAACAGACAGAAATGCATTTTGCCTAAGAGCGTTGGTAGGATGAACTATTTCTATAGAATATTTGTAATACTTGAAATTATTAAACTGCTATCACCTGTAATTGCACCTCTCAGGGAGAAGGGGTGACGCTGAGGCTGGCTTGGGGATGCTTTTGCAGAAACACTTTCTCATTTGGTAGCGCTGGCATTGGGCGGGTTAGTTGTTGTGGGTGGTTATTTGAAGTTATTGGCTACAAATCACGGGTAGATCCTGTTCCAAGAAGACTGGAATTCCACTGGCAAAATCCCTACGTCTCCAGCAGACCCAGCTGGGGAGGCAGGGTGCGACCTGTCCCCATGGATGGGTGGCAGCAAGTCCCCTGGCTTTTCTGGGCAGGGACGTGCTATGGGAGCATCGGGGGTCTCGGTTTTCCAGATGTCAAAAGTAGAGCAAAAAACTGCAGTGTTAATAGCGACAAAAATTAAGCAAAATACCTGAGGACCAGCGTCACAACAGTATTTATGCATCTAACTCCCAATTTCAAAGCAAGCCAGGAACCAAATCCTTGGTGGATCCAGGCCGAGGGTACTATTCCCCACACCTGCTATGTCCTCTCTGTTCTTTTCCCTGTTTTTCCTCTTTTCCCCTCACTCCTGTCATCACACAGTTTTATTTCATTCACCATCACCTTCGCCTTGTTCTCTCAAGGCATTTGTTTCATTTCCATTTTTCAGACGTTAAAAGCATTTCTTTTTTTTAATTTTGCTGCCTTCAGCACAGAAATCAGCCTCAGCTGCACTCACAAACCACCAGCCTGATCTTGTTACATGCCTGTTCTTCACAAAGTATTAAAGAGCGAGGGGGAAACCTTGCTGCCTTTCCAATAACCCTGTTCATTAACCACGCTCCAGGTTCAAAAGCAGAATGCAGAGGACACACCACCAGGTCGAAACCCCGCTGCTCGCACTGCACCCCTTCTGCTCTCTGGGTTTTGGAGGCAGACAGAGTGGTCAAGCCTGCACTGAATTTTTTTCTGGCACTGTATTTTAAAAGTGGCCGTGGAGTGACCGACAAGAAGGATGGAGCCAGGGGCTTCCAGAGCAGAGGAGACAGGGTGCCCGTATCTCGGCCAGATGCTGCAGAGCCACCACCTTGTCTCCACAAAAGAGACGTGTTCTTGTGGGTCTCACTGGGACGAGGTAGGAAACTCCTGCCCCGGTTGGAGGCAATCGTCCCACCTCAGGGATGCGGCTCTTAATGCAGCTCAGCTCAAACTGCTCTTGAGACAGAACTGAGCCAGTCTGCTCTGCTTTGCCTGCAGCGCAAGCTTTGGATATGGGTTTGGGTGACCTTATTTCACCTCCCTCCATTCCCCCTTAAAGATGCGGTGCATTTTCCTCCGATTTTCCCTGAAGTTACCTCCTAAGGGGGAATGGGAACCCGCAGCTGAGGGCAGTAATTCCTCACGCCAACCCGCCCCGATCAGCAAAAGCGTGTCTGCAACACTTTGCACAAAACGCACACGGCCTCAGCAGCTCGTCCTATCTCAGGATAAACATATCCACCACCATCTCAAGAAGCTCATGCCATACAGCCAAGGCTCTGCAGCGAGTAAATCCCATGGAGCCATGCCCTGGGCAGAGCCAGGGATGGATCTCCCCCAACTCCTCATGGCTCATCACCGCGGGGACTGGCACACCAAGCATCATAAGCAGTTTGTAATCTGGGTAATGTAAGCACCACCACGCTAAACCCACTCCCTGCTTTGTTCGGGACTGCAAATTCCACGGTAATGCAAGCAGCAGTGTGAGTAAGACCCGACTTAGCAGGGCTCCGGGGAAGCAGACAGCACTTATGTTATACATACAATAAACCCAGCCAGCTCTTGTGGGTTTTGCCATTCAGATTGCTCAGCACTGGGATTTCCCTTGTGCATGCACTAACACACACACAAGCTGCACAGCCCTTTGGTCCCTGCTTATCCCAGCAGCTTTGCAGGTCGATTAGGATTTGGGGTATTTTTGAGCCTTTATCCTAAACTGAAAAAGCATGCAACCAAAAAAACAAAACCCCAAATCATTAGACTGAGAACTACCAGTAGCGATTAACGAAGAGAAAAACAACAAATGAACTCCCAAAACACACAAGCTGGGAACAATATGGGTAGCTCTTTGAAAAGAAAGCTTTCCATGAGCCTCAGCATGGCATCGAGCCATTCCTCTGATACATCGTTCCCCTTGTCTGACACAGAAAGCACCCTGATGTAAGGTCCATTTCCACTAACAACCAACAAACTTCTCTCATTAAAAATAAAACAACCATATTGTTGATATGGTGTGGATGGACAGCAGCAAGCAGAGGCTGCCAGGGCCTCGGGGTCACACCCACGGCCCCCCTACATCCCAACCCCAGCACACGGCTGTGGTTTCACCAACTGCTCCTGCAGCTCTTGGCATCACTGCCAGTGGATCGGTGTTCGCTCCTCTCTCCCAACCAGGCAGACAACCTGGAGAGACATTAACTGTTATTAATGTCAGGGTCACGTAACAAGGCCACTGGAAAGCTGGGAGAAGGAGCCCAGGGACACTTGCCTCCTTTCCCTGTATTTTTCCCAGTAGATGGGAGTGTCTCATGTGCTCCCAGCCCACGCCGCATCCACTTGCATTCCCTGGGCTCGCTCTCCTCCCTGGGAGGGACCTGGGAGAGAAGCCCTGCTCTGCAAAGCACTGAAACACATGCTCAGAGTTGAGCTTGTGCTCAAGGGCCTAACAGGGACGTACTGAAGGAGTTGTTCAAGTGCAAAGGCTTCCCAGAATAATACGGAGATAAAGGCTAATGCAGTATATAACCACTGGAGAGTCCATGAGGTCTCACACACCCTAAGAGCAATAGAGTCTGCTCAGCTCCCATGTCCCTTCCCTCCCTGGGCACAGGGGTGAAGCTGTCCCAGCATGGGAGAGTTCATGGGCTCCAGCTGGAGCCTCCAAACCAGACAAAGATCAAAATCCCCAACCTGGATCCTGCACCCATCTCCAAGCTCCCTCTACTGTTCCCAAGTGCATGTTACAGTCCCTGATTGTTGCTCACAGGCAAGACCACAGCAGAAATTATGTCCTACTGCCACCAAAACATACTTCCACCTAGGTGGGTCTATCAGCCAGATCAGCGGCAGCTGCACCAGGAGCAGGGAACAGAGCAACAAGTACCTTTGGAGGTGTATCAGGGATGAAGGTGATGAAGTGAGAAAAAGCAGAAACCCTGGGGATGAAATAAAGGGGTGGGAGGAGGAAATCACCTGTTGCAAAGGGGTCAGATGTTCTGCTGAAAAGCAGGGAAAGCAATCACGTTAAATAAGTGTCGGAGCTGCAGATAACTGTCCCACTACAGGTTCCTCTGTCTCTCTGCTTCCCCCAAGCGCTGCACAATTCTTCTCTTATGGTAACACTGCCATCCGCACAACCCCCCAGCAAATGCCCAGGGCATCTCTCAGGGTAGCATGAACTCTAGTTCTTCTCCTGCAGGTCCTTGATCTCAAACCCATCTCAGTGGAGTTGCAGTGAGCAGCCTGCCCCTGGCTCAGGGCACAGCAGAGGAGGGTGACCAGCACTGCTGTTGTACCCCACGTGGTGAGCAGTGCTCCCAGCTTGCTCTGCCCTGGCCGCCTCAAAGCACCGACCCACTTGGCTTTCTCCTGGCCATGAGGGAAGACACCACACACCCCGGAAGGTCCACAGAGCCTGGCCTGACTAATAGCAGGAGCTACAATAACCCTCCAAGGTCCACTGTAGCCTTCGGCAAAGACTTAGTAGAAAATGAGTTATATCAGAATAACCTGAATTCCCGTGGTTTTCCAGACACTTTAGAGTTGATTTCATGCAAACTCAACCCAAATGACACTCATGGTCCCTCAGCAGTTTATAATCCAGCATGCACTTGGACCCGCCTCATAAATTTCAGTCTGTTTTTCTAGAGGAAATGGAAGACTGCAACTAGTACAGCTTACAGACAAATAGATGTTTACTCGGATCATCTGTCTCCTGAGTGGGTTGCAACTGCATCTTCGTATGTGGAGTGGCACAAAAGGAAGCCCCAGGTTCTGATTACCGAGGAGACTAAAGACAGTGCGCCCCTGCTGCACAGCATCCCCGGCTACGCAGGCTTCTACCCACACCCGCCTGAACTGGTAAATGATTCATCTCAATCTCCAGAGGATTTTTCTGGTAACTGCTGCAGATCCACCTTGGGATGACAGAGCAAAATGAGCAGAACACCAATCTCGTCACTTCTTTTTTTTTCCCTCCACCAAAAAGACATAATTTCAGGATTGGGATATCAGAATCAAAGCTAAGGATGACCTGGCTTCTCACACAGGTGTTTTGTTTTTTTTCTTTTTTAAACCTATTTTCAGCTGACAACATTAAAGCTGCTGTCCATAGATTTATTGGTGAAATTTATGAGCCAGTGAGGAAAGCCACCAAAAGAGGAGGAAGCAGAATCAATTCCAAATCTCAGGACAAGTAGCATGTTAAAGTCAGTAAGCCAGAGAGAAAGAAGCACAAAATAAATACATATACCCTCTAATCCTCAAGATACTTTCCCTGGGGGACACCAAGCAGTGCTGCAAAGCAGAAGCAATAACTCCGAAAGGACAACCAGGCCCTGTTACCAGACAGACAAGAAATGAGGATGAAAGCAAGAAAGCAGCATGACAAATTAAACACAAAAACACATGTCAGAGTGTCGTGGTTTAACCCGGCTGGCAACTCAGCACCACGCAGCCGCTCGCTCACTCCCCCCCCTCCC
>NW_009259310.1:2651150-2660113 GCF_000687185.1 Egretta garzetta | reverse complement strand
ATGCAATTGCTCACCACCCGCCGACCGATGCCCAGCCCGTCCCGAGCCGCAAGCAGTCCCCGAGCCGCAAGCAGTCCCCGAGCCGCGAGCGACCGACCGAACTAACTAACCCCCCCCCGAGCATGACGTTATATGGTATGGAATAGCTCTTTGGTCAGTTTGGGTTAGCTGTGCTAGCTGTGCTCCCTCCCAGCTTGTTATGCACCTGGCCGAGCAGGAGAAGCTCAAAAAGTCCTTGAGTAGTCTGAGCACTACTTGGCAACAGCTGAAAACATCAGTGTGTTATCAACATTCTTCTGGTACTAAATCCAAAACACAGCACTATGCTAGCTACTATGAAGAAAATTAGCTCTATCCCAGCCGAAACCAGGACACAGAGCATTTATAAGGACAAAAAATAAGAACAGTTTTCCTTGGCTGGAGCTTTATTTACAATTGACCCAGGTGAAGGAGGCTGTTCCCCAAGCCCCCTGGGTGACGGCCGTGCTGCCCGCAGGAGCGGGGCTGGGGATCGCAGCCATCACAGCCACCCCCCGCCTCCTCCGCATGCCCGCGAGGTGCCCAGCACAGCCCCGGCTGCCTGCACGGCACCAGCCTCTCCGAAAGGACCTGCTGGCTTTCCAGCTCCACCTTCTCCCGCATGCGGCTGGGGGAGTTCCAGGCACCTGGAGGAGGACTCGGCCGGGCAGGCACAGCCACAGCTGCCCCGCCATCCCCACCACTGCTCTTCATTCCCACCACCACATCCCAGCATTCAACAACCCACCTGCACCAAGCAAGGTTTCATGCCCTAACGCAGACCACACAAGCGTTTCTGGTTCAGACGCAGCACCAAAAGGGCCTTCCTCAAAGCCCACCTCCAAAGCAGGAAAGGCAAGCGCACAAAGCATCCTATGGCCATGTGTGAAGGGCAGTGGTTGCCACCGCCTTTGCCTAAACCTGCATCCCTGTTGTCCAGCAGATGCCTCAGGAGGGAACGTCCTCCTGCAGCTGGGATGAGGAATACCCTCACCCCTGTCCCCCCACGGCCATCCAAGAGGCAAACCTCTGCCCCCAAACTCGCCTTGGCAGGGCCCCAGGCCAATGACAATGAGAAAAGAGAGGAACAAGCCCCAAAATTGTTTCTAAACCCAAGAGGCGCATTTCCTGTTTCTCAATTTTTACATATATGTGTGTGTGTCTCTCCTCACACATACACACACCATTTTATACATCAGCCCCTTGTTGTTCAGCACCTGGGGAAAACGGAGTTTATTCTTTATTCTGAGTAATTTCTCTCTTCAGCATGAGCACGGAGCTCGGCAAGACCCAGTCCACTGGATATACTGAGCTACAGACCGATGGCGCTTCCTCTGCAAAGGCCTCTGCCTCCTGAAAATCCATTTAGAAATTCCTAAAAGGAATCATTTGCTAAAGAAAGGAAATCTGAGGTCACAGCAAGAGAGCCATGATTATCAGAACGGCAGCAAAGGGCCAGGGCAGACGTGCTGCTCCGGGTGGGGAACGCAAGGGCAGACCAAGCATTACCCGAGCCACCGAGCACACGTTATCAAGGAAACGACGCCAGCATCACTTTGATAATCCAAACCACTTAGCCCGAGAACAGAGCACTGATGGGAGAAACTGGCAGGAGGCAGAGCTGGGGCCAAGCGAGAAATAAGAACCAGAACACCTGGCTGCAGAAATGGTCTAAAACATCCCAAAATAATTAGCTCCTCGGCATACTTCATGTATCCCTCGCAGCATTTTTTTCAGGAATTAATGAAAACGAATCTGTATCTAACCAGCAACATGGAGACTTTAATACAGAAATATTTTCAAGCTGGTAAGGGGGGGCATAGCTCCAAATTTCCGCCAAGCTCTCAGGGGCTGGATTAACAGAGTAGTAAAAAAGAAAAGGATTGAACTTGGAACATGAACTCAAGAGAATTTATGGAAGCTTTTTTTAAGGTTCAGCTCAGTTTTGGTTTCAGCAATTGGCAATGCAAAGAGGTTACTGCTTCTGGCCTGACCCTCAGATGAAAAATAACCCACAAGGTCGCAGCCTGGCTGGGTGGCTGAGACCAGGGGTGGCTGGCGACTGAGCGGGGCTGGAGACAAGGCGGGATGGCCGGTGCTGAGCGGGGGCTGCACCAGGCTCCGCCCCGCTCGATGGGGCCAGACAGAGAAGTCACGATGGTGAGGGACATCAGACAGACAGCCAAGCACAGCTTCCTCTTGCGGCACCAGCACAGTCCTGTGGGATTTGCACCTGACAGCATGTAAAGCTCAAATTCATTTTGGAAATGCTTCCAGCAGTTCTCCAAACCACTCTGAGTCCTGCAACCACCCGCCCTTTACGTAGGCTGCCTGTTCCTCTGTATCAGAAGGAAATTGCCCGCAGCTACCTCTGCAAAAGCGTTCTTCGAGCAAAGCTTCAAATTTTCCCCTATCCTAGGAAAGCATCTGTGGAAGATCCTCCAGTATCCACCACCAAGGCATCCCTCACCAGAGCATCCCCATCCTCACCTGGAGATAGCTGGCTGGGACAGGAGCACTGAAACCACAGCTGAGGTTAAAAACCCCATCAAGGGGAAAGGAGAGACCAGGAGACAATTAATAGGGAGGAACTGGTTTCTTTAGCATTTCCAGCTCCATCAGGCATTAAAGTTTAGGATGCTCTTGGGGGAGGGAAGTTTCTTGTCTCAAGGCAAATTGGCCTACTCACTGTATTTATAGACAAAAGGCAGCATTTTAGCCTTGCTGCGGCTCAGCAGAGCCCACTTAGATGCTCTGCATGTTATGCAAGTGCTCCAGAGCCAGGTTGGTCCCCTGGCCCAGCTCCACATGTGGGGGCTACCAGAAGCACGAGGAGATCGCAGAATCCCAGAACAGCAGGGGTTGGAAGGGCCCTCTGGGGATCACCCAGTCCCACCCCCCTGCTCAAGCAGGGTCACCCAGAGCAGGGGGCACAGGACAGCGTCCAGGCGGGGTTTGAATATCTCCAGAGAAGAAGACTCCACAGCATCCCTGGGCACCCTGTGCCAGGGCTCTGTCACCCTCCAAGTCAAGAAGTTGTTCCTCACGTTCAACTGGAACCTCTTCTGCTTCAGTTTGTGCCCATTGCCCCTTGTCCTGGTGGTGGGCACCACGAAGAAGAGTCTGGCTCTGTCCTTATGACTTCCACCCTTAAGATATTTGTATGTCCCATCCAGGGCAGGAGCACCCATCTGGCGTAGTGGTGGCAGAGCTGATCACCCACTGCAGGCATCATGCTGCAATGTGGGGACAAGGGTGAGCAAGGCTGAAGCACAAGACACCTCCCCTCTTCACTGGCATAAACAAGGCTCAGAAAAGCAATATAGTGCAGAGAACTGGGAGCCCCAGCTTTCCCTAAACACCTCAGCTGGGAAGCATGGGGAACTGCAAGCAAAAGGAGGCAGAAAATAGCATTATTTGAAACCTCCTATATTGAAGGAAATGGCAACAAATTCTGTTCTCTGGCTGTTCACTGTGGGGCTGCTCAGGGGCAGGATGGGGCCAGCCCCCCCTCCCCGGTCGGCTGGCATCCAGGAGCAGAGCAGGGGCTGCTGCAAGCAGGACTGTCTTCAAGGTGCTGTCTGTGTTTTTGGGTCCAAACCAGCCATTTTGGTCATGAGACATGATGTTCCATGCAAGGCAGATGTCAAGCAGTCACCGTGATGCAGACAAGGTAACTAATCCTCATCTTCCTTCTCCTTATTTTACCAGAGCAAATTTAGCCTTCTCTTTGCAAGTCACCCATCTCAGCTATTAACAATAAAGGCAACTAAGGGAGCCATCAATGGGAATTTAATGCCAGCCTTTTAGGACAGGGGCACAGGCATTTGTAGGGATAAGTCTCAGGAATCCAGCCTGTTCCCCATTCACAGTCAACCAGCATGAGAAGGTCACATTTAACAAAATCTTAATAAATCTCATGCTAGTGGAAGCCCTCAAGACTGAAAAAATCTGTGTTCTTACAAGCAAACCCCAAACCTAGGTACAGTACACATAAATAAACACCGAGCCCTCCCTTACACCCATCAGCACTGCCCTCAGGAGCTTGCCGTGGGAGCAATCGGGTATGGGATCAAACCAAAGGGCCGTGAGGGTGAGCTGGGGCCCAGCAGTAAAACGGGAACGGTCTTTCCACAGCATCTGCCACCTTGCCCAGCACAAGGGACTGAAATAAAATCACTGCAGAAAAACATATAAATCTCAATGAGATAAATTACCAGCCAGAGTCAACTACTGCAGAGACAGTGGCACTTAACGCACCGAGCAGTGGTTAGAGCTGGGCTTGCCAAACACAACACAGCATAATGCTTTCTAGGCATTTCCCGGACATCTCTCATCACCCCACCAGTGGGCCCCGTTACTTATTTATCATCCTCGCTCAATATTAACCTTTGAGAAACTGGTTAATACTCCAAATCCAAATGCCACAAGAGTTCATCCTGAGATAATCATAATCTTTGGGCCAGAGGGGACATGCAAGGCACATCACTCAGGAGCTTGTTGTTAACCTTGACCTTCAGCACAAACGGAGCAAGATTTGTAGTTGCATCAAGCAGCTACTGGGTGGATCTGCAAGGAGTCAGCCTTCTCCAGCATGGCCCACAACGCCTGCAGAGACACCCTAAGATTTCCCTTCTAGATGCGGCCCCAGCTAAATTTCTCCAACATCCCACAGTGCATCCTGTGGCGTGGGATGCCAAGAAGCAAGAGGGCAAGCCACGCTTGCTGGGGCTGAGCAGCGCCTCCCTGTGCAACACCACAGCATGCCACAATACCCAGCGTAGCTCCAGAGTGAGAACACCACCAGCACACGAGCACAGCCCTTCTCCTGGACCAGTCACCTTCGCTGGGAGCCGGGGCATCTCAGCCAGGGCAGAACGGTCCCCGCCAGTGACACCCAGGCTATTGCCCCCGGAGGGTGTTGGACTGGTGCAGTCATACAGGGCTCACACTGTGCCGGCTTCGGTCCCTTCTGGCACAGCATCACATCCCGCAGCATCAAAACATCCCCTCTGGGGCCTCGGGCTGTGCTTCTGGACCCTCCAGCTGAACAAACAGCCTCGATGCCTCCTACATGTAGTTAGCCTAATTAAAGGGGAAAATGTGCTATGCTGCTGCTCACTACAGACACATGAAGGGAGAAACATCAGACGGCTCGGGGGCCCCCCCCCTGCCGTCAGCCGGTCTGATGTAGCAGGAGAGGAGAGGCTGCAGCAAAGGGAATGTCTGGATCAAACACAAATAACCCAAGGCACTGACCCAGACTGCAATGGAACCAGCGATTAACACACGATCTTTGTTATTCTCCACTAAACTACTCTTCCAGTGGTTACTAGAGACGGTGAAACTAGCTTTTAGTCCTTGCTGAAAGAAATGGCTGCATTAGGCATCAGGCTGGTATTTTGGGCTGCCCCAAAGGGAAGCAGCGGTCTGGGGTTGGCCAAGCTGCCCACGTTGCACGTCCTCACAGCAAACCCACAGACAGGCTGGGGCACGCAATGGGTTGCAGGAAGATGCCCACCAATTGTCCATGGACAAAAGCACAGGTGTGCTGCAGGAGCCCGCCTGGAGCCCACCTGGTTTTGCTCTGGTCTTGGGGTGGGGGATTTCAAAGAAAAAAAAGCACGAGCATCAGCTCTGGGTGTGGGAAGGGGTACAGATGGCTGAGACTGACACTTCAGGGAGGAACGTGGGATCTTAGCAGGTTCCTGAAATATTACCTTTGTCTGTCTAACAGGAACTGGGTGAGAGCTGAGCATGTCCCAAAACAAAAGCTCTTAAGGAGAGTGCTAGCAGAGGCAGGGAAAGCTCTAACGTACCAGGTAAAGATGGAAAAGAAAATGAGGAGCCGAGTCTGCAAACACATCTACACACCCAGATGAGAGTCACAGGTCAAATTTTAATATTTGATAGTTCATTGCCTCTGTTTGTGCCAGGCCCCGTCACAGCAACGCAATGAATATGGCTCAGTCCCTGCATGGGGATGACACAAAGTGACAGCTACTTTTTACCATCCCCCAGAGTGCAAAATCCACCACTGACTTCGGGGCAGAGAGAAGGAAAGAAGGAAATCTGACAGCAGTTCAGCAATGTAGAGCAAGGGGCTCCACTCACAGGGTCTCAGAGGCATTTAGCCAGTGCGTGCCTTGATTTCCCCATGGGTACAACCAGCGATTAGCAACAGCACTCGTCCAACTTCCAGGAATTCTTGCAAGGCTGAGTTAATATCTTCAGATATTCCAGTAAAGGAAGTAAAAAACATTAACTCAAATATACTTGCCATGTAGCTACAGTGTCCTAAGAGCTATTCTGTAGGAAACAAACCTGTCCTCCATGTCTAGAGAGAAATGACCCTCTGGCGGGAGGTGGGATATGGCAAAGCAGCACTGTCAGTGTCTGTCTTTACTCCTCCTCCTTCCTACACAAGGGCAATAGCTTTTAATGTGAAAAATTAATAGAACAATGCTGAATATCAAGGATAATGCCAAGTACATAGCCTATGAGATGCTGGCACTGCAGCTGCCTTCTCAGCAGCACCCTGAGTTGCTCCGACAAGAAGTATCCAGATTGCCACTGCACCAGTGTCATCCTCCCCTGGATTAAACGTACCTTGGGTAGAAGGCAGCAGAACTGCCACTTCCATCTGGGAAAGCTGAGTGCAGGTCAGCTGGCACAGCCCAGGAAAGGCTCCCTCCGCCACCTATCCCCTTGCCCTCTGCTCCCTAGGCTTGCTCAGCTGGGAAGGCAGCAAACGTCCACGCAGAAGCATGGGCTGCACTGGTGGTGGAGGCTGTGGTGAGTCAGCCTGGCTATCTCATGGTTACGGGGGGGAACAGACTGCCAAGCAAGAGAAAAAGCCAAACAAACCATTTCTTTTTTGTTCTCTTAAAGATCAACTGCTTTGGGTGAGGACACACCAGTTTCCCCAAAGCTTGATTCCTTTTAGGTGTTAAAAGGGAGGATGCCTCAGAGACCCATCCAAGCCATTTATCCCAGCCCAGTCGAGTGGTGTCTGCACACCATCTCGGCCCTAGCATGTCTGCTGGCAGCACACGCCTGGCGGGGTTGGAGGAGAGCATTTGCCAGTGAGACCATGCCAATAATTAGGCAGTTCCTCACAGTCTCCCCTGTCTGGGAGTTACCATACTAACCGGCTTCTGGCCAAGACAACTCAGTTTGGGATTCTTCCCTCCTCATTTCAGGGGCTTTGAACTACTTTAAGTCACTTCCAACTGCTCTCAGAGACTTTATTCACGATCATTTGCTAGGTGGTGCTAATGAGCCCAGCATCATCCACCATATCCTCCTGTGTTTCTGCTGTCTCTAACAACCCCTGCAAACCTCAGGGCTCCACCTGACAGGAGCTCAAAAAATCTTCAACTCCAAAAGCAAAGCTTTCCTTGATCTCCATGCCCCATCTAATGTCGCTCAGTAGAGAAAGAAGCATATTTTAGTGCCTTTTCTGCAGTGGGTTGCATATGCACACAGGCTACCATATTTATCCAGCATCCAGGAGAGCCAGGAGGATGCTCTGTTCCCCAAAGGCCATCAGCTCCAGGACCAACATCTAAGATTACTAAGCAGTGTCTCTGGGGAACACAGGCTAGCCACAGGTATTGTTCCCTTCCAGAAAAACCAATTATTCACCTAATGGGCAATTTGCTGCCATCTGGACATTCAGAGCTTGACCTGATATGCCAGACATCCCAATGAAGTCAGTATTTGGCACCAACAGGGTGCTACAACTGCCTGGCACCACTGGAGAAGTGGATGCTGATGAGCGCAACAGCACAAATTGAGTGAGCGTCAGAGCTTTTGGGTGGATAGCCTCAGTCTGCTTGGTAAGCACTCATCCTCTTCCCTTCGAGATGAACGTAGTTTGAGATACAGGTGCCGGGTCAAGCAGCACATGGGAGGGCAGCCTATATTCTGCTCCTTTCTCTCCAGAGTTAGCATCAGCTCCTAACTTCCATGGGCAACCAATTTACGCTGCTAAGTGTCATTTTGCAATCCTGCAGGCTGAACGGAGCCCAACACTTTTGCCCCTGAGCAGCTCTCTGGGAGACTCGGTGCTTGGCACTCGTTCAGGATTTTCACCAGCAACGGAGCACTGCAAGGTTGTTCCAGCAAAGGCCAAATCTGCTTCAGCATCAGGTGTTAATCACCAAAATATCAAGGAAAGGAGATGGCTGTGAAAGCACCGTTGTCAACAAACCCTGCCCTCCTTCGGCTGTTTGAGTTACACCTGTAAGATCTCAATCAGGATTCACTGCAAAGAATCAGGACTCCGAATCAAAACTCCCTGCCCAGGCCCAGCAACCAAAGACAGCAGCACTGCTCTAACAAAGGAGCACAGCACATGCACCTGATTTGATTTTGTTAGCTCTTGGAGAAGCACAGAGCCCCGCTAACGTCCTTCCCTTTTAGTGGCCGACCGGTGACAACGTGCATCCACACAAAGGTGCACTAATATAGACCGCAGTGAGGCACAGAAGTTATGGGATTTAATTTTCCTGCTTTTTGACACCAAGTTGGAGCTGAGGACTTGGCAAAGGACGTGTATGAGTGTGTGATTGCAAGCTGGGATGACAGAGCCCAGTGCTGGTAACCATGTGGATGAGCGAGTACGTCTGAGCGAACAAGTGGGCTAGAGACGCGTGTCCTATGACAGCAGCGCAATGCGTACCTAGCTGCTCCCTGCTAATCTTTCATCCCAAATTCAACCCAGGCTCCTTTTCAAGTTATGAATTGCAAAGGACCCACAATCACACTCGAGCAGGCAAAAAAAAAAAATCAGACATGGAGAGAGGAGGACCAGGGAACAGGAAGCCGATCACAGAACTATTTCCAGGAAGAATAACAGCCATATGGAAAAAGTTACCAAGATGATGAATTCTGCCTTCAATATGTTCAAGAAAGAAACTACATCAGACCCAGTCTGGGGG
>NW_009259310.1:2645635-2650976 GCF_000687185.1 Egretta garzetta | reverse complement strand
GGGGGGAAAAACCAGCCACCCCAGCTTGAACTTGAACATTTGGTGTTTCATTTGCATCTTAGAATGAGGCAACTGTTATCATTCAAATTTTGCATTCTCCTCTTGGATCTCTGCCTTCCCGGGTCACATTTGTGGCTCTCACATAACCAGGAATCCCCCCGCTACAATATGCTTCTCCTGGCTTGGCCCTGAAACCAAATTCCAGAGCAGCTGACATGGAAATTTACCATCAAACAACTATTAAAGTTTTACCTCAGGCTGTAAAAACTGGTTTATGTGCTCCTCATAAAAAATGTAAATATGCTCTCATCTCACGTGCTGTGTGGCACGCTGCCAGAGCTCCACGCTGCAGTATCCCCAGCCTTTAGAAATCAGGCTGGAGAAGCCTAGGGACGGTAACTGAAGCCCCAAGCCTACAGGTCTGCAGCTCCCCGCGCATGGCCGGACACTCGCTGGCTGCGTTGCAAATTGCAAAAATCCACCTGAACAAGCCAAGGCTATTTTCAACCATTAATTAATTCAGCTTCACGATCCCCATCTCACTCACCTCTGACTGCCACATCCCATTTCTTTACCCCACTTGAAGGACTGGATTGAAGAAAAGCGCAGCAGAGCCATGGAGGGTTTGCACAAAGACGAACCGGGGCAGAGTAACCCAGCAGCACACTAGCTGCCCATGCAAACTCTCATTGCCCCATGGAGATGTTTCTCTCCGATGCCTAATCTTCTAATGCGGGTACCTCAATTCAAATACTTAAAGTTAACTGGGATGAATCCAGACTTTTCTCTAATTAATGGCAATTTCTTTTTCTGCTTTGCTTCCCAACTTCATCTTCTTTCTTCCTTTCCATGCAAATCACCACCCACTTGCCTCCAAGGGTGGACAGCCTTTGCCAATGCAAGTACCCAGCAGAGAATTAAAGCTACAAACTATTAACCAGCGTTGGGTTTTTTCCATCACCATCAAGCTCAAAATCCTCTTCTATTCAAGCTACAAGTGGGCTGATGTATATCTTCTGCAGATGTCTGTGTTCAAGGGAAAAAAACAACAGCAACAAAATCCTCTTTTGGTTAATAAACAGAAAGTACTTGCAGTTTGTTTCTTTGCTGCAAAAGGAATTGTGCTACCCATGGCGTTGGCTGAGAGCACCTCATTTGTACCAATAACTTGTATCATTAGCTTTACTATTTTAAATTAGCTTTATTATTTTCTGCTAACCTCTACCTGCAGCATAACCACATCTGCCTTGGCCACTTGTTTTGCCCACCCCACACTTAGACAGTGATGCAGGGATTGTTATTCTTTCCTATTCCTTACTATCTCACACAATACAATGGGATCAAGCTGCTTTTTTTCTAAT
Organism: Egretta garzetta; assembly: GCF_000687185.1. Taxonomy (NCBI): domain Eukaryota; kingdom Metazoa; phylum Chordata; class Aves; order Pelecaniformes; family Ardeidae; genus Egretta; species Egretta garzetta. The sequence goes on along the minus strand of NW_009259310.1, from coordinate 2,649,615 downwards.
TCTTACTCACTACATAACACAAAAAAAATCAGCATTAGACATTCTCCGGCACAGCAACAGTCACAACTGTGTGCCAGACTCTGAGCCCCATCTACGAAATGTAAAGGAAGTCGTTCTGCTCAAATGCAGAAGTGATTCTGCAGCAATGAGGAATCCAAAGCGATTTTGCCATAAGCAAGGTTAAACAACTGCTTCTTCCTTTCTCCTCTATAAAGCAACAAGCTGATTAATTCAGAAGCAAGGTAAACAATAAACAGTGATTATGTGCATAGGGGTGATGATTCAGCCAAAGCAGCAGATCAGCATTTGAGTAACAGGCTACAAACATGTGCTTTAATTTCTCAATGATGATTCTCCAGTGAGCAATGGAACAAGATGTCTTATACAGCCACCAGGCAACAGCATGGTCCCAGTGTCGAGAGCGAATCACAAGACCATCAACCCAAAGGACCGCTGTGAAAGCTTAAGAAAAAAAAAAATCAGCCCCATAGGGGATCACACACTCTAGGACCAATTCTTTACATCCAGGCATCAGTAAACAGACCAGCTGGGACATTTCAACTAGCGATAGCATAGCAGGGCCTAGGAGAACGTGCTGTGTCAAAAAGATCTTCTGGGAAAGTGAAAATGTGTCAGGACACCTGCAAAACAGCTACTTTTGCCTGTATAGCCCAGCTCTGCAAAACATAAATGGGTAACGCAAGAAAAACATGCTGGGGAAAGTTCTCCTATAACGCCATAAAACCCCTGAGCCACAGACAGAAAGAACGAAATCATGAAGCAAAGCATTTGTGCTTCTGTTTTATGCCTCCGATTTTTGTTTTGCCTCATTGCAACCCTGGTTTGATCATGTCGGTTCCTTGGATAAAGAGAAGATGGAACTGCTTTCTGTAACGTCAACAAAAACCAGCATGAACAATAACTGCAAAGGCAGCGAGCCAGCTCCGAGGTAGCTGCAGGTCAACGTTGCTCTGCAGCAGTCAACAAAACTGCATGGACTTGCAAAGAGTGAGATTTTTTACCTCCCCAGAGCTGTGATTGGTGTGATCTGTACTTAAAGCAGTTCAGCTTGCCAGCCCATAATATTCCTTTCAAATGCAATTACCTGTATGTGGAAAGAGACAACGGCCACATCTGCAGCTGGTCCTTTGAGGCTGTTGCTGGGCAGCTGCGCGTTGTAGGAAGGACGTCACTAGAATCGAAGGCACATGAGGATGAGTCTGGTGAATTCATCTCCACAGCCATGGCTTGTTCCCTACCTGAGCGCTCCCAGCACGCTTTCAGCAGCGCAGCCTGACAGACCCAACTGCACCAGCTTAAAACTCACCTACCACCAACACCGCAGGTGGCTTCTAATAACACCTGCAAGGTTTATTGTATTAGCAGCAACCAAGTGGTTAACTAATCTAAGAAATATATCCACTCTACTTAAGCAAAGCAAAGCAGCAAGGGGGCTCCGTGGTGTTGACAACTCTAACAGCAAATTAAGAAGCTAAAATAAAATGCACCATCAAGCAAGCAGCTGGAGCGAGGCCAGAAATCAGAAATAGATGTAAAGAAAACTGTATCGAGAAATCAGCTCCAAGCAGGCTCATTGAGCTCAATTGCTAGAAATTAGAAAAGGAAATGGAAAAATTTGTATTGTAAGGACACGATGTATTATGTGGCATCAACGACGGCTGCTGTTTATTGTCTCTCTTCTAATCATGTCTTTATAGCAGGGGATTTGCAACACCAGATCAGAGTGCTATTGATACAGGAGGACAGCCTGCCACTTCCAGGCAGATATTCACAGCTTACATCTAAGACATCAAACTGGAAGTGAAATTCAGTGGCCGACGTCTGTGCCCGTAACTCCGCTGACATGGCCATGTGCTTGCACCTCAGCCTCACTCCCAAGGCTGGAGGCAGGCTGGGGAAGCCAGAGAGCTTTCCAAGAGAGTTCCAAAAAAGATCCTTTTAAACTTCCAGCCAGTACAGTCCTGCTTTGAAACTGTACTCTGAAGCCAAGAGCACTAAGAGAAGAGACGTTTCTTTAAAAAGAAAAGAAAACCAAACAAATAACTCATGGGCAGCCATACAAGTTCAAACAAAACAACGGGAAGTGAAAACTACAGAAAGTTTGAGCAGCTGCCGTGATAAGAGCTGGCAACGCTGCAAACAGTGAGCAGAGAGACGCTGAGCACCAACGCCCACGCTGAAGAGATTTGGGTTTCATTATCCAGGAGCGCTCAGACCTCCAAGCACAGATCACAGCAGCTTCGCTTCCCCACCTGTGGTGCCAGGTCAGGGCTCTCTCCTTTCTCAGGACCCGTCCTAAGCCTGCTCATCTCCCCCTCCTCCTCTCAGCCTCCGCACCAGGGAAAATCACTTTCTCAGCAGTGTCACAGGAGCGACCCGTAATGATGATTACCCCTCATGAGCTCTGGAGGAGGCAAACCAGGTAGGCTCAGGTTTATTTTTCCATCTCTACCTTCTCCTTGTAACCAGGCCATGTCACAGCACTCAGCCAGCCAGACCTCACTGCCTCCTGCTCGGGCAGGGTCAGGACTGGGAACAAGTCCATGTCTCGCCCCGAGCTGCCACTTACTGCAGCGCAATATGGCAAACCAGATACATGCTAGGCTGAAAACTAGCCAGGATCACGTGGCAGCGAGTGCCAGATCAAACACAACCCATGGCTAGCTCGATCCATCACTGCCCCAGTGCAAAGCCCTACACATCTGATGCTGTAACGTTTTCCTTTCCCTTGAACTATAGTAGATGACTCTTCAAGTCACAGGAATAGGCACAAGCCATAAGCTTAGGCTGCTGGGCATACCATGAGAATACTTTAAGAGAATAGATCTTATTTGACTGCAGTCAGTGGGACCCAGAAAGATGCCACTGATCAGACAGAAAACCCACGTTCCCTTGTAGAAAGCTGCTGGCAGCACTTTGAGATTGGTGGATGAGATACAGAAACATGGGGGCAAAGAAAGAAAAAGCCCATGTTGTCCGTATATCACCAGACTCACTCACCTGGCTCAGCAAAGCACTGGAGCAGCCAAATCTTGCTCAGTCTGCTTTCATGACACACGAACCTTTCCCTCCAGATGTCCCAGAGACAGGGAGGTGGTCAGGAACATCACTGGAGTCTGAAGGTTGTTGTGCTTCCAGCACAACACAGCGCTGCCAGCAGCATCCCACCCTTCCCGTGCAGCGTCCCCTCACCTGCCATAAACCAGGGACCTTCCTGGGAGGTCTGTTGCCAAAGGGGGCTACAAGAGATGTAAAAAGAAAGTTTATTCTATCAGAAATTCAGAAGCCTCCATCTCCTGTCTGGGGAGCCAGGGACTAAAAGAGGTTGAAAGCAGCTGCCCTGACCTGGTAAGTGCCATGAGTCCACAGAAAACCACTTGCTATAGGCTCGAGCTCTCCTTAGTGTTTGGGAGAATTTGTCCTCAATTCCTGAAATCCTTTGCCCAAAACCAGACCTCTTCCAGCAGGGCCTTGGCTTTGTAACTGCTCATTTGCAGTTCCCCTTCCACCCTCCTGCTGCAGCTCTGCCCCTGTCCCTCGCTTCCTTTCATCACTGATTTCTTGTGCTCAGAGGCTGCAGGTAAATAAATTCATCCACACAAGAGAAGGTGTTCCTCCCACAGCAGGAGCGGGACCACGAAGCGTCCCCAGGAGGAGGACAGGTCTGAGCAATCCCCATCCCATATCACAGCGAGCCACAGTGCTCAGAACCAGGTACTGCCTGCACCCCAGCTTGGGGAGCAGCCCCAGAGGCCACCCTGAGCAGGACGCCAGCCTTGCGCTCACTTCATCTCACTATAATTTTCATTCAGCTTTCTCCTGGCAGAGATGGAGATGGACTGGGGAACTGGCTGTCTCTCTCCAACACGCTGTTTAAATTGACTTAATTTCTTAAAAATGTTTTCTTTTATTAGATTCCGGGGGGGGGGGGCATCATTTTTGCAGGAAAACAGACAAAA